>NC_068390.1:18495650-18809535 GCF_023724105.1 Carassius gibelio | reverse complement strand
GCTACTGCTATTAGCAGTCAGCCATGATTAATTTTAATTCTGTTTAAAGTTGGTAATATTTTTGAAAGCTGCATTTCATGTTAACTCAACTCTCTATGAAAACTGAGGCAGTGAGCCAAAGCAATCAGAAGCTCTGGACTGACCAATTAAATGCCACATGTAGTTAGTGTACACACACTCTCTCTTGTCTATTACTGCATCACTGTCAGGAAGAGAAAGACAGTCAGTGAATATGATGAGAAAACACATTAAACCACTCTAAACTGCTAACTGTTTTAGCACCTGCCTCTAAGGTACAGCTATATTCAAATGTGAAATGACACACTCAGCACCATTGTTCATCCAGAAGGACTCAATAAAGGAAAAATTGTGAGTGATATGTGCCCAAATAAGTGGTGAAATAATAACTTTCTGACTGTCATTGAACTGCATGCATCCACGGGTGAATAATTCACTGATCCTGGATCAGGTTCTGGCTCCCGAGCAACTTTTCTAATGACCCCAAATACATTATTGATCCCCTGAACAAACAACAGACAATTGACTTTCATCTGCTCCATAATTTACTGCGTCCTGCCTAGTCTAGTTGTTGTAGAGGTCAGAACTGGACAATTCACAAAAAAATAATATCAATATTTATATAACAGCTAGTAGTGAAGTAATTTTTTCAAGCATTACCCAACCACCAGTCTTTCCCAAATTGCTTACTCACATTTTTACAACGCAGATTTTCTTCAGTATACTGAAACCATAAAACACTGTCACGTCGATTTCTGGTGATCTGATATGCATTCTAAATTATAATTATTACCAGTTTTTGAGACTATTTACTACTTTACTATTTATTATGTTAACTGTTATTGTGAAGGCCTTAACCACCACAGACACTGAGTAAGACAATCAGCTTTCCTTCTGTTGAAAACAGGAAAAAAAATAGCTCACAGCAGGGACATATCTAATACCAAGGAACTGCCGAGAAGGAGTTTTAACTTTGTTAGCGAGTAATATAAGTGGCCGTGTTGGAGCCAGAATTTGAAGCTTTTCTGCATATTTGCTGTAGTTGTCATCAGTAGCACATCCTGATATAGAGCAGCAGTGCTCTCTCATTTAAATGCATGAAAATGCAGCCCAACTTCTGATATACATCCACTGACATAAAGCATTACATGACATTGGATTCAAACCCAAGGCTTACTTCTAGCCTAACTCTCTACTACTTTTTAAAATAAGGCGAGTATTTAAAACATACACATACTTCCATTTAAAAATGTGTGGTTCAATAAGATGTTTAAATGTCTCTCATCTCTCGTCTTCATTTGATTGAAAATAGAGCAAATTATTTTTTCAATTTAAAATAATGTTTTCAATTTTAAGATATTTTAAAATGTAACTGTTAAATTCATTGACTTTCAGTTTCCTTATTTGGTCTTTTTCCTGTTTTTGTTTTGTTGATTTGATTAATCCCTGATTACCTCCCTTGTTCTTAAATACCCTGTCTGTTTAGTTCCTCCTCGTCCGTGATTATTGTTATATGTCGAGTTAAGTTTATGTATTATGTTGGATGTGCCCTTGTTCCTCCGCGATCAATAAAAGAACCCTTTTGTGTATCATCTTCCTCGAGCGCCTTTATTCACATACCAGTAACAGTAATATATTCCAGTGATGGCAAAGCTGCACATTTAGTCTTCAGTGTCACATGAAATCATTCTTACAGATAATTTGGTGCTCAAGTATTGCAAACGTGATGCTTTTTTCATAACTCTATGATAAATCATGTTCAAAAGTACTGTCTCTTTTGATTTAACTGATTTCTTCTCATATTGATTTTAATTGCAGGATGGTGTCCTATTAATGCCTTTGCATAAATCTACAGTGTCACCACCTGGTGGTCAATTGTTCATGAAATAACAGGAGTGCTGAATGAATCTTCCCAAGGTTAGGAAATATTAATCTCTAATGTACAGTACAACCTTTGCATAAATAAGATTCACATTGGTTTCACACCTGGTGTTTTGTCCCGACCTACTGAGTTTGCAAAGCTCAGGATATCATATGGTGTTTTTTGATACAGTCAACTACAGTGCGTAATGCATATGATGAATAGAAATGACATTTGTAAATAACAAACATACAATAGCTAATGAGCTGCATGGTTGACATATGGCACGGTGGCATGTGAATTATTCAGCAGATGCTTTTCTCATACATTGTGATCACAAGTGTGACCACAATAGATGTGAACTCAAAACAATGCCTAAGATAACACAAAACAAAGTGCTGACCATTGATTGCACACCATAATTAAATTAACTTAATAGTGATGGTAGATTTTTCTACTGGGGCCCATGCACGACAGCTGTTGATTTACTTAGTCACGTCAATGTAGCCAGATCTGTTGAAATGGAACTGACTTACACCAGAAAAGACATCAGATTCGCTCACAAGCAAGAGTAACAGAGAATCTGTTATTACCACTGCAACCTAACATCTCAACTCAATCTAGAATCTGATGTATTCTAGAGAAACATCAGGAGGATATACAGTATACACCATATACTGTATACACCTACACACACTGGTGTCTGCATCAGCAGGAGCGTCACACCATTCAAGACACAGAATTTACACTCAGTCATTCAGTGGAGAACAGCTAGTAATGACTGTCAGCCATTCCACCACCAATGTAGGAAGACAGTGGATGGAAACACACCACAGCAATACTTCAGAAAAAGAGCAGTGTGGGAGAAAACTTCACAGAGTGAATACTGACAGATACAGGTACAAACCCCCCATACCCCAAAAAAAACCTGTTGCATTCCATCAGCAAGTTTCTAGATAATGCTGTAACCGTAACTGACAGTTACTGACCTCTATCCTGTGTCTGCTCTCTCATTCAGTGTAAATTAGAATTTACATTATAATAAAAGAAGTAAACTATCATTGAAATGGCTTTAATACTATCACTAGAAAAAAATAAAACATTACAATAATATTATAACACCTTAAACATTAATTTATTTATGAACCTGAAGAAACATTTAAACCATTGTTTTAAAAAAATATTTTTAAAATCAAAAAATTCTAGACAAAATACAAATGTTGCAGGTAAGGAGAGATAAACAATTTACTTAAATAAATACATATTTAATATATAAAATACAATCAATGATTTACAGCACAAACCCTGCAGTAGGATGGCCTCACCCCTGCAGCTGTTTTCATGTGTAATAACTTCAAAATACCAGAAAGTCAAATTGTCTACACATGCTATTAGACTGTCAAAACAGCATGATTATGGAAACCAGCATCACAAAGAGCTCAGCAATTATGAGTTATAAGGTCGTATATGGTCAGATGGAAATAACAAAGACTTGCTGCAAAACAAACAAGCTTCAGTTTGTCTGAGAGAAAATATTTAAATAACCATTGTTTGGAGACCACAGGCTGAAGCCATGAATGTTAATTACTTGAGTTAAATTGAAAGTATTTAGGCTTTATTTATAGCCTTGCTTCACTCAATTTTTTTATAATTATTGTATATGTCTTGATTATATTGTATTTTATAAACATAACCTCTGAAATGTAATATATCGAGATGTGTGTCAATAAACATTTTTTAGATGATCTGATGTTGCATAGCAAATGAAATGAATTCTCATACCTGTTAGTGAAGACTTTGCTGTAATTAAACACTTGGATCTCCAGCATCTCGTTGCCATCCACTTGACTCCCAATTGGCCAACGGAAGGCCTGGAAAACAAACCAAACAAAGACAAATTTCTTAATAATTGTTCACATTGCATTGGAATAATATGAATCCAAAAGAGCTCTAGTACCACACCGCACTATTAGACTATAATTTCTTATTATATCAAACCAAAACAAGCCAATAATCAGAACCATTATTGGCATTCCAATAATGAAAAAGTAAGTATTCTGCAAGAAATTCATAATGACACGAGGAAATCAGCAGCTGAATGTTATTGTTACTCTGTCATGCTTGGGGATCTACAGAAGCTTGTTTATGCCTCAGACTACAATATAAAGAAGGTAGTTGTTAGATATAGTTTAAAATAACAAATAGTCATATTGTGAGATATAAAGTTGCAATTGTGAAATAGTTTTTTTTTTTTTTTTCACTCAAGAGGTAGAAACTGGCAGATTTGATCGTTTTCACATATATAAACCGTTAATTAAAATGGTGCTTTTTATATTATTAATCTACCTCTTTTGTCTATTATGACCAAGTTTCAATCTAAATACTCTAGTCACTTTCCATTCATTTGTCATTAACTTCCCAAACTTTATTATGGATCATTGTGAATATTAAATAGCAGCAGTTCTCAATTCCAGTCCTCGTGCCCCCCTGCTCTGAAAATTTTGTATGTCACTCTTATTGCTTAAGATGTTTTTTATATTCAAAAGTAAGTACCCTGCAATGTGGACATCACAGGATATTCCACCATGATTCCAGTTCAAAACATACATATATGATCCATTCAAAGTGCACTGAAGTGTGCGAGTCATGAATTTAAATTTGTATTTATTTGCAGAGGTATATGATGTCACACTTGTCCATGTGTGAAGACATTGTGCAGCGCAAATCCGTGAATGAATGTTCCGAAGTGAGGTAAACTTCAACAGATTTTAGGGAGTAGGGAGCAATGAACACTGTGTAGGGACAGTTCATGCACGGAGCTCACTTCTAACAAGCTGATTATCTGAATCCGGTGTGTCAAAAAGAAACATGCAGAATATGCAGAGCAGGGGATCACAATGACTGGAATTGAGAACCGCTGCTATATAGGATATTGAAGGATGTCCCACTTGCATTCCTTTTTAAACTAATTGTTGCAATCTATGACACTGCAGGAGCCTTTTCTAGCACTAGGGCTCTTAACAGTGGGATTATGCATTAACTTTCTACTGATCCCAGAACATGGACTTCCATCTGGCACACTGATCTATACAGACAAACGGGATGCCCTGAGGGCTGCTGAGGCATTCTGTTTCACTGCGATTATGGAGAACAGCGGTACTCCACTGCCAGGCTGTGGGCACACAATGTTTCTTGCCAAATGAATCAGTGCAGTGCTGAGACTGGCCAGGATGCTCTTGCTAGGGAAATGAGATTTGTTGTTTTATGGTTAAAAAGTCGCCAAGGTCATGTGCAGGTAAATGCGGTTGTCACTTCTGTTTAATCCTGTTTTGAACAGTTAGCTTATTTAAGGAGTGACAGATGTATTCGACAGACAAATTTTGTCTTGAAAAATTAAAGAAGTGATGAGTGATAACTGAACAACACTACCCATAGTTGTTAATTGTGCTATTAAAAGCATATCAGAGATCTTTGTTTCTCTTCTCCAAGTATGGTGTAAAAAATTCTCATGGAAAAGAAGTAATGAGACCCCCCTCCCCACCCCCATTTCCATTCCTGAGGCTTACACAAGGAAATAACATATTTAAGAACATAACTAAGTGAAACTTAATGGGGAAAAACGGGAACACGGTAACACGGGATGATCGCAAAAGGAGTCATATGGCATGTATGGAAACTCTGAGGTCATGTCGAACACAAATGGCTGAAGGGAGGATGTGTGTGAGATTTATTAGAGGTCTTAAACCGCCTCCATTCGCACTTGAGCAGCTGCACAGACTCTAGCACAGGTATACAGAGAGGAGTCGCTGAAGGAGTACTGCAAGAATTGTACACTTTGCTTAGCTTCATGGTCTGAGTCAAATACCCAGGGGGTAAAGTCCAGCCAAACAGAGTGGATAGTGCCATAATTTAATGTTTACTTAAAAATCTATATTTAAAAACATTAATAATTTAATAACACTGTTAAATGATATCTTCAGCAAATTCATCTTCCTACTGTACATTATAATGTTGTGATGCCTAATACTTTTGTAGCATTACAAATGTTTGATTTAAATTTTTAGCTTTATTTTTCATTTATTTGGATAAAACGGTACAGATACATTTTTTATTCTGTCATTTTTCGGGTTGTTAACCATAACATGAAAATATTGACATCGCAAAATATGGTGCATTCCTATTAATGAACAACCAAAATATTGTATGAAAATGCAAATAGCTGTGCATAATTCAGTTTGGCACCTATGATTACAGACAATATTATTACAAGGATCCTGTGTCAAGTTGCAACAAATCCTTTACAATATTTAATAATCCCCTTACAAATGCTGCCAGCCATGTGAAGAGAACAAATTAGAAGGAATTTAAGTGACTGTGACCAGAGATGCAAATCAGATGATGGATATTTCTGAATTATCTTTGTGGGTGATAAAGCTACTGATTATAAAAATAAGAATATTTGCAGCTCAGAGATATTTTTAAGAAGGCTGCATTCATCAACACAAAGATGTAACACTAGTTCATAGTTCCCCGCCATGATTAAATAACCCAGGAAATACAAATTAATTGGACAAAAACAGCATGACACATTCTCTCACATAATGTTCTAAGCATAAACTTCACCACATTTTTTAGATCCATGGTTAAAATGGGAAATATGGTAAGAAAAATAAACTTCAAATGATGATTAAGAAAATGACAATGCGTAGAGTCACATGGCTTAACAAGACCCAAGCTCATATAATTCTACATTAAAGTGTAACCTCAAAGAAATGCCTGAATTGCAGTTTATACATAAAATCTTTAAGAAATAAGTTCAGGACAGGTTATGGAATAACCGTGAATAATCCTGTTTGAAGCAGTTTTTTCTGTCCGCTTATATACAGTATATAATACATTTGAAAGATATAATACTGAAATGAAAGTTTGATATATATAGCTATATATATATATATATGTGTGTGTGTGTGTGTGTGTGTGTGTGTGTGTGTGTGTGTGTGTGTGTATGTGTGTGCCGACAGGTTTCGGCCCGAGCCCGACAAGTACATTTTGATTGACAGCTTTTTAAAGCCCGAACCCGTTTACAGCCCGACATTATTCAAATGTGCGCACACACACAACTCTTTTGCCTTTTGTCAAGAATGAGTCATTTATACGTGTTTTAGCATAATTTATTCATAACTAACATAGACTACACCACTTAGAAGTTGGAAAAAATAAATAAAAAAAGTCCTCTGTGACATCTTAACAAATAGGGATAGGCTCATTTAGCCTATAAATAGACCAAGACATGATAAAAACTATTCTTTTTAATAAATTAAACTAATATAAATTCTAAATTAAGATGGGTATTTGGCAATAACGAAATTAAGATAATGGCTCCTCCGGATTTGCTTTGCCACTACCAGCTGACATTTAATAAAAGAATAATGCTAACATTAGCGTAAATACTCTGTCCACATTATTTATTTAACACTCAATGAATATTTAGTTATCATTTAAAAAAAAAACTTTACTCAGAGCGATTAGGCTAAGCCTGCATGTTTTTGTGGAGGAAAATGAATCCACTGTAGGCTAGATGTCTTCAGCGTTCCAGCGCTCACTGATAGTGTGTCATTATTCACTCATTATTCTCATTATAAACATAGTCAAAACTTTTCCACACCCCAGACTTTGCTTTAGTTACTGGTGCAACCAAAACGTAATCACCAGAGGCAAGCCTCCGTTACACCTGCTCAACATTCATTTTCACATCTTTCTCCATTTTCGCATCTTTCTCGCGCTAACCGAAACATATCACATGACCGGAGCGCAAGCCTGAGTCCAACCCGAGCCCGCGTAAGATGATAGAAATTAAACCCAAACCCGACCGAACCCGTCGGGTTCGGGCAAACATCTTCAGCTCTAATGAGTGCATTTTTTGGTACTTCAAATTTTGTGCTACCATCCACTCCCGTTATAGAGCATGGATTAGCCTGGACATTATTTAATATAACCTCGATTGTATTCGTCTGAAAGGAAAATGTCATATACACCTAGGATGGCTTGAGGGTGAGTAAATAATGGAGTAATTTTCATTTAGAGGTGAACTATCCCTTTAACAGATGAAAAGGTATGAATATGAAAATATGAAATTTAGCTGAAGAGTGAAAGCTGTATCAGATGCAGGCAATCACACTTGCTCAGTCCATCTTTCTCTCACAATACTTAATTCCACAAAATAAAGTGAACTTAATACATTAATACAATAAGCTTTTAATGAGGCAACCAAAATTCCTTCATTAATAGTTCTAAAGTGACGTTTTCTAATTAATAACATGGCATGGGCTCAGCTGTTAAACTGTCAAACTGAGATTTTAATCCTTGACAGAAGGAAGTAGTTCTGCACAAAAGATAGCTTTTAAAGACATTCAGTTGTTGTCACTTTTTTATTTACACACTTCTGCCATCGAACTGTTGTATAAATGCAATGCCACACTTGTAGGCGTGAGATGGCTTTATACAGCTGCATTGCACTGCTAGTTAAGTGATATTGCTCATATGCAAAGGGTATGGAAACTTAAATTTTTCACTCTTTGTTATATTGCATCCATTTGCTAAAATCTTTTAAGTTATTTTTTTTCCTCATTATGTACACTCAGCACCCCATATTGACAGAAAAACACAGAATTGTTGATATTTTTGCAGATGTGTTAAAAATGAAAAACTGAAATATCACATGGTCCTAAGTATTCAGACCTTTTGCTGTGACACTTATATATTTAAAGGTCCTTTTAGATGTTTTAAATGTTCTTCAAACTAAGTAAAAAAATTATATTTTAAGAACTGTTCACTGAAAGGTTCTTTGGGATTCCCAAAATGATTCTTCCATGGCATAATTGTGAAAAACCCCTTTAGGAATCTTTCTTTTAAGAATTAATATTCTTGTTTCCTCTGCTTTGGACAGTCACTCAAATAACGTGCACCCTGCTTTTAATACAAACCTCAGTCAAATTTTACCTACTTGCATTTCATTTTTCCAACTCATGGCTCTCCTCCCCCTCTTACATAAGCTGTGAATAGATGAGCTCTCTGCTGATGGTGAAGATGTGAGATGATTTGAGTTTGCATTTCAGCTCTAAGAAACTAAGAGCCTCCTCACCATTTAAATGCAAAGAGAGTGAATTATTCAATGGCAAAGGATTACAAGCTTTGACATGCCATATTTCCCTCCCCATCACTTCTTATCTCTTTTTTGGTCTGTGATTCAGATAATGGAAAGATACATGAACACTCAACAATTTCAGCGAAATCAATGCCTCACTACAAAATGTGCACTGGTCCTGCCATCAAACCGCATCTCTAATCAGCCTGCTCTATCAAGCCCCCTGGTGTTTTTCTTTCTCGCTCTCGCTTGCCCTTCTACTTTTCTTTCTCCTCCTCTCCTACGTTTATCTGTCTCTTTCTCACAGACCATACATTTTAGTTGCTTCTTCTCCCTTATTTTTCTAGCTTCTTGCTATTTGAGCTATCTTGATTTCTCAGCTTTTATGTTCATATTTATCTTCCAAGCTCTGTAATATTTCATACAAGTCACTTCCTGACATTAATCCAGGAAGTTACAACATTACTTATTTCAGAATCCCAAGTCTCAGCTAATTTAGCTTATTAAAAACAGATTGTTTTGATTTACCACAGTAATCTGGAATGATTTAATGAGACCATTACCTCTGCACTCTTCCCTTTCTACACCATATGGCCTCACAGTGTGTAATTTGTCCTGCAGCACCTCAAACAGCTCACCCTCTGCAGACTTCTCTAGGTGACCTCACTCATTTATGAGTCACAGCAAGCTCACATCTTCACTTTTCCTTTGGCATTAAATCTCTCAAGCATCATTAGAAAACAAGGCATGTATTTACATGCCTGTATGTTGTTTTACAAATTCTAAAGACAGGGGACAATAATGTTAGAAGCCAGAAGCCAGAAGCATAGTAGAATGCAGATTGTGTACTGTATGGCAATAACATAGTTACATGCAAAATGCTAGCCTGTTGTTGAATGATAAAATAAGTCACCAGAACTTTTGTTCATTTATTTGTCTATGAACAGAATCCACACCTTCCTATAGAAGACTATTTTACACCAATGGTTCTCAACTGCTACAAAACCCAACATTGTTCTGATTGGGTCACAGATAGCAGGGGAAAATAATTAATTAAAATTCATCTGAACTTTTAAAGTCTTTTAAGTCAAGGTGCATCCAATAAAATAAAAAAATAATTATAATTTTAATTGCATGCCCCCCCCCCCCCAAAAAAAAACTATACATAGAATACAATTTTAGCTGCTTATCTTGATGTATCTGCTGAAAGAATAAAATATTACTTAAGATGTATCTGCTGAAAGAATAAAATATTACTTAATTCAGACATTTAGAAATATTTTACATTAAAATTAAAAACACAGCATCTAATGTGGAATGTCAACATTTCGCATTTCAGAGAAATGTCAGTGAGAAGCATGTGGCTGAAAACTGTTATACTCAAGAAGAAAAAAAAGCTGTTAAAATAATTAAACTGACAAACGAGAGAGGTTGGTGGAATTTAATGCTTCATTGGGCCATTTAGGAGAATGATCATATCAGATGAGATCTGCAGGTCACGATGAGACAATTCCCCATCAGCATAATGAGAAAGCAACTCTTATTTCTTCACTGAGACACTGATGCAGTGTGATAGGCAAAGCTGAAGTTTTGTGAAGTGCATGTGAACTAGTGGGGGCTAGTTTTGCATGTTTCAGCAATAACAAGCACCAGCAGAGAGTGTTAAATGCATGGGAGAGTAATAAGGCAGGGGAAAATTCTGTTTGTCAGTCTTCACATATAAACATCCTTTAAGGCATATGCACGCATTAATACAAACAGCTGCAGTGGTGCTATAATATCATCTTCATGATCTCTTGCAGACACATTTTTTAATCAAAAAAGGATTTGGGGCAAGCATTCATTTTTTAAACATACTTTTATTGCCTCTGGTTATATGATGTATTCCTGTACTACTATGTCATCACTTCAAGTATTCACTCATTAGCATTCACAGAAAATGTACTTTACTAGGACCATATTTTAGTCGTGGCACATAGTGTCCCAGCATTTATTGTTTTATGCACCCCCACAGCCCCGTTAGTGAGGCTCAAGTATCCTTTCTTCTAAATAAAACCACAAATATGTTCCTTCACTTACATTAAAGAAGTTAGAAGAAACATTAACTTTTAAATTAAAAATAATTGACACTGTGAAAGAAAAACAGCTCACCATAGCTTTTTCTGTAAATTATAAGACATCTGAGCTTGTATGTCTTCTACAAGGGCCAATCCAGAGAAACTTTCTCTGAAATACCTAACAGCAAATGTATTTATATAATAAAATCCAGATGGCATGTTTATACCATCTACCAATAAGTCTACCAATGTTGGAATGTAAATAGCATGGAAGCTCATGAACAAACATGAAATATCTAGTTAAAAGTTATGATTTACAGGTTAAAATACTTACAAGACTACCAAAGTGAAGTCTTTCCAAACACTCCTTGAAAGCTGTTTAAGAACTACCTGGGGTTCACGTTCCCCTGGTTGAGAATAACATTTTTAGACATTACAAGATTGCAAAGAAATTGCCTGCCACAAAGTATTCAGCAAAGTCTTTCTCCATGAATCACTCCCTTTTTATATGTTTCACATTAAAACGCTTGAGTACAAGCAACAGAATCTAAATCTGTATGTCTGAACTGGGTATTCTATCCACTAAAGTTTCATCCACCACAAGATGCGCCTTAACCAGTGCGAGCAACTAATGTTCATATCAGCAGCCGTGGCTGAACTCCTGCAGATAAATTCAATGTTTTAAAGACAAGCACTTCTGCAAAGCTTATGTGAAGAAGGGCAATTTAGCACGTAGCTGCAGTTAGCATCTGCTTGTAACATTGCCTGTCCATCACAGTCACATCAGGTTGCTGGCCTGAAGCAGGATGCATGATTTATGTTTTGTCTTTTTCAGTGTCTGTGAGCTTGTTGAAGATAAAAAGATAATTGCTCATGCATAAACTATGTCTGGGTCCTTTCTGATTCAAATGAATAGTCTATTTGAGTGTACAATGAGTACAATAGCCCTGAAAGGTGTACTCAGCTGCACATAGCAGGATTAGAAAACAGGGCTGCTGAGTTTAGTTGTTCTAGTAGTAAGAGATAGTAAGACTGTTAGAGAACAAGTGGTGGGATACATGACCAAATAAGAGAAGCAGAACTTCAGAACAAATATGTTAGTAGAGACGTAAGGAAAATTCAATTAAAAAACAGTCAACCCAAATATTAAAAAAACCTAATGTTTTTCAACCCCATAAGACTTTAGGACCTTCAAAACACATATATTAATGAAACCCGAAAGACTTCTGTCCCAACATTGAAAGACCACACAATCAAAACTTTATTGCATCAAAAAGTACAATAAAATATTGCATTAAGCAATGGGTCTGGAATGACATGAGGGTGAGTATATTATGACAATTTATGTGCTGAATGCAATTTATGCAGCACTCATTGTGCCTGAATATATACCCAGTTATATTGCTATTTGATCGTCATTGATCTTCAAATGATGAATAAAGGCTGTCATGGTCAACAGAAAATGTACACAAACACCTTTTTTTTTAAATAATGTCTGTTTACTTTCTGTTTATGTCCTGTATTCGGTAAATGTCAGTGTTGGTATAGTACACTAAAACTCATATTACTTCTGATGAATATGAAACCTGATCGTGCCTGCCTGACAAACCTGAATGAAAAAACAATGCATGTGCCAAACACAAACATGCTTTTAAATAAAAGAGAAAATAGAAGTGAGAGACACAGCATGTCCTACAGTATTAGGAGTGTTCTCTGAACCGTATTTTTGATATAAGAGCTGTGATGTGATCATAAGTGGCGAGTGAGTTCAGTAGTTTTGAAGGGTATACCGACCCTCTCTAACTTCCCAGTAATGATTAAACTATTACCACAAAAGTATGAGTGAGAGATTGAAAGGAAATTTAAAGGCTGGAGTTCAACTGGAAAGATTATGGGGCATATATGAAAGCAAGATAAAACTAAATATTGTCACCACTTAGCAGAAAAAAAATTCAGCTTTATTCTTCTACATTCAGATAATCTCAATTTTTTTTTTTTTTTATTGCTTTACTCACTATGAGTCACTTTCTTTCTCTCTTCTTGTCTGCCTTCCATATTAACATATAAAAAGACCAACCAGCAAGAAAGGAAGCAGCACTTCGTTTTTAAATAGAATTAAAAAAGCATTTTCATAATTCTTGCTGTTTGCAGCACTGAAAAAAAGAAAAAAAACTCCAAAGGTGAGATGAAGCTAACACTAGTGTGGGAGTCCCTGGCACAACTGACAGCAAAACAGAATTGACTTCTGCCTACTATTAGGACACATGATGAGGATATACAGGTTTATTTTAAAAATACTTATCCAGCAAGTTATTATCAATGCAAATAAAAACCTCCTAATTCCTGCAAGATCAGAAAATATTAATGGGGGGGGGGGGGATACAGTAATGCATGATGTGCACATGTTCTCAAATCATATTTAGGTATTAGAAAGTAACAAAGCTTTGGAGACTTGGACCTGAAGGAATATTCTGGAGCAAAGAGAGCGATCATTCAAAGAACTGTATTAGCCTAATAGTAATTTAGCTGGTTTGTCCACAGGCTTATTGCTACTTCATACTGATATGTTTCTTGCCAGAGGGTCTGTAGCATTAATAGGAATCACAGGGCTAAATGTGATGTGTATGGTCACGGTTGAGCAGGCTGATTCCTCGTGTGATTCCTTCCCCACATCCTCTCTTGGGGAGAGAGAAATCAAATCTTTAGCGTATATATGTGTCGGTGCTCTGAGGTCAACATCGTTATAGTGTCACACTTGAACATGCTTGAGATAATAGCCAAAGCTAGAGAGACAGCAGGGGAAAAACCTGACCTGCTCGAACCGAGCTTCATCCTCGCAGTTTTCCAGTACCCGAGAGAAGAAGGAAAGACCTGCATGGAGGAAAACAAGGTTAAAGGTCAATATGCAGCATAGCATCAAAGCAGTGCGATATATAAGAAAACTGTGATATAAATTGTGTGATATAATGAAGACTGCAATGTCAAATCCTATAAATGTACACGTAAAACAAGTCATATTAGGCTGAATTATTTAATGTACCTGTATATGTTGTTTTGAAATGAGTTCAAGTTATGTAATCTCAAAATACAGACAACAAAGTTCTCTTATAGTCTCAGAGAAACAAGCAGCAGCTCATCTCCAACTCATTGCTGGCTGAGGCTGTTCAGGAGCTTTTCTACCCTCTATACATAGTGCTGTAGATCATAAAACGGTTTTCTTTGTCTTTTTCTTTTTTTAACTTTAAAGTCTGAATATTTTATGAATTGTGCAGCACTGATGCCTTAATTAATAGAGATAACTGCAGGCTAAAATCACAAGGCTCACAACCTAGATTAAAAAATGCTTTCCTTGGCGACAATAACAAGAAGACATAGATAAAAGTTTATGTAACATGCATAAACTGGATGAAGACTTAATAAAAATTGACGGGCTGCCTGTAAAGCAAAAGAACAATCTTGATAGATTATTATTACATAATGTACAGTCTTTATGGGGAGTTTTCAAATTTACAATTCCAAAGTAATCACATCTTATAATGTCTGACAGACAATATTTTTGTACTTTCCATAATTTTCTCTCTCTGATGAAACATTTTTAATATGATTTTTCATTGTTCTCAGGTACTCAATCTAAGTTATGCAACCCACAGAGAAACAGGACACCGCTCAGTAGAGCCCTTCCGTTCCAGACAGCTTAGATCACGGCACACTGAGGGTGCTGAACATTAGGGGAAGACCAAAATGGGAGGGAAGGAAATGGTGGCAAGAGAGCTAATAGTCATTGCCCTCGGAGAGGGGGAGGGGGGATTGGTACATAACAACATATTGATCATACAGAGAAATGACTTCTATTATTTGAAGTGTCTCAATCAAATTATATGAAAAATACGACCGTCACCTTGACCATCATTTCTTTCAAAACATCCTTCAGTAAAAAGAGTCCTATTAATACCTGAAGATGCTTACTCCTATAACATGCGTCAGGTCTTCTTTTCTTTCCTTTTTTAGCAATAAAATGTTGTTTGTCCTACCTAATTACTGTTCCATTTAACTAAGGTGTTTCTGTAATTGTTCTTTTTATATGCTAGAAACACATAAAACTCCACACATACAGTATATTTGTATTTGTCTCCCAACCCTTCTTGCTCACACACATACACAGAGAGCATTTTATGAGAAAGAAAATAATTGTCAGATAAACTCTGAGCAACTGTCCAAGGTGCTGAAATACAAATACAGATGAAAAAAAAGAGAATCGGGAGAAAAAAAATCTTGCCATTCATATTTAGTGTTTTTAGAGCCACATTTAACTGATATAAAATCTAATGGATTTTCGAGGCAAGCCTCATAAGACAAGGAGTAATGAGATAAAACAAATTTGGTTCACTTTTCTCAGTTTAAAACTTTAAACAATACTTCTGGATGCATTGAATACAATTAAAAAAAGAATCTTAGTAGCCTATTGAGTTATCCATTTGATTAAAATTAATCGCTGGAAATTAACGATGAATAAAAGAATACTGCAGTGAAAATTGAGACCCTACATTTACACATTTAATGAAACCAGAAAGCAGCTCAAGCTTGTGTCTGAGGCAATAATTTTGATTTTTTTTTTATACCAGCAAGGTAGGTTTCAATCATCTAAAGCGATATTAAAAGCCTTCCATGCTCTTTGATAAAGACATGCCGGTTCAGAATAACTGGATATCTATAACTTTTCCTCAGAACCTCAAGTTACGCACTAATGCACGATATAAATATCAGGATAAAATAACATTAAACCTATATATAACACAAGATACTTAATATACAGAGGCACACAAACTATATATTGCTCTATAGCCTACCTCTGAAAGTCACTTTAGCGATGCGGTCCCCCTTTCCACGAAGCTCCGTGACAGTCTTCAGGTACACTACTAAAGCCATTTTAGCTTAAAATAAGATAAAATAAAAAGACAATAATAAGATAAAAAATGTTTTATCCCAAAGAACGCGCATCAATCTTGACCAACGCTGCATAACTTCTTATAAAATCATACCCTAACTGTTTTTATTCGCTACATAAAACCGGGAAAAATCCTCTCATCGTATAGACTGCATCCTCTGTGCGGAATAACATGAAAAGAGTAATTACAGTTGCTAGCTTTTCTATACGCACATGTACATTCGTCAGTTCCTGCTCCGAGACTCTCTTCACTCTGCGATGCGCCTCGCCACTCCGCTCGAGCGCAGTGTGATGACGGATGACGCCAGCAGGGGGCAGTCGCTCACAGTCAAAGCTCTTTATCAGGGAAGGATTCTTGCAGAAACCAGATAACACCCAAAACGCTTTTTACTATATTTATTATTATTCAAGGCAAAATCATAGTTTTGATATATTGTATATTAGCGTAAATTTGACAGACTAGCTATTAATAAAAACGAATGCTAGGTTGACGTTTTGTTGTTTTATCTTACTCCAAAAATATATTACAGTATTTAACATATCCCTACCTAACCTTAACCATGAGTAATCCCTAAAATCAGAGGAAATGATAATGACACTGATGTACAAGCACCAAAAAGTGATTTTAAACCTACATTTCACAAAATCTATAAACTGGTTCTTCAAATCTGATTGGTTAATCACAATGTTGTTTCAGTGACAACAAAGATGTTGTCACAGGAACATGTCTCACTTGGTAAAATCAGGTTCTGCGTATATGTGTACAAATATAAAGAATTTACAGGACATTTTCGAGGTATAATATATATATAAGCATTCTATTTAGAATTTGCTTAGTGAGATTGCTTCAGTTTGTAGGCGAATTCCAAATTGCGCGCATGCGAATGTATTTACGGTAATCTATAATTTTAGAACTGAATATAAATTACACTACAGTAGCCTACTGATTAAATACAAACACCTTAACTTAATATACCAATTACGCGTAAGTGTTACCACGAGTACACAGAATAAGGTTTGGGTAAACACGTTATAAAAATAAACAGAGCACTAGTGAGTTCTACAGGAGAGTAAGTGTTTCCAAATACTTTCCATCGCCTTGTTCTGGAAATATCTGGGTAGCCCCAAGTCCCATTCGTCCCCAGAAGAGGGAGACAACGTTTGGGAAAGAGCGCACAGACTGACGGTAGCTGGCAGCGGAGCATCCGAGCATCCCATAACCTTGCTTCCCTCAGTGTAGCGGATTGCCGTGATACTGAAGCACTGTCTGCAATGTCTCCTGCACGGGCACGAGCTCTTCTCGGGCTCCTGGTCACACTCTGCACCCAGAGCCCACTACTGTCGGGTAGGTCAATCTGCTTATCTCTATAATTCACAAAATCAAGCTTTGTATTTTATTCAAATTATGTATAATTTAATTTTAGATTTTAAAAGTAAATCGTTAAGTATATTTTGTCTAGCTTATAATTGCCAGGGCTTTCTGTAATGATGCTGTCATCTTGTACTTTAAAGATTATTTCAAAGCACTTATGACCAATGGCTTGAATTAACCACCTGCGGTTTGTGAATCTGGACGTTTAAGTCCTGTTTTTGTTATTTATTTAAACATTTCCAGCACTAATAATGCATGATGGGCAAGACTGAACAGCTGATTGATCAGCTAAGCCACAGGCAGGTGCACAAACTTATATATATATATATATATATATATATATATATATATATATATATATATATATATATATATATATATATATATATATTTAAAATCAAGTCCATTTTTTTATCCATTTGAATCAGTTTCAAATAAGGTGATCATATGTATGTCTACATGTCTACATGTACGAGACTAATACTTACTGTACAACATCGACTGATGCTAATGTCACCTTTGTAATTAATTTCTGTAGCTCATTTAGTAGAGTTTAGGTGCGTTTAAAAATCTATATATCCTGATTGGATTCCCTATACAGACAGACAGACAGACAGACAGAGTGACAGACAGAGTGACAGATAGAGAGACAGACAGACAGACAGACAGACAGACAGACAGATAGATAGATAGATAGATAGATAGATAGATAGATAGATAGATAGATAGATAGATAGATAGATAGATAGATGGGATGTAAGTGCAGTTCTTAGTAAATGTTTTATCACATTAGGGCCAGGACAGGAAGTACAGTTAACCTCTTTAAAAGGTCACAGATGTTTTAGACATTCATTTGCTTACAGCTCTTCAAATCAATTTTAGCCACATTTTCTCTCCCTCCACATCTTTCTTTCACTCTGCCTGTCCCAACTAATTCTGAGGAGAATGCAGTGGAGCAGAGGATTCTTGGATGAGAAAAGTAGTAGCTAAGTCCTACTGAGCTGTTTTAGCTGCCACGTTACAACGGGGGTTTTATTTCTCACTTGCTCTTTCAAAGTGTTTTGGAAATGTTCTTTAAATGAGGTCACCCCAGTGCTGCCTGGGACTGCCATCAGCAGCTGCATTTTATCCAGTATTCTTCTCTTTTCCTCTTCTCTCCATCTTCAACAAAACAAAATACATTCAACACAACTAAACCTTGAAGCCACCACCTGCTCAGATATGATGTAGACAGTAAAACAAAGAAAGAAAAAAAACCCTTCTAGATCTTAGAATGGTGCCCAACTGCAGCTTCAAAACCGTTCCAGACATCTGCTTGACAGATAAAATATATATTGGAAGGAATGAGTCTCAGGGTTTTGTTCCACAACCCTGGACTTTAACATCAAGTCTGTTGATATTCCGGTAAGAATGAGCTTATGTTGTGAGGTAAGAGCTCTGCCAGAGAGTGAGAGGAAGCGAAGAATCATGCCCCGACCAGCTACTGGAATTTAATCTTGCTCAGATATTAACCAAGGAATTTGCGGAAAGCCTTTGATTGACGTAGGCAAGGCTGGAGGGTTTAGAATCTGTCGATAAGTGAGTGTGCTATAGTAGCTGGCACAATGCCCACGCTCAACCTGTCACTCAGGTGCTTGAGCATTGTCTATCATCAGATTCCCTCTTATAAAACACCTGGGTATTTTGTATCTCAGGCGGTCTATCTAAAAGCACTAAGCTATTGTTGACTCAAACAATAATACACTCTAAATACTTTCTTGCATTTGTGTGAATGTCCTCCAGGAACCTGAATGAAAATAATAAGCAAAGAGTATGTTTGTGAGAGTTTATGTATGCCTTTCACTGAGAAAATGATGTCAGAGCAGCAGGTGCTTGCCCTACAGGTCTTTCTAAAAGAACTGACAACAGGACCACAGGGCATTTACTTTCACCTTCCTAATAAAGGAATGGACAATGGCCAAGGGCCACTATGAAAGAGTTTCAGGACAGCTGACAGTTCCCACATTCCAACAATCTTACATTTGTTTTAAGTATGTACATGTGATTCATGCCTGGCTAATCTAAATATTAGATTTTTTCTGTGATTTATTGAACACTGATTTGCTAATTCTGCTGATGGAAATATGTCGTCAATCTAACTGGCTTACATCGATGTCAGAATTGCGTTAGCAAATTGTGATAGTCTTGGAAACATCAGTTAGAATGGGTTAAAAATTACAACGTTTATTTTTTAATAGCTGTCATGAAGTCAATTTGTAACATTTCCAGCTATTACTGCAAATTAAAAGCAATACATTATTTGTTTTAATTAAAAAAAACAATGTTTGAGACAAGAATGGAAAGCAGTCACCCACTTTACCAGGGGTTTAGTGAAAATTTCTTCATACCCTCAACATCTTTAGAGACAATATCACCAGTCTGTGCTTTTATATAGTCACAACCATTTTTATTTATTTAAAGAAGTATATTTATTTTCCAAAATACAATAAAAAACTGACATAATTACTATTATTTTTATTAATTAAATTTTTGTTTGCCTGCTCAGTAGCTGTTGTTCAGAATTACCCAAATTTGAGAACCACTGATCTAGGTGATGTCCACATTATAATATGAGCCTCAGTTAGTTTCCTCCAGTATAAAATGTTTATTTTTGGAGAAAGATCTTATTCTTATGTCTAACAAGTCTTGATTTAATCAAAATGTGAACCCACCCTACATCATAAATTTTTATATGGGCCAAGTCACAGACTGAAGTTTCTGTGGTCTGTGTGTGTGTGTGTGTTAGTTGTAAGTGCAATGACGTGTGATGTGGTTCCAGATTATGTGGAGAGATGTTCCATTACATTATAAAGCAGTGACCGAGAGTCACATGTCAATGTACACTTAAATAAATGATAAGAGATTGAATCTTTCACTTGAATTTATGCCAGGGTCATACTGTTGTAAGGTAAACCGGCACAGTGATGAGACATTTTCTCTGTAGGGTTATAAAAACAGCCTGAGCACACTAAAGAATTTCAGACAGTTTCCAGTTGAATTAACTGAGGGCTATAGCTCTTGTTTCTCTTGTTTAAGCCATAAGGAAGTGAATTTATACAACAGCTCTACATTAAACACTATGACTCCCACTAAGCGAATTTTCATGCTAGGTTTACAATTTAGTTTCATTTTGCCTTGATAGATGGCCCTCTACATTACGTAATTCTGATTGGTCAATCACATAATCACATGCATTCATGCACTCTTCGCTTAATTTTGTGGTCATGATTTGGGATATATTTTGTGACAGTCACCCTCAATATCCCATACTTAGTCTAATAGTAGCTTATAAGATAGTTAATTCTTGATTTGCTGAACTTAGAAACTGCAATCTTGCAATAACGAACTCACCAGACTGTACTCTCTCCCAGGTTCTAAGCCACTGCCGCCACGCAATGTGAAGCTGACCTCGGTGGATAAGGGGTTAAAGGTCACGTGGGATCCACCCAGTGAGCTGGATGGACAGCCTGTTGACAGCTACAGCATCGGCTATGGGAAGTCCATGAAATCACTGCGCTTCGTCACTGTCGACAAGGACAGACGGTCAGAGTTACTAGAGGACGTAGGTAAGAGTGAAATTCATTTATTTATTAAATTAAAAGCTAGAGACACACATTGAGTACTTGAGCACTATTTCGGGCTCTCATGTGCATGTTGTGTTGTTTTAGAGCCTGGAGTCCTGCATTTTCTCAAGATGAGTGCAGAGAATAAGGATGGGATGAGTAAACCTGTCTACAGGGCAGAGACTCCAGGAGGTGTGTGCTTGTCTGTGTGTGTGGATAGAGACCTGCATGTTTCTCTATGACTCTCTATTTTCTTCACTGTTGTACAATGATGCATGACTATATAAAACACAGCATGCACGTAAAACACATATGCATGCTTTTAAACTTAACCAAAAAGTGTGTCATGTATGTCGTTCAAACCTGTATGCATTTCTTTGCTTGTGTAGAACACATTTGAAAAATTTCCTTTTTTTTTTGTCCATTTGTTGAAAGTCAATGAGGTCCAGTGTTGTTTGGACCTCAAGTCTTCTTTTATTTTCTCCAAAAGTCATACAGGTTTGGAATGACATGATGTTAAACTTTTTACATCTAGGGCAATTTCCTTTAAGTATAACAAAACAGGAATCCCTCATCGTTGTATACATACAGTGGCCCCTGAAAAAATTTTGACACTCAAGCTGAACACAAAAATGAATTACTTACAAGATCAAATATTAAACTTCACAAACTACTACCTTTCAAATATTTGGGGTATTCTTTTTTTTAAAAGAAGTATCTTATGCATGCCAGAAGTGCATTTACGTGTTCAGAAAATACAGTAAAAATAATCATATTGTGAAATATTTTTACAATTTAAAATAAATATTTAATATTTTTTTCAATGTAATTTATTGCTGTGACAAAAAAGCTGAATTTTCAGCAGCAATTACTCCAGTCATCAGCATCACATAATACATCAAAATCATTCTAATACTGTATGCTTACTGTACTTGGTGTTCAAGAAACATTTCTTATTGTTATCAATCTTGAAAACTATTTTTGTGGAAATTTGTGATACATTTTTTCTTTTTCTATTCTTTTGCAATATTTTTTCTGGATTCATTGATGAAAAGAACCGCATTTATTTAAAATTAAAATCTTTTGTAACATTATAAATGGCTTTACTGTCACTTGATCAATGTAATGCATCCTTGCTGAATAAGAATATTAATTTCTTTGTGACAGACCAGTGGTGTATATATAATTGAAATATATATTTCTAATTTAATACATTTGAAAATAAATAGAGGACAGCACAACAAACCTTTCTTTCATTAATTTTTAACTTTGGCTTAAGTGTACACAACATTTTACTGGTCACTGTATACATTCTCTAAAGCTGTCACTGTGGCAGCACCCTTTCAAAAAGTACTATTATTTATCCCTAAAGTGTGCATATAAGAACCATAAATGTACATATTAGCTGAAGTGCACATTCTAGTACCTAAATATTTGTA
Organism: Carassius gibelio; assembly: GCF_023724105.1. NCBI lineage: Eukaryota > Metazoa > Chordata > Actinopteri > Cypriniformes > Cyprinidae > Carassius > Carassius gibelio. Next base: position 18,787,097 of record NC_068390.1, on the reverse strand, counting down.
CCTTTCGAAAAAATACCACCCCAGTGTACATAGATGTCATTAATTGTCTACTGTACATTTACACTTTTATTAGCCTCATTAATTTAGACTCATTAGACTCTAACACACGTTATTATTTGGTTTTTACAAGAAAAGTATTTATAACTTTAGTGCTCTCTATGCTTTTAGCTCATTTCACAATATTAAGCCAGACTGGATGGTTAACACACACTTATGTGTAGACTGCAGGGTTTAGGGACATATGGTCGTTTCTGTTTTTCAAATAACTGGCATCTGTTTAGATTGAATTCTCCAAAGATAGAGCATTTATGTGGCCAGTCCTTGTTTTTGTATCCAACCGAGAGCTTGAGTAAAGAGCCTTAAGCCTTGTGTTGTGGTATCCAGTCACTCGTCCAATGCATGCCACATAAAGATTTTCCCTTAATTTTTTTTTTTTTTTTTTTTTAGTATGTCCCTCTCTAACAAGCAGGATCTAGGCATACTCAGTTTTTATTGAGTAATTCAGTTATAAAAGCATCTTATCCATAGTTGATAAGGTCACGTGTCTTACTCATTTATTATGCACAGATTTGAATTTGTATGATAAGGCTAAACAATTTCCTCAAAATAAATTACAAATATAATACTAAAAACCAAAATCAATTGTTTTCAAAAGTGAATTTAAGCATAACAACATAATAATGTACAGCATGAAAAATGGATGTTTTGAGATTTTCTAAAAAAAAATTATAAACAAATTGAATGTGTGTTAAATGTTTTAAAAGTGTTTTTTATGATATTAATATTAATGCAAAGATACAATATGTCCAATAACTGATATGGTATATATTGTGCTTCTTTATGTATAACCATGTTGCTCTTTTTTATTGCAGGGGGAGAGTGGGTGCAATTGGATGGTTTTGCAGTCGAGCCTTTCAATAGATCCTCTCCAGGTAGGCCCAATATTTTCCCAGCCTATATTTATGCACAACCATTTTATGAGGACTTTTTTCAAGCAGTTTCAAGATAAACATAAAAGAGTTATGAGAAAATAGTCATGAGAATACAATTTTATGGAATGCTAGTTCCACTTCAGACTACATGTTCTTAAAAATGTAGTTGTTTCTGTACATTAATGGCAAATGACAGATTTCAGACTTGCAGGCTTATGGAAAACATCTATGTTGCTACTCCTTTGGGAAAGTTTAAAGTTTGGACATGTCTGAATGCCAGAGAACTCCGATACACCAAGTTTCTGCAAAGACAGTGGCAGTTTGTCAACTGTGAATTTGTTAAATCAAAGCTTTTATTTATCTTCTTTATGAATCCACTGAGCCCATCGGAAGCCAAATTCTGTATACATGAGCCCTCTGAAGAGAATAAGGAATCCCGAAGAGTGTTTTAGTTTCTTACAATCTCAAGAGAGTAAAAGAGATGAAAACACATGTGAACAAATTACATGTGATCAATGGTCTAGCATACACTGGGGAAAAAGGGTTTTCTGTTGCAAGTAAAACTATAAGATTCCCTTTTGAAGGGGAACTCCATGTTGCATCCTCTAGAGGGTGCTAGGGGAAGGCCTCCAGCATGACCGGTGTCTGAGGGATGAATGAAAAAAAAAGACAATGAATTTGACATTGGCAGGCCGCAGCCTATGACAAAAACAAAAGTGACTGCAGGCATAAAAGAGCACTTGCAGAATACGTCATCCACTTCTTTGTCTTCAAGTCTTATGTACGGAAGCACATGCATTTGACTCATGTGAGAGAAGGATGCGCTCTCTGTTTGCATTCATTGAACTACGAGTGTAGAGGTCTGTTCTCAAGTTCTTTGTCAGCATTTGCACGAGCGCGTTTGCCTCTCGAGGGAGTTGAACAAGCTTAATGCGATGCTTTCATGGCAGTTTCTTATCTTGCCTGATTCCTGAGGGGATTCTTGACGTTTTTTGGGTCTCACAGCAGCCGAGGCAGTTAATCAGACCAATCACGGGGATTGTAGGCTGGGCATGGAAGGAATCTGACAAGGAGTGCTTTCTCTTTAAGATTCCTTTTTTATTTATTTTTTATTTTACAGAATAGGAACTGTGTATAATGTGAGATATCGATTATAGTTCAAAACCTCTGATATCTACATTATTGATGAAGGAGGCTCCTGACTTGATGCAATAGCAAGTTTCTTTGTGTTGTTAAGCTCTCTTTCAAGCCTCCTCTGAGCCTCCTCATCCTCTCAGCCCAGGTTTATGTACTTAGGTGGAGCATGGTTTCTGCTCCTCTCGCCTAGACAGCTATTCTGAGCATTCTGCTCCCTAATATTTTTGTTTTGCAGTTATTTCAGGTTTTGCTCTGTGTGAGCCTCCCCGATCAGCTGTTCTTGAGCCTGGTAGCTTCCCTCCCTTTGAAGGTTGCTATTCTACAGAGTTCTGTGGCTGTTTTAGGTTGTCAGGGTCTTGTGGGCCTCCTTGATAGTCAAGCTCTTCACGTCAAGCTTTAGTTTACTCCCCTCACTTGAGGGTCTTTGTACTGAGTACGCTGATCCATATGCGTGAGTGATTGCACTCCCCTTGCTATAGAGGGTTGTTATGCTGAGTGCTTGATTCCTAGAGCTCTGCTTAGACAGTACTATTAATATGTAGGCTCTATCATAAGCCTCTCTAACTGTGTCTAGCATTGAGTGTAGTCAGGTCTCGTTATGATGAGACCTCCACTTTTTAGAACTTTCATTAGGCCTGAGTGTTGTTAGGCTACCTCTCATTTAAGAGTCATTCTGCTGAAGCCTCTGCTCTTCAGAGCTCCACCTTTGGCAGTAATATAGTATATAAGCTCTTTCTTTTGATCCTCACTAACTGCCTCTGGTGTTGTGTGTAGCTAAGTCTCCTCTTGGTTTAGAGAGTCATTATGCTTAGACCTCCAGTCTTCCAGTTCCATAATTTGGTGGGTGAGCTAATCTATGATGTTGGCGAGCTTTGAGCCTGCCTGTAGAGCTTTGTAGCCCAGGTTCTGGCCAAAGCAATTTTGCTGGGAATGATGTGCCTTGAGTCTTTGACTTAGGGAATCCAGTTATTTGGGCCCCCATCCATCAGTATGGCAGTGTTGGTATAATGTTCCCCTAGCACCCTCTCAAGGATGCAGCGTGGAGTTCCCTTTTGAAAGGGAACGTCTCAGGTTATGCATGTAACCATGGTTCCCTGATAATATGGAACGAGACATTGCGTCCCTGTGCCATGCTTCGGGCATTCCTGCCTGCATCCCCTTCAGGGAAGTCGTGGCCTAATGGTTAGAGAGTTGGACTCCCAATCGACTTAGGTGCCCTTGAGCAAGGCATCGAACCCCCAACTGCTCCCTGGGCGCCGCAGCATAAATGGCTGCCTACTGCTCCGGGTGTGTGTTCACTGTGTGTGTGTGTGCACTTTGGATGGGTTAAAAGCAGAGCATTTGGGTCACCATATTTGGCTGAATGTCACTTCAGACAAATAAGTGGATGATGCATTCTGCAGGTGCTCGTTTATGCCCATTATGCCCACAGTCACTTTATTTGTTTACGTCATAGGCTGCCGCCTGCCGAGGTCAAGTTGATTGTTTTTTTTGTTTTGTTTTTATTCATGCTTCAGACACTGGTCACAGTGGAGGCATTCCCCAGCTCCCTCTGGAGGACACAGCATCTCGTTCCCTTTTATCAGAGAACCATGGTTCCATGCATAACCTGAGAGTATGTTTTAGTTTTACATGAAAATACTGTTTCTGTTTTGTTTGTTTTTTTTTACTTCAGAATTTTGCACTTCTGTCATAGATTTAGAATAGACAATACTGCAGAATTCTCTGTTTACTAATGTATAAAGTTATTTGAACACAGAAATAGTGATTGTGGTCACTTCATTAACATCTCCAGAAAGAAATTTTCCAACAATTTTTGGTTTTCCAACAATTTTATCCAGTTCATGTTTGTTCTTTGCTATTGTCATGATGTTACCATAGCATTGCTCTAATTTTTCTCTGGCTTTGCCTCTGGGTTAACAAAAGACAGATGCCCACAGAGAGAGAATTCTTGGAGATAATTTGTAAAATCAGTGAATAAATCATGTATCCAAGACATGGACTTGGAAGACTGACACTGTAAAAACAATGAGAAAGAGTTAGAGAAGGGTGAGCTACTATGTTTCACCCCTGTTATAAGGCCAGTGATATGTGAGCCTGCCTCAGCTGTGTTGGCTGCACTATCTGAATGGGAAGTGGGAATTAGTGTCTGTTTTTGTGTACAGAGGAAAATGAGTTGCTGTTACTATCATTTCAGTTCATTTCGAGACCTGACACTTTTTATTAGATTAGGTGTATATAATTCTGGTAGAGTAAGTATTGAGTAAGTGATGGCAGTGCAATCATAAGACATTCTTCAAGCGTGCACACAAGGCATGCTTTTAGTCAAAACCCTCACAAAAATGCTGAGCCATAAAGGATATGAAACGCTTTATATGAGCCTATAAAGGATTGACTTCTTCCTTTTCTCCCTTTTGTTTTCATTCTTTAGTCCTCAAAATGACCTAACATTATCAATGGGCGCTTTCAAAACACTGCTTCATGAAGTTTTGAAAGATTTATTTGAACTGCTTTCAGGTCAGTTTTACAATGTATGTTCTTTTTTACTTTATTTAATTTTAATATGTGGATAATACTAAAAGGAGCCTGTCTAATAACACACAAAACAAGCACTATACATTAATAAAAGAACAAACATTTTACAGAACCTTAATTTTGATTATTTGTGGGTTACATTTAATAGACCAAACTTTCAATTTAACATTTGCCATTGATTTGTAAAATAAAATGTCATTATACATGTTTGAGCTGAGATTTTGATGAATTTACTGTACATTGTTTTGATCTGCGGGTGCTGTCCGCCTGTGGTGTTTGGAGTGCTTCAAAACTGTGTATCATTTTGAGAAGTAATTGGTTCAGAGTTTTAAAAAACTTACCTTGGTCAGAACAACGTATATTTATATTAAAGTTAAAGGGTGGACAGTTTGTGTGCTATTAGTGTTAACTAGCAGAAGTATAAAAATAAAGCATTTTCAAACTAACTTTGAAAACGCCCTCTTTTAACTGTTACAATCAACCTTTAAATTACGCACAGACTCTTATGAGAAAGTCTGACTACAACCGAAAAGAAAGATGGATGTAAAAAGAGGGGGACTGTTTTTCATTATCATTAGAGGGAGAGACAGAGAGATGCGCGTGAAGCAGTGTGTTGAAGGAAAGAGAAGAGGAAGACTGTCTGACTGTCTCATTCGCCTGCCAAGTCCCGTCAGTTTAGTGATTACAGTAAAGCAATAAGAGAGAGGAAGTGAGAGTGCACAAGACTGTAAACTGTGTGGCTCAGTAACTGTACTCACTTTAGCAAATCTCCATGTGTCTTTGTTATTTGCTACTTTTTTTTTTTTTTCATGTAAGTGATTGCAAGTGTAATGACATTTACAATTATAAAACCACTAGTGAAAATGTTACAGTTTCTTTTTATTATTTTTTTTATTTAATACAACTTTTTGGGTTTACAGATGTTGTAATATTTTGTTTGTTTTGTTTGTCATATTTTGTCATAACGTATATATTAAATAATGTTCAAATTAGATGTTGAATCACATAACACATTATTTGCTCTGTCTCTCTCTTCATTAGGCAGGATTGTGTCTATAACTTCATCACAGATTAACCCACAGCCCCCAACTCAGAGGACAGCACTAGGACAGCAGAGGGCCCCTCAGTCATCCTCAGGACCAGAACCCCCTCTTCCAGTAAGACGCCTCCCTCTGCGACCCCAAAACAAACACAGAGTGGACCTCAGCGAGCACCAAGCAGACCAGCGTAATGCTAAAAAGCACAAAATGGGTAAGCATAAAAGTCTGGATGTGTAAGGGCTAAAAGGAATATTGTTTGAGACATACATAGTGTATGCATTTGAATTCAGGTTAAAATATTTGTAAATAGACCTCAGATTGCATGTCTTCAGTATGTCCAATAGCAGGTAATGTGTAATGATACATGGGCGTATCTGGTATCCCCCCTCTGTTCGTAGCATCTGAGTCCGTCTATGTGGTATCACTGCAGGCACCCAGAGCCCAGGGGAGGAGTGCACCCATCACCACGGCTACCATGAATAAAAAAGTAACAACAGGTATATCACAGATCACAAGTACTAACTAGAACTCCATATTCAGTATTTTAACTCCCTTTTTTATGCGTTTATGTTAGAGCCGGAGGTTGTGGATGACGTAGAGGACATCACAGTTAGAGTATTATCTCCTCAGTCTGTCCTTATTACCTGGATTGATCCACTTGTCGAAAAGAAGAAGGAAATACCAGGAGGATCCAGGTAAAAATGAATTATATCATTTTTGGTGGGCCAATTGGTATGTTGGGTGCATTATATATTCTCCTGTTCAGAAGTTGATAAGATGTCTTTTGCTCACCAAGACTGCATTTATTGAACAAAAATACAGTTAAAGAGTTTTGAAATATTAATTACAATTTAAAAGGAATGTTTTCTACATTTACATTTAATGCGTTTTAAATTATAATTAATTCCCGTGATGGCAAACCTTGATTTTTTGCAACCATAACTTCAATCAACAGTGTGATCATCATTCTAATTTGCATATTTGGTGCTCAATAAACATTTCTTGTAATAATCCGTGTTAAAGCAGTTGATGAAAAGGATGTTCAAAGAACAGCATTATTTGAAACAGACATCTTTCGTAATGAATGTATTATGAATGTCTTTACTGTGTCTGTGTCATTACTGTGAATGTGTCCTTTCTGATTAGAGGCCCCAAAGTTTGGAAGCGTAGTATATATTGAGCTTTAGAATTGATGTGTGTGCAGGTACTATACTGTGAAATACAGAGAGAAAGGAGAATCTGCTCGATGGGAATACAAGGACACCACTCAGAGACGTCTCATAATTGAAACGCTCTCTGCTGACAGCATGTACGAGTTTTCTATTTGTATCTCGCAAGGAGATCAGAAGGGAAAATGGAGTGCATCTGTGTTCCAGAGAACCCCTGAATCAGGTTTGTTTACAGTCCCTGAACTTTAACCCAGATGTTTTGCTTAGTTTGCACTGCTGAGGAGATAAATCCAGATAATATTTGTTATTAAAGTGATATAATAACAAATACTAGATATAATTATCTGCAAACTAAAAGGGTCACTGTCAGATTGAACACCATACAGAATTAAAAGATTATGATAAAATATTACTAGAAGTTCTTTTTTTTATTTAACATGGTTTAAATCAACATTTTTAAGTGAACTGAATTAGATTCTGCTCTTTTATTGCATGTCTGAAAATATACTAATGAAGCAAAGGATAAGCAAAAGGGTGTTTGTATTGTTCTGTACACCCATACAAATGCACAAATACTCAAAACAATCTTGCCTTAGTTTCTGAAACCATGTAAGCATGTTCTAACATCTCTGTTTACTCTCTATTTGATCGGTTTACTCTATTTTTGAATAATCAGAATGACTTCATTCCTATTGTTTCCATCTGAAAAATCTCAACGCAGAAAAAAATAAGTAAAGTTTAAGAGAATAGACAGTGCTCCATATAGTTTGTAAAATCATTTGTTTGTCAGTCCTAGTTTGACTTTTACTCATCGTTGTCAATGCAGCTCCTTCTGGCCCTCCAGAAAACTTTCAAGTAAAACCACTTAGAGGAAAAGGTACTGCTGTCACAGCAACCTGGGATCCGCCTGAGCAAACAAATGGCCGAATAAGAGGTAAGACCACAGGGTAGGTAGGCTGTCAGTTCAGTGAGATCCACATTAACCATAGGAATAAATATTTGTTTATTGTGTAATCACCCAACATTACTTGTGCCTTGTATCTGTTGTATCTGCATATTTAGCTGGAATAGGAGAAAGTATTTTAACACTGATAATATTTTATAAAGATATCTGTCAGTTCTTTCTATGGGTTTTGGAATTGGCCCTACATAAAGAACAGAAAACGACTTTGGCATTTGGAAATTAACACATCACTAATAGTTGACCGTATGTCTTCCCTGAAACCACTTATCTGTGTGCAGTGCAAAAATATATGGGAATGATAAGCCTTCAGCATTACTGTTTTTCCAGCAGGCATGTAGAGCACCCGTCTGTAAAGCTAAACCAACACAAAATTTTTATTTATTTATTATAGATTTATTGGTTCAATCTTGCTTATTTCCAGTGTTCATTGGAAAATATTCAGCTATGGGATCCACATTAAATTGAACGTACTGACTAATTTGACATCTATTTACAGAATACATCCTTTCCTATGCTCCTGCTATGAAACCCTTTGGTTCAAAGTCAGTTACATACCGTGGCACCACCACCTCTGCTACCATAGATGGACTTATGCCAGGTGACCGCTATATCTTCAAAATCCGTGGAGTCAATAGGAAGGGCCAAGGACCACAGACTAAAGCCGTCATTGTTGCAATGCCTGCATGTAAGTATTCCCAAAGATGTTTCCCCAATTTCCCCAAAGCAGCTTTAAAGAAACTTGGTTAAGAGTAGTATCTTATTTTTTGTCTCCAGCCAGCTCTACTCATTTAAGGAACACAGACAGCCACAAGGCAAGTCAAAGTGCCTCCAATACATCATCAAACAATGAATCAGACAATCAAGAGCCAGATGAGATGGAAGAGTCTGATACTCAGGCCACAACTCCAGCACCACCCACCAATAGACGAGGACGCCCTCTTTCTCAAACAAGGTCCTATCACAGCATCTTCTCCTCTGTGAGGGGTTCTGTCAGAAACGGAGGTTCTAGATCAAGGTCAAACTCCCATGTATCCTCCACTCATGCCAAAGATGGAGAAGGAAATACAAATGAGGAAAGGAAACCAACAGAAAGTCCAACAGAAGAGGAAATAAGAGCAAATGAGGCTATCGAGGACACAAAACCAGAGAGCCATAATAAAGCTTCACCACAAATAGAGGAACATTCAAAATACTCACCTGACACTAAAGAATCAAAACCCAATCAGTCTGAATCTGTCCATAAAACATCTGAGGGCAAACTTCCTTCTTGGACCCCTCGCACATCCTCAGTTGTTGATATTAGCAGATTAAGAAGGCCTAATTCTCGATCCAGACTGCGGAATGAAGATTCTTCAGATTTGTTGCAAAACCAAGAGTCTGCAACTACAAGAAAAAACCTAACAGCAGTCTCCTATCCTGAGGGAAAGAGCTCGTACAACCTGATAAGTGTCACAGACAGGACACCTTCAGCGATCTCACCTCAGGAAACCATGTCTGGACCAGAGAAAAAATCAGAATCAGAATCATCCTCATCCATCTCTTCTTCTCCAACTTCCTCTTCCACCTCATCTTCTTCAGTATCTTCTCCTTCATCATCCTTACCATCATCATCTTCAGGTACAAGAAGGATTTCCTCCACTTCAGGTCGAGTCACTAGTTCAGGATCTGGTGCCATGTACCCTAATGGAAGAAGAGTTGGAATTTCAACTAGAGCTCAGAGACTTCAAAGAGGAAAGCACAAACTTAATTCATCATCAACATCTGCTTCTTCACAGTCCACACTGCCAATGGGAACCAGGACAAAGAGTCACGATACAACAGAGGAGCATCACACCAACCACAAGAACATGGAGCTAGATGACACAAAGGGTGAACAACCAACTGAAGAACCCCCCCAAAAACATTCTGATACAACTGAAGAGGAACACCCAGAACAAAAGGCAAATTATAATAACAAAGAAGAGAAAATAGATAGTTATGGTTCCACTTCCCATTCTTCTTCAAATAATAACCCTTCTACCAAAGGAAGAAGTTCATCCCTTTCATTACCAAACCAAAATTCTAGGTTAGTTACAGGGAGTCGCAGACTAGATGGGAGAATACCGTGGAGTAGGACTGCCTCATCTATAGGTGCAGGAAGGCCAATCATTACAGGTTTTCCTTCTCGTTCTACTGCTGTGAGCTCTCAAGACAATAAAACTAAAAATTCACCCACAGCATACCCTTCAAAGCATGAGGTTAATCCTGTCTCAAATAAACCTAGTGTGCTAAATAAAGAAGCAAATGTTGCAATAAGTTCCAACAATCCCAGTAATAATGAAGATGTAAAAATTAGCAATGATCATGAAGATGATTATCTTTATGAGGGAAGCAAAGAGACCTTGAACAGGCAAAGCAAAGATGCCAGCTCAAGTGCTGCACCTAAAACAACAACAACAACAACAACTGGGAGTGAACCTCACAGACCTGCCCAGAACTTTGAGAATGAAAGTGTGGATAGAGAACAAAGTAGAACCAGTACCAGTTCAAAGTCAGTTCCTTCAGTTGCCCAAAAAGTCCCTGTTTTGGCTTCTAATGGTCGGGTCCGCTCCCCTGTGGTGGCAAGCCGTCTGAAAGGTTCACGCCTCCCTAGTAGGGTGTATCCAGTACAACACAGAAGACTGGGCTCTGTTTCCACACCAAGCTCTTCATCATCTTCATCACACTCCTCTTCAGCATCAGCATCTTCCTCCTCTCAAAATAGTCCAGCAGAATCACCACTTATCTCAGAACGGCACACAGCTGACAGGAGTAATACTAATTTTAGGCTCACCCCAAGTTCAGTTTCTCGCTCTTTCCATGGGCTGTCTGCTGGTGAAAGCTCTAGTGGGAATTTATCTCCTGAGTCTCGAAATCCAGTGATGGGATCAAGGCTGCGGTCAATTTCAAAGGAAAACACTCTTGTCAATGGCTACAAACCTAGTTATGAAAAAGGCAAGCATTATGTTGTCTGCAAGGATGTGCATGCTGTACATACAACAAATGTATTGTGTACATAAGTATACTTTTACTCATTCCTCTAATTCAATGTTCAGGCAGAAATGGACGGCCAAATCTCACAGCTACAAATGGCAAAGTATCCACAACATCTGATGAAAATTCGAAACCAAAAGGTGTCCGACATATCACAGGTCCTGATGGAACAAAATGGGTGTGTTTATTTGCAGTGTTAATTATTGCTACATTTGGCAAGCGCTGAATGTCCCTGAATCCATTAATATGTTTTATATATGCTATTAGTTCATTTACTACTGTCCAACATCATTTATACCTTTTGTTTCTTGTTCTTCTAATTTCTAAACTACATACCAGGTTTGTAGCACTGATAGTGACCCTCTGTTTTCATCAATGACTTTTATTGTGTTAAACATAAATGATAGAATGTAAATTAGATCTGTAATGTACAAGATACTGTGATCCTACTGTCCATATCCAAGGCTTCTGTTACATCTGTTGTCTGGAAACATTAATAAATCAGACAGTACAGCAGTCCACACAGAATTATATTTAAAGGAAGCAAAGATGTGAACAGTTTTGTCTCTCTAGTCATGCATGCAAACTCCACAAGCAGGGACCTTAGGACACCTTTTCAAGCAAGACTGTTTGACTTTTGTCTCATTTTGTTTTGAAAGAAAGATTCTTCTTTAATAAAGTTTTACTGACTCTTTTAGATAATAGATCTGGATAAGGGTGTCCTGATGAATGAAAATGGAAGAGTCCTTCAGGATTCAAGGGGAAGACCCAGAAAAGTTGTCCTTGGGGAGGATGGCAAGACTATTTTTGGTGAGTGGCTTACAATTTTACCTTCATAGAAATAAGAAGCCTGTTTTAAACTGACTTTTATCTATGTTTGCTATATTAGATGACCAAGGCAGCCCACTGGTAAACCAGGAAGGATTAGCATTATTTGGTCATGGAAGAGAAAGTCAACCTGTGATTAATCCAAGTGACAAGTACCTTACTATAGGAGGAAAAACCATTGTGGGCTTGGACCGCCCTAAACCAAGGACTACAACCACGACTACAACAACCACTACAACCACGACTTCAACAACCACTACAACCACGACTACAACACCAGAACCTACAACAACAGAAATGGTAACAGAAACATTGGAGCAGTCAACATTAGCTGCTTCACCTACATGTCCACCTGGACTTTATTCTCGACTGGACAAGAATGGTTTCCCAATATTGGATGCCGATGGAATACTTAACTGCTACTCTGAAGGTGAGATGAACTCTTTGCAGCCATACTTAAAGGGTTAGTTCAACCGAGAATGAAATTTTGTCCATCTTCTACTCACCATTGAAGCATCCTAGATGTGTGTGACTTTTTTCTTTCAGAATAATCCACTGGAGTTATATTAAAAATTGTCCTTGCTCTCCTAAGCCTAGGGGTAAGCGGGTTTTTGTTGTCAACAGTTCAGAAGACGTGAAATAAAGTATGCACATCTGTAATAAATCGTCCCTCACATGGCTCCGTGGCTTAAATAAATGCCCCCTGTAGTGAATCCATGCGTTTTTGTAAGATAAATATCCAGATTTCAAACGTAATAAACACTTTTTTTTCTCACGTCTGCTGACTGTTGGGAACTGGAAAACATGCAGGTGGATGTCATAGTACGTCAGTGCTGCGTGGTTATTGGAAAGGCTTGGAAGAGCAAGGGATATTTTTAATATAACTCTGATTTGATTATTCTGAAAGAAGAAAGACTGATACACCTAGGATGCTTCAAGGGTGAGTAGAACATGGACAAATTTTAATTTTGGGGTGAACTAACCTTTCAACTCAATTGTGTTTTATACAAGATAATTAAATAATAGATATGGATTTGGTAATGTGCGTCAAAACAAAAATAATGGAAAAGATACTCTTAAGATCGGACAGAAATGTGTTTAGCCAAGTTTGTGACTTTAGCTGGCTCTTGTTGTATACTGAGTCTTGTTACAGGCATATAGTTAGTACCCACAAGACCTGATCTTCTGTAATTTAGAATCAGTATTCCAAGAATGATATTAGTTAGGATGTACACAGTAAACCTCAAAGGATATTCCCCGGTTATGCCTGGATAACCTATGTTATACTTTGAATCTGCCTGTGAAAAGCATGCTTTTTTGGAGAAACTGTAGAAAAATAATTTTCTTTTACTGCTGCATACTCTTAGCAATTCTAGCAATTGCCTCCTATCCTGACTTAATATGTGGAGAAATCTGTCAGATATTCCCCCCAAAAGTGTAAACACTTGGTGTGTTTGTTTGAGCATCCTGAGTAACACAACAGAGGAATATTGTCCCAACCATTGCATCATTTTAGCAAGGGACTTTCTGTTTGTCTGACCAGTAAAATAATTCTTTCAAACTATCTTTGCACTTCTGTTTGGTGATGCTACTGGCAGAATTTGCCATCTGAATTACTGAAAAAAATATCTATCTTTCTATCTATCAATCTATCTATCTGCAAAATGACAACATGTTAATGTACATTTATTAGTACCACTTGAGAAGCGGATTCCTCTGGTTTCCAGCTTCCCTAAGAAAACACAGTTCAGAGATGTGTTATGGTTATGGTCAGCATGGCATCTGATGATGTTGTTATTAATGAAGATGGTGTTGGCTAATTGCTTTGTTTACTGACTGCCAAGCTACAAGCAGATTGTATTTACATTTTGCTTTTTGCTTCACTGTGCAACTGGATGTTGGACTTTCTGGGCCCTATTTTAACGATCTGAAACGCAAGTGTCAAAGCGCGAAGCGCAAGTAAGTTTGTGGGCGGGTCTCGGCGCTGTTGCTATTTTCCCGGCGGGATAAATGGCTCTTGCGCCCGGCGCAAATCTAAAATGGGTTGGTCTGAAGTAGCTTCATTATTCATAGGTGTGGTTTGGGCGTAACGTGAAATAAACCAATCAGAGCGTCATCCAACATTCCCTTTAAAAGCAGGTGCGCAAGTTCCATTATGGATTGCTATTATTATGGCGTATTTACCAGGCGCACGCCAGGAGCGGTTCACAGCCGAGGAGACTGATGTTCTTGTAAGAGCAGTGAAAGACAGAGAAGTTGTGTTGTATGGGGATGGGAGAAACCCACCCAAAATAGCGTCGGTTAAACAGGCGTGGGAGGAAATAGCCACAATTGTTTCATCGATTTTTTTTTTTCCTGGTTCTTGACGGACAAACCAATTTGTCAGATGTCCTTATACATATATGACCTCAAACAGGTCTGATCCTTAATTACTACAAGTAGCCTGAATAATTTGTAAGCTAGATTTATGCCTATTTTTTCACATCTTCGTGGCACACCACAATGATTTCCGTCATCTCATGTGTTAATATTTTTTTTAAGTGTAACAATTTATAATTTGCAAAAATAACTGTTGCATCTGTGTAGATTACATGAACAAAGTGTATGCGCGTTGTGCACGCTATACATTATGGTCAAGCATGCGCCCTTAAAATAGCAGAATGAACAACGCGCAACGCGCCACTGACTTTAGACTAGGTTTTTTCTGGTCAGTGGCGCAATTGTTTAATGGAACATCAAAATAGCACCAGGGATTGTTTGCGCCGGAACACGCCTCCTTTTTTGCGCTGAACCGCCCAGGGAGCGCAAGTTCATTCACTAGTTTAGTGACGTGCTTCTGTGGAGGGAAAAGCGCACTTTGCGCGGGTGCAAAATAGGAATGACACATGAGTCGGTGTACAAAGTCAATTGCGCTGGGTGCAAGATAGGGCCCTCTGACTGGAAGACCTCAGGCAGTACGGGTCGGCAACAACACATCCAACACCATCACACTGAACACTGGGGCCCACCAAGGATGTGTGCTAAGCCCCCTCCTCTTCACTCTGCTGAACATCAACATCAACACAACCTCTTCATTAAGTTGACACAACTGTAGTGGGTCTAATTAGCAACAGAGATGAGAAAACTACCGGACCGAGGTGAGCAACCTGGCCGGGTGGTGCAGTTACAACAATCTCTCTCTGAATGTGGAGAAGACAAAGGAGATTGTTGTTGTAGGAGAGTGCACACTCAACATGCTCCCTTGACCATCAATTGCTCACTCTCTCCCTTGACTGTGGAGAGAGTGAGCAGCACAAAGTTCCTGGGTGTGCACATCACAGAGGACCTTTCCTGGACTGACAACACCACAGCACTGGCCAAGAAAACACAGCAGCGTCTCTACTTCCTCCGCAAACTGAGAAGAGCTAGAGCCCCTGTTTCTCAATTTCAGGGGGACCAAAAACAATAATTTCAGTTTTAGCTTCATTAATTTGGAGAAAGTTATTTTTTTACCATGATGATACAGAAAAGGACCTGTCTATAAGATATGAAGTGAACCATTGTAAGGCGGTATCCTTGATACCAATAAAATGCTCTAAACGCCAAAGAAGTACATCATGATCAACTGAATCAAATGCAGCTGTAAGATCTAGTAGCATTAAAACAGCATTTTTTACCAGCATTAACTGCAAATAAAATATCATTAAATACCTTTAACAAAGTAGACTCTGTGCTATGATAAGCAGTGAAGCCAGATTGGAAAGGTTCCAATACATTTGCTGAATTTAAAAACAGGATCAATTTTGATTGCACAACCTTTTCTAACAACTTTGACAAGAAAGACAGCTTAGAGACTGGGTGATAATTATTTAAAGAACCCTCATCCAAAACCTGTTTCTTAAGCAAAGGTTGAACAACAGCATGCTTAAAACAATTTTGCACTAACCCAGCATCCAAAGATGAATTTATCTGCTCACTACCACACTCAATTACCTCTTCAGTCAGTTTAAATAAAGAACTGCTTTCTGATCTTTTTGTCAAGTTAATGAAACTGAATAAGCTATTTTGCACTACAGTCATTTTATCTGCACTGTTTGTTTAAATCACTGGTTTGCACTCTATCTGCCATGTGCATTTACTGCCTTTTTAAACTTTATTTAATTATTTATTTTTACATGTCCTTATTTGTAAAGTTGTATTTTATATTGAATCTGTATCTATCTGTACTTTTATGCTCTACTGTTAGTATAATCTGTATGCACCAAGGGTGTGAGAGTAATGCAATTTCAATTCTCTGCATGTATGTATGTGCTGTACATGTGGAAGAATTGACAATAAAGCAGACTTTGACTTTGACTTTATAGGTTGCAAAGTCAAGAGTTGTATGATTCAGTGTGCACAAACTTGGAAGACCTTTCTGGAATAACAACTAGACTTTGGGCAAGAAAGAATAGTTTGGTCACTACCATAACAGAGCAATAGCATTAACTTTGAAAGCAATGTTAAATAAAGTTGCATGTACAGTGGACGGAAAAACATAACTGGCTCATTTTGGACACTTAAATCCCACTTAAATGTCATTTCTTTACAATAAATGCCACTTGGATTCATATTTTGTTATATAACACAAAGGTGGTAATACATTTTTAAATGTGACATGATTGTCCAAACACTCTTTGGGCCACAGTAAGATAGGAGTCAGCATCCTGTGAACTTTAATTCTTCCTGTTTTTGATTACTACTCTATCTTACAGGTGGGCTTTTTGAGGAGACTACCACAGCCCCAGTCCCACTTCCCACGACAACACTGGTTCCCACAACAGAGTCTCCTACAACAGACCCTCCAACTCCTGAGACACGGCCTTTTAACAACACCCCTACCTCTGAGTTTGATGTGGCTGGAAAGAAACGGTTCACAGGTAATACGTTTATTACACATTACAACAGTTAGTACTCTGGTATAAAATGCCATATTTCCTGTTCTTATTGGTTCCAAACTCAGTAATACCATGCAGAGATTGAATCTCTCAGGAAACACAACTGGCCGCTCACAGTTAATTTCTTTCCAATCACTAGTCAGTAGAGAGTTGAATGGTGAATGTGAAGGAAATTTATCTGGCCTACAAGTGTAGCTCATTCCCATGCTGATGCTTAAAAGCAGCAAATAAAATAGTGCATACAGCTGACCTTAGCTAGGATTTATATGCAAATACTTATTGTCCCTCGGTAGTTGAATGATCTTCCAAATTCCACCCAATCAGCTCGGTCAGAGTTCATAAAAATTTTCAAAAAAAGAGACACATCTCTTCTGTAAGAACTTGAATCCCTAATTCTCAACCAATATGTTTACAAATGCTCTAAAAGTGCTGGTTCTTTAAGCATAATCAGGTGTTTTTACACCTGGATCATGTTTGGATCGCCAAATATAAATATACCCAACACCGTTTAATTGGATTGTGATCCGATTACTGATTTTGACCACATTTGATTTAGATGTAAATACAAACATGTTTTGTTTATCCACATTCAGTTACACAAGTAATAAATGAGATTAGGCTGTAAATAAACATGTCACTTTGACAGAATGAGCCATTCAAGTCCTGTTTTGTAAGTTCTTTTAATTATGCTGCTCTTGCTGTGTGAAAAAGACAAAAGATTCCACACTCTTGCGATTTCCTGACCTGATTCAAATTGTGGTACTGTTTTATTGTATTCTCGCCAAAGAGAACGTTTTACCACCGTTTTACTTCCCATTTATTCACTTCTAGCCCCATTAACATCCTTTACTAGGGCATTTGAAAAGACATTTAGAAAGATCATTTTTGTATTGTGCAATCCAGTCACACTGAAAATGCATTGGAACGTAGATGTTAATGTAACTGGGCTAAAATATCCAGACACTATCTGGATATGACACAAATGGTAATGGCAGGTGTAAAAAGGTCCTATTTTTAGTATTTAACATTAATTAAAACTGTTAAATAAACAAACTTTTAATGGGATATGACCTCAAGGATAGTTGTGAAAAATTAAGGCATAAGAAGTTACTAGTTAATCTATACACTGTATCATTCATGAGTTTGGGATCTGTCAGATTATTATTATTATTATGTTTTTGAAAGAAAACAAGTATTGTGTATATATTTGATCAAATAAACAGTACAAACCATAATATATTATGAAATATCAATACAAATTATATTAACTACTGTCTATTTTACAATGTAATTTATTCAATGATGGTAAAGCTGAATTCTCAGCAGCCATTACTTCAGTCTTCAGTGTCACATGATTCTTAAGAAATCATTCTAAAATGCTTATTTGGTGCTCATTTATTTTTATCAGTGTTGCTTAATAGCTGCTAAATATTTGTATGGAAACTGATATTTTTCTCAGGTTTCTTTGATCGAAAAAAAAATTGACAGAACAGCATTTATTTGAAATATACATATTTTGTAATATTAGAAAAATCTTTACTGTCACTTTTGATCAATTTATTGCATCATTGCTGAATAAAACTATGAATTGCTTTCAAATAAAAAAGCTTGCTGACTCCAAACTTCTGAATAGTAGTATTGTAGTAGTAGTATTGTAAATTGAGAGCAAATGGGGGAATAAGAAGAAGAGAAAAAAAGATGTCTTTACCTTTAGACTCTCTTTTTTGGATCATCTAAGTTTACTTTCTACTACTAGAGGTCTCTCTCCTATAGTCAGAGTGTAACTAACCTTGTCAACCCTCAGGGCCATGTTTAATAACACATAGCGTGTGTTGGTTGAGGCTATTTTAGAGTCCACTGACTTTACAGGCTCCGAGAACTCTGGTTCTTTCATATGGGCAACTTCTGTTGGAAATATTTAAGAATGCCTGAGTGAAAGTTTTTAGACTCGGCTCTACAAATTACGGCTGAATGTCTGTGGGTTTGGGCTTCCTTCCTGAATTCTTCAAGACTCAGTATTTTTGTTAGGATAAAGGTGTGTGCCTAAAAAAAATATTTTGATTTGTGATTACTATTAAGTTCCATTCCAACCAATTCACAAATAGTGCAATTGTATTCCACTTAGCAGTGGATTAGTGTAATCATGATGTGACCCCTTGCAACCTGAAACCTGACTCTAGTCAAGCTTTTTCAGGTTCAGCATGAATTTGTTTACTAAGAATGACTTGACTATAACAGCTTTTGAACATTAAGTTCAGCAGACTCCATCTTTCTGAGCTTAAATCCCCACAGGCTGCACCTAGCTATGGAACTTTGTTTCAGATTCAGTTTGCATGCAGAGACTGTGCCAGAGGAGCTATACTGAGTTATACTGAGCTGGAGCTTTGCTTAGTGAGCTGGCAAATTTAGTTTTGCCCCTCATTGACTCTTTACAATACTGCACTTGCAGTAGAGAAGTTCAGATTACTATAGTTATAAGTGTCTGCTAAACTCATCTACCGCAGCTCTGCACATGTCCGGCCTGGTGTCCAATAGAGGCATGTGACAAAAGTTTAATGGACTTGGAGACCCAGCATTTCTACTTTCTTTGCTGTCTCTTTTTCTTTACCTTCTTTTCTAAGTTTAGTATATTTTGGGTACATAAGCTTTTAATCTACAGACAAACTGATTTCACACTACAGTAGTAATACACTGTTAATAATTATGCTATTCATTTAACAAGCTAATTTTAAACTTATAAACGTCATACAATAAAATAAAGAATGAATGACCAAACATCTTTACACATGAAACATAGAAAAGTTACAAATAAAATAAATAAATAAAAACAAATATTTTTAAAAGATTCTGTTTTATTGGTTTGTAAGGCCGCTTTTAAAATGTCTATTTATCAGTTTCAAATATTGATGTTGGTGTGAAATATTAACATGGGATTAAATTACTAATTTGAATAATGAATAGTCATATGTAATTAATCTGAAACGTATACTTGATTGATAACCCTATACCTGCTGAAAATCTGTGGTTAACAGTGCATCAAGTGTCGAGTCTCGGGAATCACTGATTAAGTTACTTGTTGCATTTCTTGAATGCATATCTTATGACAAAACAAGAGTCATAGGGTTTTATTTCTTTTTTTTTTTTTTTTATTAGCCAGCAATCCAAGAGCACCTACTGTTTCATGGCTCCTCTAACGTGCTTGTCTTGGCAAAAATGTGACATCAACTGCTCTAGCTAGATACATAGGAAAACAGCTGAAGAATTAGAAAAATATTATGAGCCAACTCTTCATTGTTTTATGTGGGAGGCCCTCAGTGGTCCATAGGTTGGTGATTGTAATGCATTTATACTGCAGTATTAGAAAATGGCTATGCCCAGCAGAGCTATGTGAGGAAATAGAAATAACAGAACTATTTAGACCACTAGAGCCAGAAGCTCCGCTTAGCTTTTTAAATACAAAGTATGATTATTGAAAGAACTGAGGAACTAAGCTGTGGCTGTATAGAAATACCACATGTTCCAGGCTGTGGCCACAAGATTTGGCCTCATAATCCTGATATTTGTACTGATGGGAACAAGAGGAGGTGCTTAAAGCCATAGTTAAATTGAGTTGAGGAAGCTGTCATTCATTAAAATGATGGAGCAAGCGGAGCTTGGCTATGATTGTGAAGCACTTAAAAGAAGTCAACATCACGAGGTCCAGCTCCACCAAAACAGGCATCATACCTATAAAAATCAGCTCGAGGAACATAGAAAACACAACTCTTTGGTAAAATGTCTCATCCTCAATTGCACAGAGAGATAAATCCTGACACTCCATACTTTGGGCTGCACAACAGGCACAAACTTACACATATGCGAGACATTAATACAGCAAACATGTCAAGAAAGTAGCCCTGAAAAAACGAAGTGAGCTAAATGTGCTGAAATCAGCTGAGAGCTGCTTCCTTCTGGCTCAAACATCAGAGATTTCCTTAAATATTTATGGCTTTCATATGCTAGGGTGTTCCCTGCTCTCCAGTCTGCCAACAGATCCACTGTATTTCAAACCATTTCTTTTGTGTTTGATCCCACCTTGGCGTACAACTCGTAGGTGTGAATTCCGTAGCTGTGCATATACAAAGTGTACAGAAGTTGTCTCTTGACACTTCTTCGTATGCATAATCCAGTTTTTCTCTCCATTAGTGGTTTTCTTTTCATACATTGTATTGTAGCTTTTGGTTTATCGCCCATATCGAATGCAGCTTGTATGTGTATGTGAGTCTCAGTCAGTCTCGGCAGAGCCACATGCACAGAAGTGTGTTTTTTGTTCTGTATCAGGGTCAACATCACATGGAGCTCTTGATTAGCTCCAGGTGTTAATCTTGTGGCCCAATCAGACAGGGGGTTCTGGAAGTGTTCACAGCTGTGGATCCAGCTGGTACTGTGTGGGATGACAGAAATAACACAAATTTCATTGAGCCAACAGGAAAAAGTCTATAGCAAAATATCAACAATGGTAGTTTTTATTGTCTGCAACCACAAGCAAGAGTAAATTTGATACCATTTTAAACTATACAACAATCTAATCCAAACAACAGATTACAGAAATTTAATGCTTACCAAACGATACTTTGAGTGCACTATATTAAAATAGAAATGGATATCACAATATTTCACGATATTGCTGTTTTTATCAAATAAATGCAGCCTTGGTGAACATAGGAGACTTCTTTCAAAAATATAAAAAAAAAAACTTACATAATATTTTTTTTTACCTAATTAATACAGTCCAAAGTCTGAGATCTTTTTTTTTTCTTCACTTTTTAAAAACGAAACTTGTTTTATATATACCTAAAACCTACATTTTAGTTTTTATGATTTTTAATGATAAAAAATAGCTATTATGCAAAATAAAGAATAAATATGTAAGATTCGGCACTATTTATTTTTGATCATGTGACTTTTTACAGATGATCAGATTATCAGGTTTCACACAAATTTGTGAAATATACAATCAGCTCTAGTGTTGTTGCCATTAAATAAATCGGGGGACAAACCAAATACTATAAGGCATTATGAAAATCATGTTTTTTTTTATTTATTATTATTTACATCTTTTGCCTTTCTCTTCTTTTCCTGCTTTCAGCTCCGTATGTAAACTACATCCGCAAGGACCCTGGAGCTCCCTGCTCCCTGACTGAGGCTCTGGAATACCTTCAAGTGGATGTCTTAGCAGACTTGATGGAAAAGGACCAACAATCAATCAATCAAAAGCAGCCACCCAAAAACAAGCCCCATAATGTCACTGTAGTTGCCATGGAGGGCTGTCACTCCTTTGTGATTTTGGACTGGGCACTTCCACTGAAAGATGACATGGTGTCTGGTGAGTGTGTGTAGCAGTTTAAAGAAGTTTTTTTGTAGAAATTTCTGTAAGTCTGTAAGTTTCACCACATTGTTTAATAGATGTAAAATACAAATATCTAAAATAAATTAAATTTACAAGCATCAGGGCTTAGGCTTATGATTAAAGTCAAGATCACAGTTGAAGAATTGACTATTATTGTTAAATTTAACAAGTCTTGATTTTCCCTCCCAAAGTAACTTGTGACTTGATTTATGCTCATGATGAGTGGTTCCATTTTCCATGGACTGAGCTTCAACTGCTTTTTTCAACATACCAGATGTGCAGCAATTTCTTAAAAAGCATCAAACAGGAGTGAAAAGCACACAGTCAAGTTTATGGATTATCCTATAACGTCCTGTTTCTCTACCTGCAATGTGTAAGCAATATCTCATGAAGCAAGTAAATTGAGCATAGGGCCTATGTTTGATATAGCAACACTGAAAAGGATTTATAGCACATAATACTGACAGAGAAAAAGAAACATCAGACATGTCAACATGAATTAGTCATTTGAAAGCTGAGAAAGACAGCTATGCAATTAGCCAGTTAACCACATGCTTTCCTTGTTTGGTAATAGCATGATATTAAAGAAATAGTTCATCAAACAATGAAAATTATTATTTTATAATTTTTATTTACTTACCCTCGTGTCATTCCAAACCATTCATTATATTTTTTTAATTCTGTGGAAAATAAAAGAAGATATTTTGAGAAATGTTTTTTTTATATGTTGGAAGTCAGTGGTCACTGAAACTGTTTAGTCGCCAACATTCGTCAAAGCATCTTGTTTTATATTCCACAGAAGAAAGAAATGCATACAGGTTTAGAACAAAATGAGGGTGAGTAAATCACAACAGATATATCCCTTTAATTGTGCAGGCATACAGCACTGACATTTGTGAATTGACATTCCATAATACACCTCATATTAATAGAAAGTGCTGTTTACTGTAAAAACAATAGAGATGCTTAATTTTAATTATGCTATATTTTAGCTTGTTTCGTAATTTTGTTTGTATGGTTTGTAAATTAGTTGAAGGATTGTGCACTGAAATACCACATTCTGATGTAAACTAAGTAAATTTGTAAAGGTGTAGTATGCTGAACTGTCTTGAACTGGTTTCGATTTAATGTGCATTTCCAAACACAAAGATATATATAAAACACTTCTCTAACATATTGACCCTGACAGTTTCATCCTGATTCACACAAACAGGGAGGCAATCCCCATAGCCACTGTTAGTGTCATGATAAGATGTGTGCAGAGGTTTAAATGTAGGCGATTCTCTGCCAACTGACAACCAATAAAGTTGCCTTAGATGAATGGTGCAACTTTTCCAACACATGAAAAATAAATTCCACATGCTCTTGAATAAAAGTTTACAAGACAATCTCATATTACTGTATGGGTTTCATAATGATTTTTGCATTACTAGATCTAACTTACTATTTTTTTTTGTTATTAAGTTATAGATTACTACTACTAAAGCTTTATTTTTTACCAATAATATATTTATTAGTGTGTATACTGTGTTGAAAATTCAGCCTTGCCATCACAGGAAAGAATTACATATTAGAATTTATTAAATAATATATTAAAACGGAAAAAAAATTTTTTTTTCAATTGTAATGTTTTTTCAAAGTATTATTATTATTGTTTTGTGAGGAGACCTTTTAAATCATTGCAAAAACTTACCGACCCCAAACTTTTGAATAGTATTGAATGTGAAGTTAGCAACTGGTGCATGGTTATTAACAGCTGAAATTACTTGCAGAACCTTGTTTCTTTAATAATCTCCTTTAATATAATAATAATAATATAATGTATATATTTTTTCTCCACTCTACTTCACTCCTTTTTCAGTCATCCTCCCTTCTTTCATAAAGCTCCACTGCTGCACTGCCTGTCTCTTCATATTAAATGATGAAAAATACATGCATGTGCTTTATATACATCCTGATGTCTTGGTAGCCATTTAGTCCTTCCATGGCATAATAAGGAACTAGGATTATATTGAGGAATCCTTTCTCAGACATGACCAATACGTGCTTATGTATTTCAATGTGTTTGAACCTCTCACATTTAGAGTATGCTTTAATTGTTTGCCCTCTTTTTTATAGGCTATATGGTACACAGTGCATCCTATGACGATGTCCTAAATAACAGATGGTCAACCAGATCCTCAAGTGGAACCCACCTTCCTGTTGAAAATCTCAAGCCCAATTCCAGGTGTGATGATGTAACAGGATTCATGCACAGATTCAGACAAATCCTAATTTACAAGCTTTTGCATGTTTGTGCTTGCACATTGAAGCATTAATGCCATTTACAAAAAAAAAATATATATATATATATATATATATATATATATATTATTTTATTTTTATTATTTTATTTTGTATTATTTATTTATATAGCTTTCTTTCTTTCTTTCTTTCAAAGTATGGTGAAATGTAAAAAAAAAAAAAAAAAAAAAAAAAAAAAGATTCATTAGTCAAAATTGACAGTGAAGATATTTATATTTTCCACTTTTTTCTAAAAAGATTTGTTTTGTACTTTCTATTCAGTAAAGAATGCTAAAAATAACCAGTTTCTTGAATGCTGCTTCTGTTGTACAGTAACACTGTAAACCTCTACCAACACATTTTTGCAGCAGTAAATATTATAAAGTAGGTGTTTATGGTATGTGAAGACATGTCTGCCTACCAGACCCATCTAAACACTTTCTTCACTAAGCATTGGTGCATTACAGCAGGATGGATCAGTCCCACAGATCTGGAACGCACATCATTCAGAAAGTTTTACACATCCCTTACTCATTTTTATTTATTAAATATTTTTACTCTTTCAGTTATAATTTCACTCTCAGAACATATAAAGCTTTAAATTGCAAACCCAAACACACAGAGATTTCGTCTGGACCTGCACACGGGTTACTTACACATGCATAAACACACGCAGCTGTGTGAAACGTCCCAGGTTTGACTGACATTTTCTTTTTTGTACATCTTCCCAGAGAGGCAGATGCACTCTCTCGATCAATGCCATGAGAAAACAGATGAATTCATATGCACTCATTAGAGATGTCTGGTTCATAAGTGTGGAATGTGAGGATGAAGTTGTTTTTATTGTCCTCTGGGATTCATTTAGAAGCCTCTATTATTAGAGCCTCTCAGCCGAACTCACTGAATGACAACTTGAAGTGTTGATAAGTTTTATGAATGATTTATAATAGGTTTTAGAAATAGGTAAATAGTCTAGACTTTGGAAAATAACAGCTCCTTCTTAGTCAAAGTAACAATGACAAACCACTTGGATGCCACATCGAGACTGGAGCTTGCATCAATTCCTCAAAGAATTATGGTCAGAAGAACAAGGAATAATAAGACACACATGTGGATAGGCATATACTTAATAATTTATGGTTGCACATGGACACACAAACAGTAACACACACATCCTCGTTGAAATATGACAGGCCCCCTCCCCAGTCTTCCTCTGGCGGTCTGACTGTGATTGTCCATTTTCTCTTTATTTTGGTCAGAGTTTCCACACGGCTGTGCTAATTTGATCCAGCAGTGTGGATTTTATGTCATTAAACGGGTCCTGAGTTAAACCAAGTGAAGCGTGAGCTTACTGAACAGCCTCTTACTGGCAGAACAGAAGGCTGTGAGTGCTGTTAGTGCTGCCCTTTGAACTTAATCACACTTCTCTGTTTTGATTTCATTACTTGTCTAATTTATACTCTAAGGTAAATGATGTGCCAGAGTCAGTGCAGAATAAGTGTTGTGGTCTGGTATTTGTCACAAAGACATTTTGTCTGATTGGAAATGCCATGTTGATGTGTTTTTCTCTTGCTCAAACTCTAACATGCAGTCTCTTCCTGTCATTACACTTTGTTAGGCTTCTCTTTTGCCAGAGGCTCACTCTTCTAACTTTCTCTCATGCATGTTTTAGTTAATAAACAATTTATAAATAATAATATATTAGTTTCCCTTTTATTTCTATTATTTTAAACACACATTATTCCCCTTTATTTATACACTTGTTCAATTATTCTTCTAATTTTCCCTATCCTATTTTAATAATAATAAAAAAAAAAATCTTACTGTTACTTACAGTTATCCATAAAATTACTGGATAATACCTGGCAGAAAATTACCAATACATTTTCTGTTATAATCTTGTTTTACAGTGATTTTATTTCCTATACTTTTTTCTTTTATTTTCCTACACACTTTCCTTTTTCTTTCTTTTCATTTGTTTTCATTTTCTTTCCCTTTCTTTCCACTTTTTTGCCTTTCTCTCATCAATCCTATATATCTGTGTCATTTGATCTTTGTTTAGTGATCGGTGTTCACAGTTGAGTTTTATATGTAGATGACGTGCTTTTGTAAAAAAATAGATAGAAAACCATGATTTAAATATGACAGATTTAATACATACACGCTTTCATTCTTTTTCTCAGGTATTACTTCAAAGTTCAAGCCAAGAATATTTTTGGATTGGGGCCATTCAGTGAAACTTTAACGTATGTCACAGAGTCAGGTGAGCCTTGTGTCCGAACCCACAAAAAAGTTTTTTGGATTCAATTTTTTTTTATAAATAACATAGAATTTCTTCTTTTTTCTTTTATCTAGATGACCCCCTGCTCATAGAGAGACCCCCAGGTAATAGTTACAGCATTTTTTGCACAAACAAGAAAAAAAACAGCATGTCTAAACCTTTTCAGAAGGATCATTGTTAGCTTTTTCAAGATATTTTTCCAACAGTCATGCTCTGACATAAAAAATATGTGTAACTGACATTTATTTCCTTTCTAGGTGGCGAGCCCATCTGGGTCCCATTCTCATTCAGGTATAACCCTGCCCACAGTTCCTGTAAAGGAAGTCAGTTTGTCAAGCGCACCTGGTATAGGAAGTTTGTTGGTGTCGTCCTCTGCAACTCCCTGCGCTATAAAATCTTCATGGGAGATGGACTGAGAGGTGCAGCCCTTTTTTTTTACCAACATAAGGCATTTAAAACTTTAATCTAATGATTAGTGTGTCTGACTCTGTAATATGAAGCGCCCTGTTTTTAGAGTGCTGGCCTAAAAGCCTTGGCACTATCCGATCCAAACCACAGTTTCCCTCAGCTATACACAAGGCGCTGTCTGAGGTTTGGGTCCTGAGGGATACTCAAGCTATGACTGTTTTCCATTTCAGAAACATTCTACAGCATTGCTGATACATTTGGCCATGGAGAGGACCACTGCCAATTTGTGGACTCATATCTAGATGGAAGGACAGGACCACACAATCTCTCCCCGAACTTACCCACAGCTCAAGGTATGACACATATAAGCATGCTCTGTAGTTTGTCTTCACTTCAAGCTTCAAATCATCATGTCGTGTGCGTGTTTACTTACTGCTGCCTAAGAGGGTGATCAGCCAGCAATGTAACATGACGCCGTTTGTGGATTTCAGGATATTATCGGTCATACAGACAAGAGCCAGTGAATTTCGGGGCCATCGGCAGGCGCACACCACATCCTTTCGTTGGCTGGTATGAATGTGGAGTTCCAATCCCTGGAAAGTGGTAACGGGGGGAAACTCCAAGAGGACAATTTCACAGGCAATCACATTCCAAGTGTTCTGTCCCTATGTCTCTTAGCCACAATGGCAACCAAACCTAAATCACATAGCAACTGCTTCTGACGGAAGGAATATAGTACTTTGAGTAACACTAATATTTCTACATATTTGATATCAAGCACTTTTTAAAAAAAGAATTCACTCTGTATATAAGGAAATTGCAGCATGTGTATTTGAGTTTTAACAATGTTTTTTTTTCATGTGTTGCGTTCCACCTGGAATATTTATCTTGCATTTACTTCAAAGATTATCAAAAATGATCAAAAGCACAACGTCAAATGACTTCGTAATGTCTGGGAAGATGACTTTTGCAATGATGTAACAAATTGTGAGTGATATTTGCTGTTTATATAACTTGCTGAGATTTTGTATTCTTAAATTTTTTTGGGTCACTCTCTTTTTTAACAAAGGTTGGCATGAAAGTATTGCCCATATTAGTGCAGATTGAAAATGTATATATATTTTTATTTGCTCAGGAACGGTTAAAATTTGATTAAAGGTGCTATGGAGAAAACCTTTTTATCTCCCACTGATGCATAATGAGGTATATAATCTAAAATAATTGTATATTATATATTATAGTTTTAATTCTATTTTCTATTAATTATATTGATCAGCATCCTACTAATCACTTTTGTGAACTTTAAAGACCCACACTGCAAAGTTTCTAGAAAAATACAAAGAGTACATTTAATTATGTAGGTTGTTAAAAATGAGGTGTTTTAGCAATAACGCTTTATTCTGACACATTTAAAGAGCCTATAACTTCTAAAATTACAAATGCATAGAAAGCACTTTCCTCCTACATTCCATGCCCTATATTTGATTGTGCTTTATATCTTTTACTTTCTAATTTATTATTCCCATCTTTTGTACAAGAAGACTGAATGCTTTCCTATCATTTAAAATAAACAATACTTATGGCGTGCCAGCTCAATAACTGGCATCCAGTCACATATTCTGGCATTGTTAGAAAGGTCTGTCATCATTTGGCCTGCCTGCTATAATGAGTCTCACTCTGGCATCAGCTGGATTCAATTTAAGAAAGAAAAAGCAAGGTTTCTTATCTGTGAGTACAGCAGTTCCTTATCAAGTATGACTCACAGATTTTTTTTATTTGGCATCCGGTCACACTCTAAGTTATATTAGAACATCATATGTCCATTTTAAGAGTAAACTTGCCTGGCTTGCCCTCAACTTGCCCTTAACTTGCCCTAATTAAATCAACAAATATCTGTAAAACTCATATCAAAGAGGAAAAAAAAAGAATCTAAAACTTTTGGCTATTTACAAGAAAATCTAAATGTATCAATTCATCTTCTGTAAAAGGGAACAGTCTTTAGATATAATGAGTCTGATGTGGGCTGCTAGATCGGACAAACACATCTGGTGAAGATGTTAAAGGGGGGAGGGGGGGTGAAATGCTCGTTTTCACTCAATATCCTGTTAATCTTGAGTACCTATAGAGTAGTACTGCATCTTTCATAACTCCAAAAAGTCTTTAGTTTTATTACATTTATAAGAGAAAGATAGTCTGTACCGATTTTTCCCGGAAAAACACGACCGGCTGGAGGCGTGACGTGTGGGCGGAGCTAAAGAATCACGAGCGCAAGTAAGCTTTTGTAGGATTTTTTTTTTTTTTTTTAAGTTGTACATGTGGAAAGTGCAGTTTGATGACAACATCGCATGTTGTTTACTTGATGTGCTTACGTGCCGATAGCTAAGTTAACAACACAGAGATATTTGAAGCAGTTTTACTCACCGCCTGCGGTTCCAACACACGATCGTGACCCTTTTTCGTTGGGATTGCATTATCCTTAAGAAATAAACGATGTGCAAATCTGATGTCAAACTGGGCCTTGTTTGTAAAACAAGCATCTTCGAAATGCAGGGAACAAACAAAAACACTTGCACAACTCCGTTGATGCTCTGTAAAAATAAACTCCATCCACTGGTCCCTTAATGCTGTTTTTTTTTTTTTTTTTTTTTGTAATCTGTGCAGGGTTGTCTTGACCTGGCAACCAAAAACACACTTCTTTTGTGACATTTCGGTCTCTCCCTCTGATCAGTGAATGTCTCTGCTCTGCAATACGGGAGCGCATGCTCTTTTCCTGGGAGAAGTGCCCTTAGGACCCAAATAAGGAAATTCCACTCCATCTAACGTCACACAGACCCATACTCGAAAAAAACTTTCTGAAACTTGTGACAAACCGGAAGGAGTAAATACCCCTTTCGAACATACAAAATTATAATTTTTTTATAATTTTTTTCACTTAATTTTTGAAACTTTGTCCATGTTTAGCATGGGAATCCAACTCTTTAACAGTGTAAAAAACTCAGTATGCATGAAATAGCATTTCACCCCCCTTTAAAAGAGGAAGCAGGTGAGAAAGAGACTGTTTTCTACAAAAACACTTTTTGATTTTCATACAGAGTGGCGTGCAACGAAACAATATCTTGTGGTAAATATGTTTACAAACATAAGATGTTGTTTTGGAGAACATGAATGAGCTGTCAGTGAACTTGTCTTCACAACAGCCAGACAACATTGCCACATGGGAACCATAATCAAATATCTAAGGTTTCAAGCTGTTTACTTCAGTCCAGTGATGACTTTCAACTAAGCAGAAAAGATAGCACTACACGTCACACACTTCATTTACATTTTTCCAAACAATAATGGAATCAGAGCGACCCATAAGGTAAAATTAAACATTTCAAGGACCAAAATTGGCAGTAGAGTAAAGTTCATAATTTTACTGCTGGCAGCTTCTACTGGGCAACATGTCAGAATGACCAGATCTGTGTGCTATTATTTATATTTTTGGTATTTTAAGACTAATCTGTGGCATAGAACTAGGTTATGAAAGGTCGGGTGACCATGCGTCCTCTTTTTCCTGGACACATCTTGGCCAGGATTTCTAATTTGGTTATAGGTGTTTTCGGTTTGAAGTGGTGCTGCACAGTCCGATCGATCAGTATTCAAAGTACCACGAGAGCTATAGAGAGCAGATGCTCTGCATGCTGTCCAATCACTCTCATGGTAGTTTGTTGTCAAACTGGATTGATCTGTAGCGCCGCTTCAAGCAGAATACACCTTTTGGCTTTGTTTTCTATTGGTTTCATACTTTTTCAGTAAAGACTAAAAAGAATTGTGAACAATAGAATAGCATGCAGGCATTGGACATAATCGACCACTCATGACATGCGAGAAGGTGGGATCTACAGAGAATGTCCAACCAATGCAAGTTTTAGACATTTTTGGCAATTTAGAAATCCCAGCCGGGACATGTCCAGGAAAAGAGGATTTATGGTCACCCTAATAAAATTGTATTTGCTTATCAAGGATTAATTTTGCTCAGTAATTTTCCATTAAACATGTAGTGTTTTGGAAAAGCTTTGACAAAACTGAAGGTCTGCTGAATGATGCTATACTGGGAATTAAAGCATTAAAAAGCCATTATCATTTAATTTTGTGAAGAACCACACATGTGAGGCATCAAGCTCTGTTAAACAATTCCATTAATGGCTGCACACGTAGTGTTCCCTCCTTTGTTTTGGCCAGATGATTTTGTAAACCCAAATGCCTGTAGGCAAAACCAAGGAAGTTGGCCAAGCAATTACAACTGCCTTGTTCATTTTCAACAGTGCTGAAGATTTACAATGTGCTTGTGAATCCGTATTTTCTCTTTTTGTCTTTTGGGTGTTGTATCAGTCGTTTTTTTACATTTATATATATATTTTTTTTTTTTTGTGATTTTCATCAGATGAGACCGAGTTCTCTTATTTGAGAATATGGGACATGATTACCTAAAACTTTGGATAACAGTATAGTTGTTCAAATTGAAGTAAAGCAGGATCTAAACTGTTTTCACATGCTATTTGTGCATCTCTTTTCAAAGTAGGTCATGCGCTACTTGGGCTGGAAAATGTTACCACTCATACTAAAAGGATTAAATCATCGAAAGAAAGTCAGGACAGAGAGAGCAAAGAAAGAGGGTGAGAGAGTGATTAACCTGCTGAAAAAATGCCACAATGCTTAATATTATCCACCATAGCTGCATGTTTATTGGTTACTGATTTGTGTTGGACACTAATATTTCTCAAATACACAATTGCCTCCTGGGAATTCATTCATTATTACAGAATTCCATAAAATAAATATACTATAACATAAGAAGTACATTAATCGCAGAGCAGTATTCATTTATTCGCACAAAAAAAAAAAGAAAAAAGAAAACTGAGGTAAAGGTCTACTTAATACATTTGGCATGGAGTCACATCTTACTTGTGTTCTGTTCTGATAAGTGCATCATTTTTGCCTCTTCGTGCCTGTGCTTCTTTAGCCGGTGCCAGACTCGAGCAGACTGTGCTGAGGGCCAGTATGAGTTTTATGTCCATTTTATGAAGTCCAGAACATGACAGAATGACTATAATAGTTCTTTACAGTGACAGTCAATAAGGCTTCTACATTACTGGGATCATGTCCCCATAACAAACTCATTGACAGCTATATAGAAGAAGGAATCTGGCTTTCTGTCAGTCTCACGCAAGTTTGACCAGGACAGATAAGTCATTTATATCCAAGCTCTGGTGTTTCTCTAGACCCTGGAAGTTTAATATGTACCCTGTGTACTTTTAACATAGATTTACATAGACTGAGTTTCACTGCCAAACTGGCAGAGTTTAATACGATTGATTATTTAAAATTAATCTCTGTAATGCCATGTTTGGCACACAATTTAGTCATGCGTAAAACTCCTGCACTTTATGAAAGGTACTGGCCTCTCTGTGGTGAAGGGCAAAAGGCCCACCGCTGTAAAATCATTTAAAAAGCAGTCAAAGGTTGTGCTGGTGTGCATTAAGTGTTTTGTGCACCGTTAAGACACACAAGAGAGTGTGTATGGCTGTAAATTAAAGCACTGTTGACAACACAGTTTGGCACTAGCTTAGAAAAGTCCATTACATCACAAGCACACAGAGACACCTTAAACTATATAGAGTACAAAGCTTTAAGATTGAAGCATAAGATGAACATAAAGGAAATGGTGCACAATACATCCAAGCTTTAAGAAAGTCTGATAACATCGGTCACAAGCTCTTAAGAACAGATACATATCTAACCGGATCTAGCATTAATGCATTGCAGATATTGCATATTTTTGTCTGTTAAATGTCCATTAATTTTCGTAAGGCCCTTTCTAAGCACATTCCAATTTATGGATAAAAAAAATTTAATTAAATTAATTTGTTTTTTATCATTAAAAGGGTTTCTGGTGAACCAGTGTTGTTATTGTTGACTAAAACTAATCAAAACATTTTTTTCGGTAACTGAAATCCCAGAAAATAAATACATAAAATAAATGAAAATGTAAACATTAGATAAAAAAGCTAAAATAAAAAGATTAAAAAATAAATAAGAAAACATACTGCATAAGCTACTAAAGTACCAACCTTACTAAAACTATAATATATATATATGTATCAAAATATAACAAAATTACTGAAATAAAAAATAAAAATTGAATTGAGTGAATTAATATTTGGAATATGAAAATATAAAAATAAAATGAATTTAATTTAAAAAAAAATGAAGACTATAATAGTAATGAAATAATACTGAAATAACATAATCATACATCTAAAATAATAAATCTCTTTAACTGCTGTTAATTAATCATAATGTTCACAATGTTTCCATTTTACCTTGTTTTTTGTAATCTGCATCACAATCTCCAACAATCAAAGGAAAATCACTCGGAGGTTTTTCATCTCCTAGAATACCTGAGACATATTGTAATATGTTTCTGGAGATCTTGGTGGTTACTCCCTCTTGCATTGCAGTTATTTCCCAGTTTTTTATTGTTTTGTTTTCTTACCGTTTTTGTTTCATTCCAGTTATGATCAATCCTGCCAAAATAGAGACTCACATAGCCTCTGCATGGAAAACCTGACATAACTCACCAGAAGAGATAAACATGCAGCAGAGAAAGCAAGGACCCAGAGTTCCTGCATCCAGATGGTTGCTCCAAGCCAACTAACCCTGCCACAGCGAGGTGTTGCATTCATGGGACTCTGTAAATCACATAAATGGTGTCATAATGGTGTCATATTTTAATATACACTCATAGTATATATAATATTCATATAATATGCTTTGGTATGATCACATCTTGTGCAATAACCAAATAGTGTGAAAAGGTTTCTGTAATTACTTCAGCAGCACAAGGACACTGATATTTTACACAGTGTTACATAATCATCTATCCACCTGTGCACTATGACTGCTAGACATGAGACTCATGAAGACAAAAAGAAATGCAGCACTCCACCCGTCTGACAGACCACCATTTGTTATTGTGTTTGGGTGTAACCACAGACCACTCCATGTGACAAGACTGCTGTGTGTGCAAGTATATATATATATATATATATATATATATATATATATATATATATATATATATATATATATATATATATATATATATATATATATATATATATATATATTCAGTATCTGGCTATGCTCAGCCTACTGTATCATGAATGGTCTGAAAGGGCTTTTCTAATGTGCTTGCTGAGGGAATAAAGATTAACACATTTGATTAGCTAAAGGTCAGAAGAACACCAGACCAGGACCCAGCGGTGTGTTCTGAGGTGCTATTGTACTGTAAAACTTATAATTAATGATGCTGTCATCACTGGATGTGTTGCGATTTGTAAAAATAGTTAAGAAAGTTCATTCTATATGTGCACACTATGAATGTAATGTTCTATTGTCTTGTGTCGCTAGAAATAGTCATCCAGGTACTGTTTTATAAATATGCTAAATATTATGAATTCGGCATACAATTTTTTTCACATACTCATTTTTGCATACTATATAGTAGTATGCAATTTTGGAAGCAGTCCAGCTCAGTTTTACAGTACCTTAACAACAGTTATAAATCTATCGACTGACTCGGTCACACTAACAAATCCTTCACATTCCTTAACAGGTGAGTTTGACTAGGCACTGAACTCCAATTTCTCATCAAAAAATGTGAAAAATAAATAAATAAAGTGACCAGTTGATTCTTGAACAAATGGAGTTGATGGTTTCAGAGTCTCCTTTTACAATTTTGACATGGAGCGTGATCTGTGCATTCTAGTGTCATTTACAATATATTCGTATTCAAAAGTTTTTTTTTTTTTTTGCGCTTTTCTCATGTTGTATTTCACCATATGCCACTATTTAAATCTCTCTTTCCCCTTTGAATTTGGAAGTGCAATGATGGATTAAATAATAGAATCTCACATTCAATTATACAACTTTTTTAATATCTTTTTTAACTTTAATGCAAGATTGTTCACTTTCAAATGATATCACCCCAAACTTCAGCCAAAATAATGAGTTGTCTTTACCTCTGCCTCTGAGTTTGATGGGTGTCAAGTGAACAGGCTGACATTTTCAGATCAAGTCAAGTTTATTATTTTTGGATGAAGAACGTCAGAACTCAGATGGTCCCCAAAAAGCAAATCAGGAGACTGATATTGCTTTCACACAGTAACAAATGAAGTTCTAATATTTATGTCTGCTTGACAAGCCTGTTTGAAAGTGTGTGATTTGATCATATTCCGTCTTTTATTCCTCAGTTTCCTTTGTGTACACATCCCAAAATGGCTGCGTTTCTATAGCAGCATCATCAAGAGGTAAACACTTAGAGAGAGATGAAGTCACACGTTTAGATCTAAATCAATGGTGTAAACGCCTCCTGTTAGTGTTGAAGAACCTTCAGAGCACACTTAGGGCCCTATTTAAACGATCTGAAACGCAAGTGTCAAAGCGCGAAGCGCAAGTAACTTTGTGGGCGGGTCTCGGCGCTGTTGCTATTTTCCCGGCGGGATAAATGGCTCTTGCGCCCGGCGCAAATCTAAAATGGGTTGGTCTGAAGTAGCTTCATTATTCATAGGTGTGGTTTGGGCGTAACGTGAAATAAACCAATCGGAGCGTCATCCAACATTCCCTTTAAAAGCAGGTGCGCAAGTTCCATTATGGATTGCTATTATTATGGCGTATTTACCAGGCGCACGCCAGGAGCGGTTCACAGCCGAGGAGACTGATGTTCTTGTAAGAGCAGTGAAAGACAGAGAAGTTGTGTTGTATGGGGATGGGAGAAACCCACCCAAAATAGCGTCGGTTAAACAGGCGTGGGAGGAAATAGCCACAATTGTTTCATCGATTTTTTTTTTCCTGGTTCTTGACGGACAAACAAATTTGTCAGATGTCCTTATATACATATATGTCTTGCCACTATCGGGCAAACAGGTCTGATCCTTAATTACTACAATTAGCCTGAATAATTTGTAAGCAAGATTTCACAATGATTTCCGTCATCTCATGTGTTAATATTTTTTTAGTGTAACAATTTATGATTTGCAAAAATAACTGTTGCATCTGTGTAGATTACATGAGCAAAGTGTATGCGCGTTGTGCACGCTATACATTATGGTCAAGCTTGCGCCCTTAAAATAGCATAATGAACAACGCGCAACGCGCCACTGACTTTAGACTAGGTTTTTTCTGGTCAGTGGCGCAATTGATTAATGGAACAGCAAAATAGCACCAGGGATTGTTTGCGCCGGAACACGCCTGCTTTTTTGCGCTGAACCGCCCAGGGAGCGCAAGTTCATTCACTAGTTTAGCGACGTGCTTCTGTGGAGGGAAAAGCGCGCTTTGCGCGGGTGCAAAATAGGAATGACACATGCGTCGGTGTACAAAGTCAATTGCGCTGGGTGCAAGATAGGGCCCTTAAAGTGCTTAAAAATAAAAACAAACATGCCCATGGGGCCTGGGATACTTCTGTAGTGATAAATAACCTTCTTTTTTTTTCTGAAACACGTGTCTTTGAGCAGCAAGGATGAACAATTTGTCAATTCATCAGAAATAATTGATTTGGAGCTCTGTGCCTCAGAGGAAATATGAGTCATTTGGTAATCTGACTTTCTCACACTTTGTAGCATGTGATGAATTTTGAGACTTCTAATACTAACAGGCAGGGTAGATACATATGTTTATGTTAAACTACAGGTTCAGTAATATAATTCGAGTGAAAGCATAAGTTGTCTCTATATAATTGTGTCTAAAGCAAAATTTGTTCACAAATTGGACATTGCTATCTGATTTTTTTTTTTTTTTTTTTTTCAATTCAATAAAACAAGGAATGGTATGTTTCCTTTTACTTCAGTGCTTTACCAAACATACTTTATGACCTTAACTTCACCACATTTCAGAACATATGATTACTTTTAAATCTGAAGTTAAGGAAACAAGACTCACTGCAGAAATACAATGGTGATGTCCTATTCATGAACGAATTCAGTCCTTTGAGCTGATTCTTTTTTCATGAACAGGTTAATCCAGGTGCAGAGGAAGAGGCCCTTCCTTCAGCCCGGGGCTTAATAACTTCCCAATTTGTGAAAATGACTTTAGCTGGGTTTTCACAGACATGTTCACATTTGTGAAATATATTTTTATATAAACTTTTGAGTATTTGTTATGTTATTTGTAATTGGGTATTTCATAAACAAATCAGCAAGCCCAAAAAGTGACACAAAAAATAGTGTGATGCATTACTTTCCATGAAAAGTAACTAACACCATTTTTGGGGAGTAATGTTATGTTTTTTATTGCATTACTTTTAAAAGTAACTTTCCCCAAGACTGATTTTTACCATTTTAACAGGAAAGTTAAGAGACAGCTTACCAGTATAACAGTGTTATAATAATAGCTGTTATGACATGGGGGGGGGGGGGGGGTGTTAGCGCAGTGGATAAGACAAATGCCTTTGGTGTGAGAGACCCGGGTTCAAATCCACTGTGAGACACCAATGTGTCCCTGAGCAAGACACTTAACCCCTTGTTGCTCCAGAGGCGTGCGACCTCTGATATATATAGCAATTGTAAGTCGCTTTGGATAAAAGCGTCAGCTAAGTGAATAATTTTAAATGTTATGTAAATGATATCTTTCATTAGCACATGCCATATACCAAAAATACAAAATAATTTTGTTCTGAATTCAATCAGTGGAAGATGAATCCAAACCCACTTAATGTCATTTTGATCCAGATATACCAAGATTTCTAATGTGCTGTTCCCTCTGCAGGCAAACCCCTCATATAACAATAACTATTCTGTCTCAAACAAATTGCTCACACCTGAGATAGATTCTAAAATCCCACACTAAGGTTCAAGAAAATGTTCCTTGTGTTCCTTGTGTTTTAAAGAAAAACAATGATGATATAAATACGCTGCAATAAAACAAATGTAATTGGTTTTAATGGTCAGCCCTTCTGGCTTCAATCTGCTGGGTCACATCAGCTTTGCTTCTCTTTTTTATGCATCCATTAAGTCTCAGTATAATGGAATGACAGGCAGTTGTAGAACACAGAACTCCTCCTGATTCCTTGGACAGCGTTATGGAAAATGTAACTTGCTCAATGTCTTCTCTTCTGTCTGAGAAATGAAACCTCATGTATCAAACGCACCACAGGTAAAATATTTGTGTTGTTTTGGAAGAATTAATAGCATGCTCCAAAGATACTCTTCAGTCTTGACTAGATGTTTGCAGTGGTGAAACTATGGCATGCAAAGAACAGTGTATTATTCATATTGCATTTCATGCTGACACAAACTCATTCAAAGTGGTCTGAGGTGCTGAGTGAGAAGAAGTATTTTCTGTGATGAAGGACAAAGAGCTTCCCTTCTTGGCATTTGTTTGAATTACTGACATTAGAGCAAGCACTTGAAGACAAATAAAAAACACTAATAAAGTCTGACCTTCTCTCAGAGCAGAGCTTTGTCTCATACTGCGTAAGCAGAGGTGGGTAGAGTACCCAAAAACTTTACTCAAGTAAAAGTAAAAGTAATTCTAGAAATATTTACTCAAGTAAAAGTAAAAGTACTAGTCTTGAATAGTTACTTGAGTAAGAGTAAAAGAGTATCGGATAAAAAATCTACTCAAGTAGTTAGTTACTAGTTACTTTGGGTCATATATACGGAGCCTTTTTTATATAGATATATAGACAAAAATGTAAGTAATGTATGTGTGTGTGTATAAATGTATATATTTCATCAGCCTTTAATCCAATTTATGTAATTTATTATAAAACCCTGTCTGTTTATTTAAGTAACAAATATAGGTATCATGCCATAACATATTTTTAATACGACTGACTTTATTTTAAATGTGAATTTAACATTGAAAGTTAATGTGATATAAATATTGCTACTAATCTTTCATTGTTCAGAAAGAGAGCAAATAACATTTACATTAAACATAATTTTCACTGACAGTCTAGATTTCATTCACTCTCAGAAACTACCATTAAAATCACTGAAACTGTTAACACTGTGAAATCAATATCTTAATTATAGATTCGTACACACATCTGCACTTTGTTGTTTCTGACGAGAGAATTCGGCAGAAAGAGGTATTCAGTCAGCGAGCGAGTGAAGGAAGCACCGGCATTTCAGCGATGACTCATCGGAACGCCTCTGATTGGCCATTGCATTCAAAAGCTCAACAGAACCGTGTGTGATTGGTTAATGCGCAGCGCTGTAAAAACGCGTCTGTCTCTGGCTCAGCGCCAGCAAGCGATCACAGATCTAAATTTAGCAGCTGATGATATGACTTGCTGAACCTACTCGCACTGGTGTGATTGTATTAAAATTAATAAAATCTTAATCGGCTATTCTTTGTCTTTTGGAAGCTGCATTCAACCTGTTACAAGCCACACACGTACAACAAACTAATGTCACAGTGGTATCGTGAACTGTAATCGAATGTAGCCCAAGTTATTACCTGTTAAACAGTAGACAGCACACGCGTTCATCTAATAAGGATCTCCACCGCAAGCAAATAATAGCCTTTGCAGATTAGCTTTCAATTCAGTGCAGTTCCATAGCCACGTTTTCAACGCTGCTGGTATTCTTAAACGTTACAACTCTGAGTGAACCGCTTCAGAGCTCAGCGCGTGCAGCATGGAACTGAACGACTCAATCAAACTGATTCATGAACCAATTCACTCGTTTGCCGACTGGTTTGATCAAGCCTTTGAACAGAGTTGACTCAAAATAATGAATCATTCCGAATGGGCATCGCTCATTGTCCGGAAAAAAGTAGACGGCGCGTTTGGAATAAACTGAAGCATTTATTGCATTAAGATAAAGTAACGAGAGGGGCGTCGCCCACAGTAACGAAGTAAAAGTACAGATTTTTCCCAAAAAATGTACTCAAGTAAGAGTATAAAGTACCCATCTTTAAATATACTCCGAAAAGTATTCGTTACCCCGAAAAATTACTCAAGTAAATGTAACGAAGTAAATGTAACTCGTTACTACCCACCTCTGTGCGTAAGTATGCTAAAGCATTGCAGATGTCGTTTTTCAATATTGATTAAGGTTTTAATCTAAAATAAGGAATAAGAAATATCATCTGTTGTTTACAAAACAATGGCTTCTGAAACTTTTTAAACTATAAAGACTGATAATTGCTTTGACCAAAAGTCTTTACAGATGATTCTTTGTTCTTATCCTTATTAAAGAACCATGCAAAAAAGCCTATCTGCAAAAAACAGCAAGTATCACAGCATCAAGTTAGAAATTCCTTAGAAATGAGAAAATAATAACTTTTTTTGTAAAACAACAGAAGAAACTTTCAAAAGTATATAAAAAAGTAATCATATCTTGGACCAATATTTTTTTTTTTACAGATGGGTTTTTATGACATGGTTCTTTTTTATAACAATAATAATGAAAATAATAATTAGTAGTTGTACGTAGTTCTGCATTTCAGTTATGGAAAAAATATAAATATAAAAAAGACAATCAGTATTCAACATCACCAGATTTTATTTTATTTTGTGGAACATCTGTCAGAATAACACCAAAAATATTTAGTTCAAAGTATCCATAATTAAATGAGTCATTCTGATAAAGAAAAAGGATAGCATGTCTCCCTCACTCTTGCATCATCTAATGATAAAACCACTCTCCTCTTCAGTGATACCTTCAGTACTGCTCAGATGGACAGCAGAGAAAACAGACACAGTGAAGGAGAAGGGGGAAAAAAGAGAAAACATCTGGACAGACTAACAATTGCGTAGCCGAGACATTTATCTTATCTGCATCCTTGCACGGTCGTCAGACTTGAATTATAATTTAATGCTTTCCATTGGGATGCATACCTGTGCCAGAAGTATCGTCATGAGTGCTTAGACACAAGGAGACAAACATTCTGGCCAACAAGATAGAGCAGCAATGGGAGAAGAAGAAGAAGAAGAAGAAGAATGATGGAGGGGCAGAGAGACGAGCAGGCAGGAGAACTGACAGATGCTGAAACTCATGAAACATAGTTGGGAAAGACGGATTCGTTAGTCAAAACAGAAACTCATGTGCAATGGTAGCATAAAGCACTGCTACATCTGCAGTAAAAATACATCCACCATATGAGCAGATGTATAGATATGCTTTAATGAAAATACATGACAAGTGAGGCAAAGAAATCACGGAGAATTGATCTATACAATTCAATAACCAAATACATATACGAATGAATAGAGTTTTTTTTTTATCTCCCGTCTCTTGGCTGTGGTGCAGTCTCATTAAATTTGCAAAATTCCATACAGAAATAACATCTTGAAACCTCATTAAGTGTCACTCAAGTCAGGCTACATGGAAAAACATAAAAGTTGCTTTCATTCACTTAGCCCCACGGCAACAGGATTTCCAAAGTAATATAGAGCATAATGGCTTATTAATAACCCTGCATTAAATAATATCCTGAACTGACTCTACAGAACGCAGTGTGACTGAACATGCCAACACCTTCCAAATTATGAGTCAAAAAAGAGAAAACCAGGAGTTTACTCTGCTTTTCCTGCTTCGATCAACATGCGCAGCTCACCAGCTGCATTTCATTCTCTGCTTGTCATTGTGTTAATCTGTGCTAATAATTACCTTTAATTAAAAAGTAATGGCAATAATTGTAAACATCCCTATCCACCTGAGATTTAAACAGCTGCTAGAAATTACTTTTGACAATTTAAGCCCCATTGTGTCACAAACTAAGCATATTCCAGAGCCCTTTGGGAGTGTCATTTTGTCCTCTCCTCATCATATAATCATTGATTTTAGCACTCAACATCATCAAGAAAGTTTAATTACTTAATCTTTTCCCCTTTGACTTGGTGTGGGACCATCAACCTAGAAAATTACAAAGGTCATTTTGCAACACTTAATTTTGTAACCACCAGAATGCAAAAATGTAGATGACATAATTAAAATCACACTACTATAAAATTAAATTTGATGACTCGACTTCCTGAGTGAAACAATGTCTTTGAAGGAATCCAATAAGCCGTTAATCAAATGACTCATTAATAGATTCAGTGTTTGATTCATGATTCCCTTTCAGTGTTACCGGGGCTGTACTTCCCATATTTTGGAGACTTTTTTTGTGGATATTGTTATGTATATATGGATCTGCTAAATGTAAATGTATGTCTTTATCTTCACAGAGTCTGCTTCATCACTGCCAAACAATAGAAGACATTAGTGGATTGCAGGTAAATATTCACCTCATTCAGCACTTTGTTTTCTTACTAATTCTCTCAGATTCTTAATAGCTGATAGAAGCGCACATGACATGATTGCTGAAATATCATGAAGGAAAATGATTCTCAGGTACATATAGGATTAAATCTACTGGATTTATCAGAATTCATTTGTTGTGTCTCACATCCAAGTGAAATTGGTCTAGTGACACCCCTGCTTGAACAAATCTGTGTTCTGAAGGAATCATTTTACTATTTCCCAAACTCCAATGCAAAATTGACAGGCTGGAGTCAGGTTTTATGTAAATTTTACCCCGTAACTTTGGCAATAAAATATTGTGTGCACCCAGTCAAAATGTACAACATATGGCTGTTCTCTCTGGTCAGTAAGCCTCATATATCAGAGTGTCCGACCCCGGCTGGTCCTGAGATGGATTGGCCACCTGTCGAGGGTGTTTTTCTGCCTTTGGCCTGAGATAAGCTGGGAAAAGCTCCAACACTC
This sequence comes from Carassius gibelio, assembly GCF_023724105.1. Lineage (NCBI taxonomy): Eukaryota > Metazoa > Chordata > Actinopteri > Cypriniformes > Cyprinidae > Carassius > Carassius gibelio. The sequence continues at coordinate 18,744,445 of NC_068390.1, read as the reverse complement.
CCCTGTGACCCTACATTGTATAAGCAGGTATTGAAGATGGATGGATGCTGGATGGACAGAAGGTAGTGTTGTTATGATCAAAGCATGGCCTCATCTCAATACTGACATATTTAGAGGGTCTGGACAACATAAGTAAGATACTTATCAAGACCACCCTCTGAATAGCTTCAGTGCTTCTTGGATTGCTGTCAAGTCTGTGTAGAATGACCTTTTTAAATACTTAAAGAAGGAAACCCTTTCAGTTCTTAAAAAGGGAAATAGTTCTTAAGGTAAGGGAAATATAAAATTACATTGTACGCAATGTTTCAGATCCTAATCCATGAAGGTTCAGTGAGGGTTTCCTCATTCTGGTGCTGCTAAAATCTATTTGATTTAGTTTAATATGAAATGTTAACATTTTGAAAATGGGAACATTATAAGGATCAGTAATCGCATAACAGGGCGTTCCTTTCCCTGCAAATACAGCAGTGATGACAGGAACAACAACAGCATATATAATGTCCGAAAACAGCAAAAGAACAATCCACAGAGCCCCTAAAGGGACATGATGATGGGGGAAAAAATCTATTTCAATTCTTTTGTGTTGTCTTGCAACAATGTTGTTGTTACACAGCCAAACTTTGTGTGTGCTCATATAACATTTGCTAGAAACTATGCGTTCATTGACAAAAGCATTGAAATATGGTTTTTACGTCCATTATATTAGTTCTTCACAAAAATGGAAAATGAAATGCAACATATCTTGTGGGAAAGAAATACATTTGCAAGAGAATCCAACAGAGAGCGCAAAATGAAAGCAAATTAACATAAAAACATTTATTTCCTTTATCATCCTATTTCAGATTTTTTTTCCATCACCATGGCTCCATTATAATCCTATTGCAGTCACCACATGATTTGTTGGAACTCAAAAACTAAAAAAAAAAAATCAGCAACAGCTTCCCCATTTGACATCGTTTGTTAGACTCAACTCTGTTAGGCTAGTTGGTTTAAATGGTTTTATATACATTTAGTTTCCATTTCAGTTGTCAATATGCTGTATAAACTCCTTTCTTAATGGTCACTATATGGCAGTGCAGTAGTCATTAGCAGGTCATTGTAGGTTAAAGGCCTCATTTGGTCTTATCCAATCGTAACTCGTCTGGAAGCAGGAAATAGGGCTGAAGATGACTACTCAGACCATATTACTGTTTTCCATTGCTCAGGCCTCCATAGCTCATTGCTTTGTTTCCATGGCTCAAGGGTTTTTGCTTCACATTATGCTTTTAGTTAAAGTACTTTGTAGACCTGCACTAAACTCCAGCTTTTCAAAGATCATCATAGAGTTTTTGTTGAGACTGAAATGGTTTAGTCAATTCTTTTGTAATTTCTGAGGTTTTCATACATGGCATTCATTGAGCATTCTTGAGAATGTTCCCTTTTAACTTTCTTTCATAATTTTGTTGTTTTTGTAAATGATGCCCAACCAACTCTTTGACCTGTTTTGCACTAGTCTGACTGCCTTCTAAAACACATAATGCATCTGTAACCTTTATCTAATATAGCAAAATTGAACACCATTTTCATTCAGTGTATTGTTTATTAATGTTTTCAGTGACGAGTGGGCTGAATGCAAGAAGAAATGAATAAACAAATAATGATAGCAAAGAGACATAAATATTTCTCTAAAAGGTTAGCTGTGTACTTTCTTCTGGAGTCTCTCAGCTGTGGAGATTTAAAGCATCTGTTTTTGTCCAAAGATCTGCTGATGGAAAAACCCCTGGCAGAGAGAAAGAGGAATCTTTTACAAACAAGCAAACAAAAAAGTGAACGTGCAAACATACCCTGCCAAATGTACACGCACAGAAAAGATACAAAAGCTTTAATGCTGAACTCTGAAATAAATGATGATATCCAGTTTGTTTGGCAGATACACGGCTCTTTGCACAATACTTCTGGCTATGATCTCTGTCAGAACTTGCCTAAAAAGACGAGGTGGTGTTAAGGGGTTAAAGCAATTCTAGTCTGCCCTTTTGAGGCCATAAAACAACCCTGCTCTTTAACCTCTGATTCTCTGTCAGCCTCCCTTTCCCTTTTGATCCGAGCCTCAATCTCTTCAGACCTCAATTGAAAGGGCCAAGTATGTATTTAGCAATAATGTAAAAACAAGGACATAATAAAAGACACTATACCAAATTACCATCTGACTTCAGTAGAAGAGTTGCAAAGTTGCTATCAGAGGATAAAGTGATGTATTTATGACCATTAGTAACTGGGACAACAGGAGGATGGGGGGAGAGTTGTTTTCTAAGATGGATCAACCCAAAACTCTTGACCTACAGATGTGTGGAGTGATCCATGGATACTGCAGAATTAGCTTCCTGTGGAAATAAAGACAAGCTCTTATTAAGCGACAAGTGTTCATTCTGACCTGAATGCTGACTTCTTCCATTTGTTGTCTCTTTTGTCTTTCCTTTGGATGTTTCAAGTTGCTTGTGCAAACAGAGAGATATTTATAACCGTCCGATGACAAGAATTAGCAAGAGTGCTACGCCTGAGAGAAGCTTTATGTCAGACGTATCCCAGAGCCTCCATGTATCTCTGACAATAAGCCTATTTTAAATGAGATGTAACCTCCAGTGATTTTTCACATCATTTTTTCCATAAAAAGGAGAAAATCAGTAAAAAAAAAAAAAACACTGACCTAGATTTCCCGTGTACCTTGAAGAAAAATGGAATCATGTCAGAGATAGCTAAATGTAGAATCATTTCTGCATGAATTTTAAATTAATATTCCAGGTTCAATGCCAATAACTGTTTAGCAACAAAATGTAAAAATAAATGTGTTTTTATATGATTTTAACGTGGAAAATTTGCTCTCTAACCTATAAAACATAGCACTGTAGTAGTACATCAACCCTAAAATAACAGTTAAAATGATCTAAACAGCTTTACAGCTTTACAGCACAAGTAACAGGAGAAGTGTTTTTATTATATTATAAGCTTCACATTTATAATTGTAAGTTTTTTTAAATTCAGCCCTTTTTGTTTTTCATTGTAAGTGCCTTGTAACCTCTTTTTTTTAAAGAAAACAATTGGGGTCAAATTATTTTCTGTGGTATAGTCAAAATATGCCACAAGTGCTGTTGATTTCAGCTTAACTTGTACTGAACCCAGGAAAATGCCTATGATTTATGCCGTTTTGGATTTCAAATATCCTCACCTGACCTTTTTGGATTGCAATTTAGAGTAATGATGGTTGTTTCTCTGTACCTTTTTGTTCCTTTATACATGGGCCAACTGATCTGTCAGTTTGAAATGTGTTGCCTCATAATTTGGCACTGTGGATTTATTTTTATTTAACTGGCACTGGGTTCTCTGAGGGGTCCTGCACCATTGTTTGTTCTTGTTAGTTGTATATACAAAATCTGTATCACAAAGCTGGCTTTCGGTAAGAAACTACTGCCAGAAAAAATGAAGTGCATGTCTAGCAGGCTTTGTGTTACCTACCCTTTCCAAAACAACATGTAGGAAACGAGAACTCAATTGCTCTTTAAACTCATGGGTCAATTTAAAACACCATAAGGGTTTCATGGTTGTCAGTCCTATGCTATGCTAAAAAATTCTTCATGTGTGATACCGTCTGACAAATCGGAAGATACTGGTGTTTTCCTTAATTATATAAGCATTTTGGCGAGCCAAAGTATTTTGATGTTAACCATCAGATCACTGAGAACCAGATGTAACACATAAAATCACGCTGACCTCTCATGATAGCCTCTTTTGAACAATGTTGGATGGCGCCTCAAAGTGAAACAATTCAATTTTCCATCTAATTAGCTGGAAAGTCTACACAGATCCATCTTTTTCAAAGTAGTGCTTGAACATGAGCAGATCGAAGTTTGATCCTTCAGGCAGGTGTTCCTCTATTCGATCTCTCCATGATCACTTTTCTTTGGCAGGGGAAAGCTCTTGAACATATGTGTATGTTTTATGATGGCGAGCTGCTGATACAGTTCTACTCAGCCATCAGTCTGTACTGTGTTCATCCAAACTGTCTGGTTTGGGTCAGCCATCAAATCAGACATCAAGAGACCACAACGGACAGTCAGACTCAGGACAGCTGAGAGGATCATTGATGCTTCCCTGCCCAACCTCATTGATCTTTACACCTCCAGATTTAGGGAAAGAGCTAAGAAAATCACTTTAGACCCCACATACCCTGCACACTTTCTTTCCGAACTGTTGCCTTCTGGTTGGCATTACAGAGCACTGTCCACCAGAACAACCAGACACTGTGTAATTCTACGTATGTCTTCACTATGTGTGTACTTTCTTCTGCACTGGAAGCTCCTGTCGCCAAGTCAAATTCCTTGTGTGCGTAAACATACTGAACAGTCGTCACTAACACCATCTTCCTTGTTTTAAGGGATAGTGATGGTATTCTAACACACTTCTAACTAAGCCTTCCAAAAGACTCTATGTAGATGATGCATTTTTCCAAAAACATCATGTACATTTCCATTTTGTATTATGTAGTGTGGTGGTAGTTGAATGAACATTCTTTGGTGCCATCCATCTTTTTTTTTTTACTGTTTTGTCTGGGTTTGTGTGGTTACATTTACTTTCTGTTGATACCAAGATCAGTTTGCATTAGTATGGAAATGGGAACTGTTCACAGGAAGCGTGTAAACAAGATCTGATTAATTGCTGTGGGTGCCAAGTGCAAGTACAGGTTTTATGATAAGGCATAAAAAATATTAGGAAAAACAGGTACCCAAAACAAGTGCTCATTTTCTCAGGCCAATGTTTATGAGCATCTATTTGTAAATTGTAAAAGATAATGTGCACATGTGCCAAAACTAGTGCAGACAGAATCTGAAAATGTTCTCGCAACTCTCTTTTAATCTTTTTTTAGTCATTTCATGGTGGTATTAGCAGAGTATTTTATTTCAGGCATAATGCTTTGTTTCTTAAGAGCTAAACTGTCAAACTTTGTTTCATGACTTCTCACACAAGACCCGCATAAGCAGTAATTAATGTGGAAAGGAAATGTAGAGAAAGAAATGTTGCCTTGCCAACTAACTGAAATAAGTTTAAGTACTAAAATGACTTAAACTATCTGACACAAATTAAAGCTGTATAGAACTAATTAAAATGCATAAACAATTTAAAATAAAATTTAAATATGAAAATAATAGATCATTTTAAATATTAATACATATAACAGTATATTATCAATACTAAAATAACACAAGCTACTTATTGTATTAGTGCATTGTATACTATCTCTTCAAAAATAAACAAAAGAATAAACAAAAACTCCTATATAAAAATGTATTTTGTTCTCTTTTCCTTTTTTAGTTGCCAGTTCCACTGTGCCAAATGTAAAATCTGGGATGACAGAAATTGAATGCGGCCTTACTGACCGAGTAATTTACATTGAAGTATGGTCATATACTCACATAATCTCTCACTGAATGTTCCTTTGATCTTAGAACACATGAGGAATCATAACATGTTGTTCATCAGCCTCATAATAAATGAGAAATGTACTGAATTCCAAGAAATTTGAACGGTAATCTCTGTCTCAAGAGATACATTATATTTAATACCAACCCCTGGTCTACCACCACATTTGATCTTTTCAGAAATATTATAATAGTACACTTTATGACACGCAAAAAAAAACATGGTCCTTTTTCCTAACCCAAACCCTCCATTAAAAGTACCATAATGGTATTGTGGTAAGGCAAATGCGCCTTGTTCATCTATCAACAATAAAAATCTAGAATATGTCGAAAAGAAACACAACACACTGCTCTAATCATTACAGGATCATGTGGAGAATCTTTTACAGTCAATAATTCCAAGTTGAGGGTAAAAAGATTAATTTTCTCCCACTTTTGTTATGATTATAGACTAGTGGTCTCAGAGCAGAGATTTTCCATTTATACACAATACTCCTTAATGACAGAATATTCACAGGAACAGCATATGAAAGTCTGAGAAGAACATTTATCCTATATATTCTAAATCAATCAGTGTGGTAGCAAAAATACTAAACTTTAAAAATCTACAATCTGTCAGTGATATGACTATACAAGATTGCAAAAACACTCCTTTTTAAAGTCGGTATGTCATAGTCATCAACAGAAGACAAAACATGCATCTCATCACTCATCTCTGTAGGTTGGGAGTTTTAAAATGAAGCTATATGTGGCTATCTTTAATCATGGACAAATCCTTTCCTTGGCAAAGAGAGTGAAAGTGAAGTTAGCAAGCACAAGAAAAGGAAATTCTGGAAAGAAGAGTTCTGAAAGGCTGTTTGTTTTTTACTTTCGACACAATAAATCTATTAAAATATTATGGAAAAAACTAACACTTAATCATTTATATGGGGTGAAAATGAGGAGACCACAGGAAAGATGGAAGGACCAATAGAAATAAAGAGCACTGAATACGAGAAAACAGGAAAAGGGGTCACAGCACTCTTGGAAAAAGACAGGGTGGTGTTAGAAAATGAGCAGCAGACAAATAGGTTGGTAGAAGAGGGAGGGCTGAGCTTGATGAATAGATGTTGGTATGTTCCTTCTTTCCTTCCAGAAGCTGAAGAAACTCTACTCTTGACTGCGAGCATGTCTACTTAACAAGCCATGGTGGAAGGAAGCAAACTCTGGCACTCTGAATTTAAGAGCAAAAAAGTAGGCCACATCAAAACATGCCATGAATCCGAGTTGGAAAAAGACTAGCATTAAAGGGTTTTTCCAGTGAGCAGGCAGAATTTCAGAACAAAACATTTGACATTTCTGTTGCACCTGAACCCTAACAGAAGCCACGACCTAGGCATCTTCTAAAGTGATTTAATATGTGTCTAACGGTGATTTGATGACGAATGACATAAGGCTTTGGCAAATCACAGGCCTGTACCAAAGTAAAGTAAGTCTCTCTGGATCTGGATTGTATGACTCAGAACCTAGTCAGCTTAAGTTACTTATAACTAATTTCACGTTTCATTAAAAGTGAATTTTATTGACACAGAAAGGAACATCAGTGAGAGAATTCATACTCCAAACAGGCTGAGAGTGGGTGTATGAAACTCAATTTGTGTTCAACAGCCTCATGGGTCATGTTTTTGGGGCTCCAAGTGAATACAAGTTCCAAACTGCACCAAACACATGGACTCAAAGGAAGTCTTCTGGCTCAAAAATCTTGGTCTGGCCTAAACAAAAGGAAAACTGTCAGCTGCTAATGTAATAAAGCCAAAAGGAAAATGCATACACCTGCAGGAAAAGAATAAAACACTTTCCTAGAGAAGACCCTAAAGCCATCACAATGTTTTCTCTGTATTTTAAAGGAAAGAACCGTTTAAATGATTTTCAAACAAGAGTATCAGGACATATTTTTAACCTGCCAGAACAGAATATGAAACAAAAAAGAAACTTGCTTTAAACTCAGCTTGACTTGGTCACTACATCTCCAAAGTGCTTGTGTATGTGCTTTGAACACCTTGCAAATTGCAGGCTCTCAATATAAATTAATGCATCGGTGTTCACAAAAATGAGTGAAGATATGAAGACACAAGGCATTTTTGATCATATACTAGGATAAGAGAAAACAACTGACAGATTAAAAAGGCCACTTTAGTCACTTCACTTTCAAGTGATGGAAAAATAGTTAAGGGAGAACACATTGAAGTCTGGTTATGTAGTCTTTCTTGCAAAGCCCTCCTTACATTTTAAACCTGCTGGCATTTGGCACCCTCTGCTGTTCCTAAAAGGAGAAAACACTTCATGCACTGTTTTAAACACTTGGTAAGCATCTGTTGTCAGTCTACTGTATTAAAAAGATCCCCAAGTAATTTAACCAGTACTAATAGCAGCCTAGTCATTTCCGATTTCACTGCACTTGAACAACATGCTTTTTAACGTGAAAACCATTGATGACACTTTTATATAACTCTCCCCATTCACTGGGAATTTATTTTAATTTATTTATTCATTTTACCAGCCCGGAGTTCAATGATGACTCCTTTATTGAGCGTATATGATTTTAAACATCAGAAAATTATATGCAGTCATGCATATCTGTGGTTGCAGTTCCTATGGCTCAATGGTAGAGCATTATGTCAGCAGTGCAAAAGGTCTTGGGTTCAATTCCCAGGGAACACACATACTGGTCAAAAAAAAAAAATTATAGCATGAATGCACAGTAAGTCGCTTTGGATACAAGCATCTGCTAAAATGTACATTTTAATAAATACTATTCATTTTATATTAGTAATATCAAGAAAACACAACAAAGATGATTTTCATATAACCTTTTAATTGTAATGTACTGAAAGCATGAACGTACATATAACGATAATCAAGCTATGAGTTTCAATGCACAGTCCTGAATGCAAAACGAACTAGTCAAGAATCTTACCACCTCTCTGGAGTCTCAATTAGGTTTGGTGGTTGTAATGTGGTCTATTTGTGTGCTTCGAAGGTCTTAATGGACACTGTGTTGCTTTCCCCAAGTGTGGTGCAATTTATTTCTTGGCAGCTTGTAAACGCTCGCTGACATTCTCCCAGTTCACAACATTCCAGATGGCCTTAACATAGTCCGGTCTAACATTCTTGTACTGGAGATAGTATGCATGCTCCCAGACATCTATCCCAAGTAATGGGGTGAGACCTCAAATTTAAAAGGGAAAGAGACAATATTAAAGTTTAAAGGCTATAAAAACAGATTATTTAGTTCTCCCTGCAGTCTACCAGACCATTGCTTTACCTTAAACACATACATCTGTTGGATATACAGATCTATGGATTACTCTTGTGAATAAGTCAAAGCTTTTTTTGGGGTATTTACTGAGGGACTTGTTAAGAGGGTTTGAAAAATGACAGTGTAAACTACCAAAATAGATCTGTTCTCTACCATTCATTGTGGCAGATTTACCTGTAGTGCCCTGCAAAGGGTCTTGGTTAGAACAAGCAGCAATCCTCAGTCTTCCACTGTCCTTATCAAAGCCCAGCCAGCCCCATCCTGAGCCCTGAACGGCCACTGTGGCAGCTGATATCTTCTCCTTCATCTTCTGAAATGAGCCAAAGTCACGCTTAATGGCTTCCAACAGCTCACCTGTATAAATAAAGTTCAAATATTTATCACATACAACTATATGCTTCATAAATGACGAATGAAATAGCAGTACGAATATGTTCAACATCTATTCATGTGTATAATACACAAAACAGTTCAAGAAGAGTGACTCCTACCTTGTGGTTCTCCTCCACCATTTGGTGACAGATTTGTCCAGAATATGGTATGATTAATATGGCCACCACCGTTAAATTTCAAAGCAGGCTGAAGGGAGACTTGAGTTATCACATCACCTGTAACACAGCAAGGTCAAACCTAAATACATGTTATATGCAATGAAGACAATTCAGATAAAATTTCAAGTCCTTAGAATTTTGTAAATGTAAACTAACATTTATATTGCCACTACTAAACCTTTTATCAGACATATACTGGCCTACATTTTAAATGATTGAAGGAATGAGGTGTATGTAACGGTCTAATTTTATTATTATTTATATGCTTATCTAGTATTTAACATTTTGAATCAGCTTAATTATTAAATTTTTTCAGTTCTCATTTGAATTTTAGTTTAAGTCTTAGTAAAAAAAGTATGTTCTATTGTTTATACATACATACATATATATATATATATATATATATATATAATGAATAATTTATATAATACATTTCATTATATATAATTTTATGTTACTAGTTATTAGGGCTGGGTCAACGCATCGAGGTCATCGATGACATCGACGCAAAAAATACGTCAACGCAAAATATGCGCATCGATTCGTCGACCTGTTTTTATTTTTCTAAAAAACGTTTGCAAAACGTTTACCTTATGTGCGCTGAATGATCATTTTGGGCGGCTGTCAAAGCCTTATTTGATTGGTGAGTGATGTAGAATAGAATGACTGCTGCGCCTGACAGGGCGTCACCTGAAGAAAGTTCACTTATAATTTTCCTATCAAATCTTTTTTTGTCCAGCTACAACAGACTTTTTTTTCTTTTCCCAGCAAAATATCCCTAAGAATAGGGGATAAGTTTTCTGGAATTTGTGCAGTACCATTTCATTATGGAACGTTAAAGATTGTGAAGTGATTGAGCAGCCAGATCAAAGTCCAAAGTAGTTTGTTGGTGTTGAGCAGTGTAATTTTATACCTAGAATCCCACTGTCCTGTCTGACAACAATCGTGAAGGAAACAAAAAATGAATAAATAAATAAATACAATTATAATGTGGAGTGTAAACCAGGCCCAATCATTTACAAAGCAATCTCATTTGAACTTACCCTTGGCCAGTGCCTCTTGATATTTCTCCTCAGTGACATTGAGGTTGTTGACATAAGTTGCATGGTGCTTGCTGTGGTGAAGCTGCATAATCTCAGCACAGATGTGCGGCTCAAGTGCACCATAGTCATATGGGAGGTCAGGCAGTGTGTGCTTCCGTCTGGAGGCCACAGCACCCAAGATGGGGTTCAGGGTGGCAGCACACCTGGAATCAGCAACAGGAAATAAAAAGCGATTAAATAATTTAATGTATGAAGTAAATAAACATTGCAATAAATGTGATGCAATATTTTGGCAGGGTATGTTGGATATGTTGCAAGATATGTTGGATTACTGTGGCGAGCTCCTACAGGATTGTTGTTACATGGCAGCAGTCAGGTGACCAGAATAAAGCTTTTCAAACTGGGGTCCAGGGATTTATTCATTTTAATATAGGTTTTTAAAAACATTTCCTTCCCACAATAAAAGGGGTTAGTTAAGAGGTTAAAATTATAATATTTTAGGTGTAATATATAATTTATAGTATGCTTGTTTCCAACAAAGCTACAGTTAGGCTGATTTGATCACATGTCTTCTGATAAAGTTTAATATAATTATTATTGTCCCAACAGGTTTGTATGGTTAGTTCAATAAGAATCTAGCTGTACACATTCATTGATGGTTAAACAACAAGCTAAGCTGTTGTTTGGCAGTCTCAAATCGACAGCAGCTCAATGTAACTTCATGTACACAAATTCTACACATACACATTTGTAAAAATCTATATTTTTGCGTGCATCTATTAATCATTTTGAGTCTAATTTCATCCCATATTTTCCATACTACTGATTAAAACTGCACTCGCAATATCAATTAAGCAAACTATTATAGTTTGACGCTGTTAGCCTGGTCACTCTACCAAACACATAAAAGTGCGCAGTTTATTCATACCGCCATCGATTTAGTAATTAAAAAATGCCTGTTTATACAGTCAACGTTAGCTGAATACAATACGAGAGTTGATTCAGACTTTATCTTTACCTGCGGACATATCCGACTCTACACAGCATGCTCGTCTAGTCCGTCACACAGCGACACATGCACTGACTGAACAGACCTAAGCCTGCCCTTGAATTTCAACTTCAACTTGGACTAGAAGGTACCATTATTTCAAAATAGGGGTCATGCGAAAAAATATAAATATTTTTCTCATTGATGGACAATCAGATGGACAACATATTAAACATTATCTGTGAGAGTAATATACGATCAGTGGGTTTAAAAAGAAAATTAGTTTATATATCTAGATGAGCGAGATTTATTTAAGTTACAGACGGTACACCCTCTGTGCCAATTGGTATAATTCAGCTAGTCATTCTAGGCCTTGCTATTATAGTGAGTAGTCACTGAAACAAATAGCTTCCGTACTACAGCTGCAACATAGCAACACAGTGTCACTCACATGCTCCTTATTTAAGTTTGTGTATATTCTGTTTAACTCTTAGTTGATGGAGACACGCTTTCTTTCTTTATTTTTTTATTTTTTATTGAATCACTAAAATTACACATTTTACAGTAGCCAAGGGCTGAACACAAAGAAAAAGAAATACAAAATTACAATTAAAAAAATTAAAATAATAATTACATACAAATATGGAAATGTTTACATACATTAATACACTTAACAGCTTTCTTGTTTATCAGATTGTAAATAGATTTTAGGTATTGCTTAATTTCTGATTTCAAAATAAGAAACAATGGTTTATTATTTTCGTATTTGCATTTATGAATACGAAAGTTTGCCAGCAACACTAATAAATTAATCAAATAGTATTCCTTATGGAATGACGTCATAAGTGAAAAAACCAAGGGATGTTGTCTCTAGACCTCCTGTTGTAACTTTCTGGAATAGCTGTGTTGATGGTTTGATATGGCATAAAATCTGGAAATTACCTCATAAATATTTGCAACTTTTTCCTTGTAAACAGATTTAACTGTGATATTGGTACACTATGCACATGGTCTACATACAGAAAACCTTTTTTAAGTTATTTTGGAGTTGTCCTTACTCAGCCAATTTTTGGTCAGATTTCTGCTCATTTGTAAGAAACTATATTATACCCAGTTTTCAACTTTGTTTTGAAAATGTTTTATTTTTTTTTTCCCCCCCCACTTATGACCCGCTTTCTTACTCCAGCGGCAACATGGCAACACATGCTCCTCCCCCTCCGCGCTCGCGCCAGCTCGCTGATGCTGTGCGGCTGAACATCGCGCACACGCTGGTCATGGCGGACGGACTCTCCTCCCCTTCGCCTAAATAAAGAACGTAGCTTTTCCTCCTCCAGAGAAACTCATAATTAAACATAACAGCTTCAGATCTCGTATTGGAAGAAATACGCGTCATTCCGGTCGAGTTGAATCGGGTCTGGTAAGTGTTAATGGTTATATTTTCTCTTTTCAGATAAAGTACTGCTTCTCGGGGAAGGAGAGCCTCTTCCTTCTCCGCCATTTTGTGGCAGCGAAACTGCTCCAAGAAGGCGCCGCACATTTTTATTACTCAAAGGTCTATTGGCGGTAATTTATTGACTTTATATTAAGACGATCTTGTGTTATTGGCTACGTAAGCTTCATGTTTTCCCCGACAGATACGAGCTTCATGAGATTGAATCAGAATGTCGCGCTTGTTTGCAGCGGGAAGCGTTTAGCATGTCAACTCTTCAAGGCGATCTCGTTTTCCCTAGAAGATAAGCTTATTGTTGTCAATGTTGATTTGCACGAAGTTAAGCTAACCGTTAAAATGTTATGGAGGCCAATAAGACTGTGTTGCTATTTCGTTTCTATAAATGTTAAATGTAGAGACGAAGATGCATGAAATGTTTGAGCAGTGAGCCCGTGTAATTTCTCGGTTAGTGAAACAGTTTCGTTTTCAAGCATTTTTTTTTCTCTATTTTTGTTGCGTTTTTACTATCTTTTGCCTTTTAAATGCACGACTGCGAAGACTAGACGTAACAGACAGACAAGTTCTTCCCCTGCGATTATGTAAAAACGAGCGAATCTCTCGCCTGGTGGCCTACATTTGTAATAGCTCATGTGTAGGCGTGTGAAATCCACGCTACTGTCTCTAGGTCTTTGCTTCATATTACTGCTCGTAATCTGTGCATATATTTGAGTCGTGTGCATTCACTGTATGCTTGATCTGTTCGCTTCTGTCTTTCACAGAGATCAGAATGACCAATGAAGAACCTCTCCTGAAGAAGGTGAGCTCATTGTCGCAGTCTAATCTGATTATATGTGTCGCTTTCCACCAACATGGTCTCTTTTTAAGTCTTTATTTCCTTTTTTTTGTCATTGCAGGTTCGCCTTAGTGAATCTGACATGAAGACCCTGACTCGAGAGGAGCTGTGCACAAGGTGTTTAGCCATTCTGTTGTGCAATAAGTTTTAAGAGTGTGTATTTTGAGGCTTTACAGATGGTAATGCTGATGTGTTTTTTCCCGGGTGTAGGTGGAAACAGCATGAAGCATATGTCCAGATGCTTGAGACAAAATATGCTGATTTAAACTGTAAGTTTGCACGTCACAGATGTTCTGAATAATTAAGTCTTGAGTGGTTCACTAAAGCCAAGAGTATTAGACTTGGTTTTATGCTGTGCAGAAAATAACTAATGCCTCTCTTTCATGTTGACATGTCTGCAGCCAATGATGTGACAGGCCTGAAAGAGTCTGAGGAAAAGTTGAAGCAACAACAGCAGGAATCCGCTCGCAGGGAGAACATTCTGGTGATGAGGCTTGCTACTAAAGAGCAGGAAATGCAAGAGTGTACAGTAAGTACTATGTTGCTTTTTTCCTTCTGCTTTATGCTCACTACTTGAAGGAAATGGGTCAGTTTGCTTTAATGATATGGAGCGTAGTAGATGTTCCACAGCTTGTGGATGTAGTGTATCAATAAAAGTGGACTTGTACTTGACTTGTACTGATTAATAGCTACTGTTTTATTCAGTCAAATGTATATCCGAATGTTTATCATGCAAATTCTCACTGTGATTCATCAAAGTTGTTGTATGGACACAGAAGTTGGAATATTGTTTTCTGCACTTAAACATGGGAACAGCAGACAAAAAGAGCAAAAGAACAGCAAATGCATGTTATCGGAGAATGTTGGATAGTGCACCTTCACGCGCAATTTTCCCAGTCCGGCATCAGTCATGTTCATTTTGACAGTTGTTGAAGGTTAATGTGTTGCTCTGAAAAGTTTGAAGTTTTAACCTTTTTTATTTATTAAAGTTACATTGTTATAATTGTTATACGTGTGTGTGTGTGTGTGTGTGTGTAGTTATTAGTAGTTGTTTTCTGAAACCATTACTTAATAGTATACTAGCTTCAAAGCTAAAGAGTCCATTTTTAAAAACTGGTCATCACATGCCTTCATTGACTTGATATTGGTCATTTTTTTTAAATGCTGAGATTTTAATGGTTTCTCTTACCTTGCAGACCCAAATCCAGTACCTGAAGCAAGTCCAGCAACCGAGCGCGGCTCAGCTGAGAACCTCCATGGTGGACCCAGCCATCAACTTATTTTTCCTCAAAATGAAGGCTGAACTGGAACAGACTAAAGACAAACTGGAGCAAGCCCAAAATGAACTGAGTGCCTGGAAATTTACACCTGATAGGTAAACTAAAATAACTCCCCCCTCCAAACAAAAAGTCAAGACTTTCCTGATTCACCCCCCACCTTGTCCTCTGCAGGAGTGCAGATAATGGTGGGGGAAGACTGAAATGTTTTGCTCGCAACGAGACTCAGACTTTAAAGCCAAAGCTCAGAACAAAAGACATTTTTCTTTCATATTGCCCTGCTATTACAAATACCGTAATGTAAAATCAGAACAAAACACAACAGTTTTGGTCAGGTGACACTTTTGTTTCAGCTTTCTCTCTCCCCTACACCCCTCATGGTACAGAAGCCTGAAGGAATCGGGACTGTTCCTGAAGAGGTGGTCACGTCGGAAACGCCCCCCTTCCAGCCCATGTTAGAAAGCTTCCTGTAACAAAAAAGGCGGCATATGAAAGACTTGAGCAAAGCGTTGGCTCTGGAGCTGATTGAACTGTAGCTTAAAGATCACTGATTGAACATTTAAAACATGACATGGCCCTACTAAATGTGTTGCAGAGGAATATTCCCCCATTTAAACTTTGAGACTCTGGTTAAGAATCTAGACTGTAACACAGGGAGGTGTGAATGTAGTGTGATGCAATGAAATGGGGAGGAGTTAAGCAATCTTAAGACTTTGGGGCAGAAGCCTTTGTTATGAGATAAGACTTTGGGGGACTTTCTGATCTGCAGAGACTTTGGTAAATGTTCATCTCACAGGTGCGACATACGGTACGGTGTTTCAAACCTTTTCTTCTTCTTTTTTTTGTGTTCGTAATATTATACTTTGTTTTTGCTCTGGAAATGCACCTTGCATTTACAGCAGTGTGGTCCAAATGAATTGAGCGATTTGGTAATCTTCTTAAATTGGCTGTTGCGCTGCTGCAGATGCAAACCTAATTGTTGTTTTTTCAATGTGAATGCAAATGTGTGTTAGAGAAAATTATTCAAGCTGTTTAAATGTTTGTGTATAATAATTTGTATTCATGTGTACCTTTTCTAATCCACCTTTTATTCAGTTATTTAGTTCATTTTTCTCTGGTCACGTCTAAGTCTATTGCAGGGTTTTTTTGCTCCGTAGATATTTTATAGCGATTACATTTTTATGTTAAAGTTCTATTTACCATCTAAGTGATTCAGAAGTAGTTTGAGCTTCTCCTTTGCAAATCTATTAAAACAACTTGGGGTAAGGCAATTTTTTTTGAAAATCTTTTTTTGAAATATTGTCTGCTTTAAAGTGACATTATGTAATTCGTCAGAGATTTCATTGGAGGTTAGCAGCAGGTTGTCTAGGAAAGATGGTGAACCAGTTTAAGGAGATCTATATTTGACCTCAAACTACTTGTAATGTTAAATACCTGCATTTTCTCTGAATTCCAGTTCAATTAGTTTGAGGTCAGTAGCTATCTTGCTATTACTATCTTGCTTTATTTGGCACCAAAGCAACCTAGTGACCACTAAATTCAAAGTGAAAACATCTTTATGCAGTATATCAATACAGTACAGACTGCAGAGTTTTCAAGTAAATGTGGGTTGCATTTACCTACCCCTAAATATGCTGCTGAATTAAATGAAGTGCTCTGCCTTTTCAGTTATTTTATCAATTCAATGATAATACAAGAAATTGAGTTACCTATTGTCTGGAAAGTTTCAAGCACTTTTTTTTTAACCTTGTAATTTAGTACAAGACCATTCTAAATAACATTTAAGTCTCAATTGATGCAATTATTGCTTGGTTGCTCATAGCAGTGTTTAGACTAACAGGTAGGTACTCTCATTGGATCTGTGTTTATCTCTGCTTTTAGATTTTAAAATGAAACTTGGTTTTAGCAACTTGTTCAATGGCCTATTGGAATGCTACCATACTAGATCTGTTCAGATGTATTGCACTTGTTGGTTTAAGTTGATTTGGTCTGATAACTTCAACTATCTCTTCCCAGAATTGTTTGAACTGTTAGTTGATTTTCTTGATTGTCGTTGACTGTTTACATGCACACCAGGAAACTGCTTATTGCAAGAGAGCTGCCCAAATGTCATTGCGTTTACATGTGCTGTGTTAGCAGTGCATTTTTAAACCGCATATACATGTGGCACAATTGGTAATTGGGTTTCTCCACTATGTTACTTTTAGTCGTCTTATCTTTGCCACTCACATGCACTCTTTAAAAAGCTGTGAGAAACCTGTCACATAAGGCTTAATCTCTTGCAGAAATCCAGGCATGTTAAACCTCTTAGTTCGCTTTTACTAGTTTCAGAATGCTGCTTTCTGCAAAACTACACTATTTTCTTAAGTGCATATAAACATCTTTTGCTGGTCACCAGTTTTTATCAGTGTGGCAGTTGGAGAGTTTGTTGGAAGCGGTTTCTGGTTGGCTGATGTTACCACCCAGTTTGTAAATGCAGTGGCTATGTTCACGATGTGATGTTAGACTTGTTTCCCTTGCAGCCAGACTGGTAAGAAGCTGATGGCGAAATGTCGCATGCTGATCCAGGAGAATCAGGAGTTGGGCAGGCAGCTGTCTCAGGGGCGCATCGCCCAGCTGGAGGCTGAGCTCGCCTTGCAGAAGAAGTACAGCGAAGAGCTCAAGAGCAGTCAAGATGGTGAGCAGAATCCTTCTCCATTCATCCAACTCCATTTATGGTTTGTTTTCATGGAACTTAAACTCAATTTTTGTTGTCTTTTTTCTTTGTACCTTTGCCTTTTTTGGGGTCCAGAGCTCAATGACTTCATTATTCAGTTAGATGAGGAAGTGGAGGGCATGCAGAGCACCATCCTGGTTCTTCAACAGCAGCTGAAGGAGAGCAGGCAGCAGTTGTCTCAGTTGAACTCCCAATGCACTTCTAGTGGATCTGGTCCAAGCAGAAATTCACCTTCAACAGCCTCTGAACCTCCCATACAAAGTGAATCTGCGAATGCCTCGTGCTCAAACGTTGTGAAAGACTGCGGAAGGGTTTCCAACGGACCCTCCAACGGGAACTCATCTCAGAGGGGTGCATCTGGGGCCAGTCTGTATAGGGAAGCGATCAGTGCAGATGAAGATTACCCACCATCACCATCTGTCTTCAGCCCCTCTCATGGTGGCATGTTGAAATTTTCCAACCACTCAGAAGTTGCAGTGAGCCAGAGGGGTGGAGAAGGGTATGTGACTCAACTAAGTGCGGGCTATGAGATCGTGGACTCACCAACGGGCAGTGAGACGTCAGTGACCCAGCACTCGAACGATACAGACTCCAATGCTGACTCCCATGAGGCCGCTGCTGTCTCCAAAGGCAGCAGGACTGCTGGTATGCGGCACAGCACTCAGAATGGCCTGGACTCCTCTGCAGCAACAGTCGCCTCCAGTGCCTCCACAGGGTCTTTGTAACGGTCTAATAGTTACGTTTTTTTTTTTTTTTAAAGTCATGATAAACAAGGAAATTGCACACTTCAGGCCAGTTAGTTATTGTTTGAGAAATGGTCAAATGCATCACTTTTGTTTTTCTACCCAACCTTCCATCACCACCTATTACAGTGCGACATGTTCAAAGCTGATTACGTTTATAAAATAAGAAAAATTGTGTTTGTATATTTGAATTCATTTTTTTTTTTTTTTTATGAATGACTTTTAAACCTATTTTTTTTTTCTCTCTCCTTTTCTGTCAGATATAAACATTTGGTTCTGTACTGTTCATTTGCTTGCTTGTTAGAACTCGGAAATCATTTAGCTATGTGTTGTATCATAATGCTCAATTAAGTCTTGAAGGTGACAGTTCAGAGAGTCCTTAGATTCCTGATGTTGAACTTTTCTTTTTTTCCTCTACATGAGAAAACATTTTGTTTGACTTGTGTGTAGTTTGAGATGTATCTTGGTAAATTCTTATTTCAATCCTTTTCATGTACTGACCAAATATCAATAAAGAATTTTAATGACTCAAACCTTGCTTTGATTTTCTGCTTTGAATGAACTCTATTCAAACCATTACATCTGTTAATCAATATGTTTTCACTGTAATTCCTAAGCAGGAAAATGCAATTAAATCTGTGTATTTAGTGAGACTGTAAAGTGATCTCTGACATGTTTTGGATGTTAAGATGCTTTTTAATTAAACAGATTTTTAATGAGATCCATTATGCAGAAGCAACATTTTGCTTAATTTTGTTAGCCATCCGCACCATTAGATGGCGCAAATCCAGTGCATCAGACTAGCAGATCTCGGTGATGATGCTTTCGAGCTTTTATCTTATCAAATGAATGAGACCGCCTGAAGTAGGAGGCTCCTTGGGACAACTTGTGTATATATGTATGCATGTAGAGAGAGCCAGCCTACCGGACACACAACAAGGAATCTGCCGAGAAAATCCAGCATTACAGCAAAGATGAACACGGATGCGATTGTTATCGTTTCTGCCGCGAGGACTCCTATAGGTACACTGATCTCATGTCTCATGTCATGATATTTTTCCATTCGATGCTGAGCACCTCTATGTAGCTGCGAACTGTAGTGTATCCTGTTGACAGATTATACTAGAAAGTTTCTTCTCCTGTGTCATTAACTCCTGAGTTAACAAGTTAACCAGATAATAATCTGCACGACGATGATGAAAAAGAGTCTGTTTAGTTCAGTTGTGTATCGTCAAAGTATGTGTCTGATTTGTTCATTTTAATTAGCTAATGCTCTCAAGCTATCCGGCAGTAGTGTTGTGTCTCACAATGGTGCTAAAGAAACGGAAAGCTGCTCTGATTGGTTGCTCAGCGTTCTCGCCAGTGTCCTCGTGTTCTGATTGGTTCATTTATTGTAGCGCCATGGTCTGGAGAAATTTTATTGCTATTTTTTTTAATCCTTTATCATTCAAATTATATACATTGATATATAATGTAAAAAATTCTGCACATTACGTAAATGATGTTGTTTCCTATAAGTATTAATCATGGAAACAGTACCAATATTTAAATAGGATAATAATAGCAAAGAGCAAAGAATTAGCAAATTAGAAATAACATAAAAACTTTTCCTTTTTATGGTCTGTTTACACATGCATGCTCTATAATGATTTTGATATGGTAAAAAGCAAACGCTGGTATATGGGCAATATAGCTTTGTTTGCCTTTTTTTCTTTCATAAATTATTTTTCAGTTAAAATAAAAAATTCTATATTTTTGCTCTTTTTTTTTAAATTTATTGACAGGATCATTCAATGGAGCCCTTAGTAGTATACCTCTCCATGATCTAGGGACATTAGTCATCAAAGATGTGCTGAAAAGAGCCAATGTAAAGCCAGAAGAAGTCTCAGAGGTCATCATGGGTCATGTCCTCACTGCAGGTATAGCACAACATGTAGTATACATTAGCCTATTCACCATATACATACAGAACTCATCAATGACAGTAACTCAAAGGGAATTGATCGTCCTCTTTTACATTTACTTTAGGTCATGGTCAGAATCCTGCTCGGCAGTCAAGTGTTGGTGCTGATATCCCATACTCCGTGCCAGCATGGAGCTGTCAGATGGTCTGTGGATCTGGCCTGAAGGCTGTGTGTCTTGGTGCTCAGTCCATCATGACTAAAGAATCCACTATAGTAGTAGCAGGAGGGATGGAGAGCATGAGTCGGGTAAGACATCTGTAAAGACACTCATGTTAGAGCACTTCTGCTATTTTTAAGGAACCGGTAATGATAACCAAGCAACACTTTGTCTTTCAGACTCCTCATATAGTGCAGATGAGGTCAGGGGTGAAGATGGGAGATGCTACTTTGCAGGACTCTATATTGACTGATGGACTCACAGATGCCTTTAACAATTACCACATGGGAGTCACAGGTATTGATTTTTATTTTTTTAAACAGACTGCCTTCCTTGATTGTGTCCTTTATTAGTCCAGATAATGTAGTTTTGGTCATGTGTCTGTGCAGCTGAGAATGTGGCAAAGCAGTGGGGGGTGTCCCGCGAGGCTCAGGACCAGTTTGCCGTAACGTCCCAGAACAGAACTGAAGCAGCTCAGAAGGCTGGATATTTTGACCAGGAGATTGTGCCAGTTACTGTTCCCTCTAGGAAAGGCAAGATTTTTTTTGTGTTTAGAAATATGATTTTTTTTTTTTTATAATAAAGTATTTTTTTTAATGTTTTTGAGAAACGTCTCTTGATATATAAAAAATATTGAAAAATATTACAATTTAAAATGCCTGTTTGCTTTTTTTAATGTATTTTAAATTGTAAGATTTACAGATATGATGGCAAAGCTAAATTTCCAGCAGTCATTAGTGTCGCTTGAGCCATGATCCAGAATTCATTCTAATATGCAGATTTAGTGATTAAAAAACATTTCTCATGATTATAAATTTTGAAAACAGTCAAACTGCGTAATATTTTTGGTGAAAGTCTTTTAAATTCTTTCAGGATTCTATGAATAGAAATATCAAAAGAACAGCATAAATTTAATTATTATTTTTTTGTATATCCTTAAGCTTGTATTTATCTCTGATGACACTGAATATCAATTCAAATAAACCCTTTATTACCATAACAGGTCCAGTCGAGGTCAAAGCTGATGAGTTTCCTCGGCATGGCAGTAATATTGATGCTATGTCCAAACTGAAGCCCTGTTTTGTGAAGGATGCTTCCGGTACAGTGACAGCTGGCAATGCATCAGGTAAATGGTGACATCTTTCACACTCAGTTATGATGTAACTTAAGGGTCAGTTTCACTGCATACAGATAGTAGTGCTTTGATTCCATTGGTTTTTGTTTAACAGGCATAAATGATGGGGCCGCAGCTACTGTTCTCATGAGCCAATCAGAGGCCCACAGGCGGGGCTTAAAACCAATGGCACACATCACATCCTGGGCTCAGGCAGGCCTTGATCCTTCAGTCATGGGCACAGGACCAATTCTAGCCATTAGGAAAGCTGTGAGTGTCTGTGGAGTCATCGCAGCACGTAATTTATCCGTAATTTAAACGTTTACTAATTAATTAATTTAGGTGTTTTCTGCTACAGTCCTTGCAAACTTATTGTTAAAATATTACTATTATTATTATTATTTTTGGTTTGCACTAGTAATAATGATTCTATATCTTGGTTTTTAAATTGAATTGAATCTGCTTTCTAACCAGGTTGAGAAAGCTGAGTGGAAGCTGGATGAGGTTGATCTGTTTGAGATAAATGAAGCGTTTGCTGCTCAGTCCGTTGCAGTGGTAAAGGAGCTTGGTCTAAATCCTGATAAGGTGTGTAGCAGCTTTACGCCATGGTAATAACATTGACCATTATTGCAAATATTAGAGGTACATCTCACTTGACCTGTGTTCACTAAAGCTATCTTTCAGTGACCAGACTACATGGATATGACTAAAATGAACTCTTTGCCTAAGTTAAAAATTATAATTTACTCAGTAGACAGTTACTCATCTTCCTCATTTTTTCTGTTCTTTTCTTGTTTACAGCTGGTCATTTATAACATCTCCTTGTGATATATTTGACATATGGATGTGTGCACAGCATAATTGAACACTTCTTTCATCTCAGGTGAATGTGTGTGGAGGGGCGATCTCTCTCGGACATCCTCTCGGTATGTCTGGCTGTAGAGTGTTGGTGACCCTGCTTCATGCACTTCAGAGGACAGGGGGACGGAAAGGGGTCGCTTCACTGTGTATAGGTGGTGGAATGGGTATCGCCATGTGTGTAGAGAGCAAATGAGTGTTGTGTACTGCTGATATAGACAGATGACTTCCAAACTGTAATTGTGTGCTTCTAATCAGGCCTTGAATCCAGTTGGTCATATATATTTAAAACAGATGTTTTAAATCTTAACAGGCTATAATGAGACTAAAGCAACTACCTACTCAAGTCAGTACTTATATATACCGTAAAGGAAGGGGAATCTATGGTAAAATTAACATTTGGCCAATTCTGGTGAAATCATCTCTAATGTATCATCATAGACAGTGGCATTTTGCACTTAATACTAATGTTTTTTTTGTTTTTTTTTAATGGTAAAAGAAGAGTACTTACATACCAGGTTTTAAGACATTCCTTTTCTGTTTTAGTCGTCTATGGTTGCTGATTTACTCTTATTTTACAGCTTTTATTGGTATTAAATCTGGGTCTGTCCACAAGCATATCAACGATAATTTTATTGAATTATGAAAATGTTACGGTGTGTGTTCTGTGTGTATTAATGCATCAGCTGTATGGAATCAGTCTGTTTCCAGCAGTATGGAAATGGGACCTAGTGTTTAGAATTAGACCTGTCTACACTGTGCAGTAGAAAACTGTCTTAGAAATGTCAAATGTGCCAAAATACAAAATTAGCCTCTGTCCTGTTCTTCCAATAGTCTGCTTTTAATACTCTCTCCAAATGTTAATTTATACCTCAGGGGAAAGCTGTTTACATATTTAGTCTGTGTTGTACTCCTAATCTCACTGCTTAATAAAGATTTTAACGGAGAGCCCTGTGTCCTACAGTGCATACAGGTAAATTAGACCACTTTTTGGTAAATCATGCAGATTTTCCAAATTTCTCATTGCGGTAGTTAATTAAACAAACTAACCTCATGCATTATCACGCATTATTTGTAAATTGAATCTTAGGAGATGATTACTCTCAGACCTTGTCAGCCTCATGTTACCTCATTTATCACCTTACTGTGTGAGACGTGACAGCGTCGTGGAGAATTGATCGAGTTACCGGTAGGTGGCGTCAAATCTCAGATGGCGCTGGCAGTCGTTTGTTTTTTCGGCCTGCCCTGTTGAGTGCTACAGCTGATTGTTGTCATGAAGTCTAAACAGTTTAAAACGAGTCAGTACGGAGAGCCTTCCCACTCTTGAACCGAGTTTTGGTTGCAGTACCACCAGAGTTCCACTGGGGGCGATCGCCATGAGTGCAAAATGAATGGGAGTCAATGGGGCTAGACGGCTAAATTTGTCCCTTTCACCCGATTGCCGTTGAGAAATCTCAGATCTGATTGTAGGTTTTGCAAATTCAAGATGGGTTATAGGTTGAAAATTGAATGAACGAGTACTAATGTCCTTTCAATTTCTTACAGGTTGAGTTGTTTTTGCCCATAACACGCTAGCATTCTGCTAATGAATGTGAATGTGTATGACGTCATTGACATTTTAAAAGATTTTTAAAGCAAATAAGTGACTCTAAAAAAAATCTAACACCCAGCAATGTTTAATTTATTTGCATCTCCTTTAGGATACAACATTCAAATTACTAGACAAAAATTATATCTTGAGAAAAGTGGATTTTGAGGGGTATACCGCCATTGACCTCCATTCATTCTGCACTCGTCCATACTATGAACCTGCAACCAGTTCAGAAGCCGGAAGTGTAGTGAGAGTGAAACTTCTCGCCATATTATACATTCTCTGGCGTTACTTAAGCAGAGACTGTATTTTCTTTATCTAGAGGTTACAACACGCCTGTCTGACGGACGATTAAATACTGCGCGCGAGCTTCTCTTAGTTCTTAGTCACATGCTACTAAACGGCGGTCAGGTAAGTTTGTAAATCACTGAAATCTAACAAGTGTGTAATAATACGTTACTGGTAGTTTACCATCAGCACAAAATTTGGACTGTCTTCATGAATAGAAGTGGCCCATAAATCATTCATATGCATTTTTTTATTGGAGTCGCGTAAGGGGGGAGAGCTAATCATGATGTTGTATTTGTAAAATGTTTATTTTCCTCAGTATTGCGCGCTAAAACAGCACAAAATACCGTTTACAGAATGTCAAAACATAAACTAATAGATTTAAGTCGTATTAACTTTTAATTATCATCTAGAATATCTCCTATAGCACTGTCAGCATTGTCATAATCATGTTAAAATGGGCAGAGTATCAGAATTGGTGTATGGAAAAATAATTATCCCCGTTTTTTTCACGTAATGACACATATAGATATAGACAGATATTTTAGGTAAAACATATGGAATCATTAACCTGGTGTCAGGTGTGGAGTTTTGATTTTGACATTTCTAAATTGTATTTTTTCTAAATAGTTTGCAACTTTATTAATCCGTTTCTAATTTTGAACAGCATTACAGTCAAGATGCTTAAAGCCATGGGTCAATTATTTTTTTCTTCTGGACTCCAGAACCCAAAGTTCACTGCTCAACAGAGTAAGGTTAGTGTGTACATATGACTTTGCCAGAAACCTTTCAGACTTTACCGCAGACTTTGGATATGTTCATTTTTTACTTAGCAAGGATCATGCTTAGTTCTTGATGTAGTCCTAAACTCATGTCTAGATTAAAGCAGACCTTGTATTATTGTTTAATGGCTCATTTGTTTCCAGTCATATTTGATGAATATATGCTTTTTAGGGTGAAGACTATGAGGTCCGCACTTACCACACAACAAACTGGGTGAGCACTGCTGTGACTGACATGGAGCAGGACCCGGCCTTTAGCACAGGCTTCAGAAGACTCTTCAAATACATTCAGGGGAATAATGACAAAAGTAAGTGGGCATGTTCCTGTAGGTGGATAGAGAGCAGATAGTAGTAGGCATTCAAGATTAGAGCATTCAGCCATTATTTCTGCATTTTGGGCCTGTGATTATGACATTTTTATTACACAACACGTATACAGTGGAAAATAACATAAGCACATAGCTGAGAAATCACCTCATGCACAAAGCCAAAATTCAGTTATGTGGAAATGGTTTTCTGTGAGCTACATGACTGCAATAATTCACACCTCAATATGCCTTTATAATAATAAAAAGCATGTAGGAGGTTGTGTTCCCACAGAGTAATTGTGCTAATGATTCACCGGATGACATTGCATTTGCAAGATAACTTTAGCAGACATTTCAGACACTGAGATCTGTGCATGTTTCAACTCCTTTACTTAAGTGCTTGCCCTGTATGTCCTGTATCAGATTGTAAGGTGGAGATGACTGCACCAGTGACCTGTCTGATTGAGCCTGGTGCCGGACCCGCTTGTGAAAGCACCTTCACCGTGTCCTTCTTCATCCCTGAGGAACATCAGGCTGACCCACCCAAACCCACAGATCCGGATGTTTTCATTGAGAACAGACAAGAGGTCACGCTGTTTGTGAGGTATGTTTGTGTCTTTTATTAAAACAAAATGCAATTTTAATAATATTTCACAATATTACTATTTTGACTTTTTTTATTATTATTATTATTATTATTTTATAATCAAATAAATTTGGTCTTGCTGAGCATAAGATACTACTTTTATAAACATTAAAATGTATTAGACTCCAATTCTTAGAGTGGCAGTTTATTTTGCAAGGGATTTTAGACCAGGTAAAACCAAGTGTCTCAGAAAAACTATATTACATAGCTCTGGTTTAAAATAATTGTGTTATCATAGCTTCACATTTGCTTGGCCTTGTTTTTTGCAGGACCTATGGAGGGTTTGCTAACAGCGAGAACAGCCGTGTGGAGCTTCTGACACTGATAGAGAGCCTCAAGAGGGATGGGATGAAATTCAAGGAGGCCCCATTCTACAGAGCGGGATATGACAGCCCCTTCAAACTGACCAACCGCAGGAACGAGGTGTGGCTGATCAAAGATGGGGAATAAAAGCTCTTAAGGATCAAATGGTCATGCCTTATGGTGTGAATGAAGAATAGGTCAATCTGTTTGTTTGAACTTAACAATAGTTTATGTGCAGATGCTTTGTTTACTATACACCTCAAGTGCCTGAATGTTTTTATAAAAGAATTTAACACTACTAATTGTAAATCTGACCAATATATTTTACAGCAAAAATAATACTTTAGGTAAGTACAATTAACTGTGAAATCATACAAAAAGAATGTTGCGCTAATTTCTAATCGACTGTTTTTGTCACTAATAATGTCTCAAAGCACTTATGTTTGTAGAGGCACAAGTACTTGACTGAATCACTAACTTGTGAAATATCTGTTTTTTTTGTAATATCTGAATAAATATGTATTGTGATATGTTTCTATTGCACTCTGTATTGATTCTAACCGTTTAAGGGAACAATTAAATTTTATGAACTTGTATTTTGTCAGTTTAGTCCAAAATCACAATATATGTAAGTTTTCTCCGCGAGAGGTCGCATTTTCAAAACAATAACGGAGGCGACGCTTGATGACGTTATGGAGAGTGGAACGATGGGAGATGTATGTTCCTTCCAAAGTTATTCAAACAGCGAATAAATTATACAGAGAAAGTGAACAAAGAACATTAACGTGAACACTATGACTGACTTAAGTCTAGCTTTAAGCACTCTCAAAAAACTCTCCTTATAATCAATGTAAACTGTCTATACACTGTTTGACGAATGAAAGTTTGTCATACATCATGTGTACATCAGCACTTTCTCGTTTATGATTGAATTCGCGAGAGAGCAGAATTCAGTGAGCGCATGCACTGAATCAAAAACTACTGGGTTTCAGCGATGACTCAGCTTGATGCCTTAGATTGGCCACTGCCTTCATAAGCTTAACAGAAACATGTGTGATTGGTTATAATGCGTAAAACACGCAGAGAGTCATGATGCAACATTGAGAAGATTAAATTTAATGCTGCAGTCTACCCTTTTAATTTGATGTCATTTTACTCGCGATTGCCGTATTGGATTTAGTTTAACTTTGCAGAGGCATTTTTGTCTATGTATTTTACCATAGTTACAAGCGGTAACCGGGGATAGTGTGGATATTACGTCATTGATTGGCGAGGAGGAGCCATTATTTCAATTTGGACTTTTTTTTCTTCTGGATTTACAAATGCTTGGAAATATTTGGGGCAACGTCAACTAAATGAAATATATGATATGCACTGTGCAAGTGTTTTTTGTTGTTGTTGTTGTTTGTTTGTTTTTTGTTGTTGTTGAAAATCGTACATATTGTGCCTTTAAAATAACTAAAATACTAATTTTTAAATGTTTTAAAACAATAAATCTGCAGTTTCATGACCACTGTAGAACCAAGTTTTTTTTCCCCCTCAATATATTAGCAGTTTATACTATTTTATAACACAAACTATTAAATTTAATTTGTATCATTGTAGAGGTTTATTTCAAGCATTGTAAACACTGCAGTACTAAACACCAATGACAGCTAGGTAGGCTACTAATCAAACTATTAAAAAAAAGTGTTTGAAATAAAAAGCAAAACTCACAAAACTATACTGTCTTTTGTGTGTTTTTACAAATTACTCATTTTAATTTAGTTAAGTCTTGTCACTTGTCAACCTGTCTGTGCACTGGAAGCTTCTGCCACCAAGACAAATTCCTTGTGTGTGTAAGCACAGTTGGCAATAAAGCTCTTTCTGACTGATATTAGCCTGGGTTAGCACCGCACAGGTGATTCACTTTTTTGCTGTGCTGTGTGCCTGTTATCAGACTTTTTTTTAATATAACACAAATTGTAGCCTTTACATTCTGTCCATTTTATGAAGAAACAAAATAAATGTGTTTTTCCACTCTTTAATGTGGTGTGAGATCACAGTATTCACCTCAGTTCAAGCGGCATGTGAATCAACTAAAACATGAATTAAAGGTGCTGTAGGGAACTTTTGTAAAAAAAAATATTTTTTACATATTTATTAAACCTGTCATTATGTCCTGACAGTAGAATATGAGACAGATAATCTGTGAAAAAAATCAAGCTCCTCTGGCTCCTCCCACTGGTCCTATTGCCATTTGCAGAAACTCCATCGCTCCCGGTAAAAAATAACCAATCAGAGCTGCGGTCTGTAACTTTGTTTGTGTTCAAAATGTAGAAAAATGTATGTAATAAGCGAGTACACCATGAATCCATTTTCCAAACCGTGTTTTTAACTTGTCCTGAATCTCTAGGGTGCACCTATAATAAGTGTTTATATTCAGACTATTTTAGATTGCTTCGGGGGTACCCAGCGGAGTGACCCAGTACCTTTGTGATTCTTCATAGACATAAACAGAGAGAAGTAGTTCCGGCTGCGATGTTCTTCCGGCTGTGCAAGCAGTTCTGTTTATTAACCGCTAGAGCGTCAAAAGTTCCCTACTGCAGCTTTAAGCACCAAAACATGAATTAATATCAGAGACACGTTGAAAAAAAATCATAACATCTTTAAGAATGCCTCATGTAATCGATAAATCAGTATTTCAAAAATGTAAATAAAACCTTGAAAAATTGTAATAAATCTGTCAGTTAACCGCCACAAACATTTTTTTTTGAGTAGGTATATATATATATATATATATATATATATATATATATATATATATATATATATATATATATATATAAACACACACACACATATTTACTGTGGCCACAAATTAGGAATTCGTTCCCTCATTTTAATAAAAAGGTTCCCCTCAGTGGGCCCCCAATCAGACCAGGCCCCATATGCACATGCATACCCAGACACAACACCACCTGCTGGCGGAAGTAAGATTTTTTTTTTTTGGAACTCTCTTTACTATTTTATGTAAAATTGCATAATGTCGATTTTAGTCAACACATTTATTCGTTGTGTGAACAGAAACAAGACATGAATTTACTATTTATTTTGGTCATTTAAAAAGAGCTAGCAAAAGTTGTACTTGATCTGATAAAGGACATAACTTCAGGTAGTAGCTAGAGAAATCCTACAAGGCCAAACACTCTTGAATATCATGTTCACAAGCTCAGCACAAAAGATGACGTGCATGTGGAGAAACAAGGGGCTAACGTCTATCTCTCTGTTGCAGCCGAATCATAAACAAGGATTGAGGATAGAACCCATAAAGATCAATCTGTATACGATATTGGTCCAGGTCACTGTATCAAGCTTTAAGTGATGGCCAGTAAGACAGAAAGAGGGCTTGATGACCATGCAAAGCCTCTGGAGTGGATGTACGGCTGTGGATGTCATGGTGACGGTGCTGATGAGATTGTGGTTTGGGCTGGCGGCTGACAGGTGGCAGTGAATAAAAGACAGAAACAAGACAGATGGGAAATTGTAAAATATCACCATGTTTTATTACAGAGACATACTATTGAGAGTTAGCAGCTTGCTTCCTCTTTAACCATCATTCTTTCTTCTGCTTTACAGATCTGCGTTTACATCGGTAGGATGGGAGAAGGACCAAAACAGAAATTCTGTGACTGGTGAATCTGGACTCTTGACCACAACATCTGTCCCATCTAATTTCACCTCCATCCCGAAAAGCCTACCTCCAGCTACAGTATATCAAACCACTTTCTGGCTATTTGTAAAATAAATACTCTACAAAAGGAAGCCACTCCTAGGTTTCTAAAATGTACAAATTCTTTGAAAATAAGTCCAGGCGTTACTTAACATTTCTGTAGGTATATACATTAAAAAAAAAAACATTATAAAACTGCGAAAGAAAACATTCGAGGATAAGTAATTAAGCGATTACTTTCGCTAGATGTTAAAACAGAACTCAGGCTGTTAAGTTAAGAGTGTCCCATTTGACTCTTTGGTAAACAACACAATTACAAGTAAACAAGTCATTTGTTTCAAGTAAGAATTAACTCTTTAAAATAACCAACGCAGACACAATGCTTTTTAGGTGACAAATAAAAGAAGACGATGAACAGTGCAAACCTACACACCATAAACCAAACACAAACAAGCCGTCATTACTCCAATCCCTCGGCCCACAATTCCTTTTCCATTCCAGACACTTCCTATAGTCTGAAAAGTACGGAAAGACAGTCTTCGGAATCGGTCAGTGTGCTCTTTATCTTGGTCTTTGTAGACCGGCGTACCCAAGCGGTAAGGCGCTGACAGCTGCCTGAGTGAAGCTTGAAATGTGACGCACCTCATGGCGCTGACATAACATCCATCAACTTGAACTACTACAGCCAGAACAAGCAGTCACATAGTAATTCCTTCATTACAACTTTCTTTTACTGCTTCACCAAAAAGCAAGCCCACACAAATCTGTTACTGCTGAAGAATGGAAATAAAAAGCTGAACAAAATAAGAGAATTAATTGCTAAAATTTGGAAAGATGCATCTAGTATTGCCACTGAAAGCGGAGCTTTCTCCGAAAAGGTCAAATTGGATTACATTGTTTTTTTTTCTTTTTCTGAAGAACTGCAGATACAGCAGTATATCATTTACTGCTTGAGCTGACTGCTTGATCTACTTCGATCCTCAAGTCTTAGCCCACACTACAACATCAGGCAGCGCTGCCTGGATGAGCGGGTGGCAAGACCTTCTCGAGTCCTCTGCCCTCAGTCAATATCTGGTGCCGAGAAGACGTTCTGCCTTTGCCAAGAGGCCGTTTGGTATTTTAGCTGCTGCTCTGCTCACATAAAGTGCTGTTAGAGTCTTTAGAAATGGGAAGGGGCATGTTTGAAGGAGGAACAGGGCATGGTTCTTCAGAGTCTGTGAGTTCTCCATCCCTCTCACAAATAACAGTCATGGGGCTGCTGAGGATCCGGCTGCGGGCGTTATACTTGCTGCTGGCGGCGGAGGGTGGCGTGCGAGATCGGCCGTACTTGGAACCGATTAACGATGGGGACGTTGAGAACATTCCGTCATTGCGCAGCCAGTCGTCGGGCGTCCTCTTGCTCCGGCCCGGTGAAGAGCAGGGACTCTCACCTGTTGGAGATGATGAATCAAATGAGGAGTCGAGGGAGTGAGCCCTGTGAAATCTGGGGTCGGTGCTGCGCAGCATCTCTGCAGCAGACATGCGGAAGCTGGTCTCAGAGCGACTGCCTTTCTTTAGCAGGAGGGCCTTGAAGGTGTCGCTGCTGGTCGAGGATTTGCGCAGGCTGCGCTGGATGGAGCCCGTTTGCCGTGGCACAGGGGACGTTAAGGCAGGGGCTATTCCTGAAGGGGTGACTGATGGGGATAAAGGACCTTGTGAACGGTCCTCTTCAGATTCCTTGCGCCCTAGAACCTTCCGCTTTGACCTAGAGACAAAGATAAAGTATTGTCAGATAAGTTGTTTCATCAAAACAGAAATAAAGCAATGAAAACCAAAGGAGGAATGCACAATATCTCAGTATCAGTCAACAGCATCTGAAGATATAAGATATTTGTGTTCATTTCTTCTACTTCTACATTTAGATTACCTTTGACATCATCTACAGCTCACTTAAGGTTAATCTTTAACACACTATTAGTTTAATAACAATATAGCAAATTATGTAACAATACTGTACGTTATAATGCTGTGATGCCTAAATTCACTCCAGCATTTAAAACAACTGGCTTTAGTTTTTTTTTATGTAGTTAAAATTGTATCAAATGTTTAATTATTGTCAATTTACCAATTGTTTTAAAATTGAACATTTTAAAATCATGCATCCCTAAACCAAAGGTCCAAAAATATTTATGAAATATTAGCTATATTAGTAAACAGTAGGCGGGAGAACATCAGTTCATTTAGTCCAAACAAAAAATATTTTTGTGTATGAAACTATTATTTAAAGAAAAAAAAGTTGACAGGGCTACCACTTTACTGCCAGCACTAACGCTTAACTAAAATGCTTTTTGTGATTCATTTTTTCAGTCTTGATGAGCCTATACCCTATGATTTCTGTTCCATTTTCTCATTAAACTCTAGCCCCCAGCAAACCAAAACTTCACTGCAAAATTGGAAATGCAGGAATAACTTAATGCAGGATAAAAATAGTGGGATTGTTGGGGGGGGGGGGGGATTGTAATACAAATTCAGTGTTAAACGCCAAACCAAAGACGAATACTGCAAGCATTGCAACTTTATGGAAGTGCAGACATAATGGAAGCTTAATCAACAAAGCAAACTGGGCAAAGTGCCCAGCATCATTTTAACCCGGAGGCCTGTTCATTCACCCAACCAACCAGAAGGGGGACCTTGGGTCAATGAATGCTCAGGATCACATCAAATTCATTAGCATGGCATAACTGCTGCAGATTAGGGAGCATGGGATTATCTGTGGGATGAAGCAGAAATTCATCCCAAATCTGAGATGCGCTGGGAGATTATAGAGCTAATCCCACTCGCATCATCATGAGACGAACTGCCAACGGCTAATTACTTGCCAGACCGCACCTCATATGTTGGGGGGTGTTCATGTTCAACTGGTCCAGGCTGAACAAAGAGAAGGAGAAGGAGTATAGAAAAGATCAGGAAAGACCAAAGATGAAGAGAACAACAGATACGACATTGTGGGAAAATTACAAGGGATGTGGAAGCAAGAGTTGAAATGGTCAGATATACAATATCTAAAAATATGAGAAAAAAAAATCTAAATATCCTAAACAAATCCTTTAAACAAGATAAATATCTAAAATAATAATAATAATAATAATAATAATTGCAAATATATATATATATATATGATTAAAACAAGATTAATTTACTTGAAAAGCCAAACTGCATAAGGTGCAGAGAAAAAACATACTATTTTAGTAACTGTAATAGGATTCATTTCTAACCAAAATGGATGCTTATCTTGATTTAAGCATGTTGTTATATTTTGAACTAGAAAATGTGAAAAATACTGAATAAATACCTATTTTGTTTTGCAGTGTACAATCCTTGAAAACAGCAGGTCAAATCTTGAGATAATTCCTATGTACACTATGGTTGTAATCTATCTTTTCCTCCAGTTTTATTATTTGATTAATCTAAAGCTCAGTGCTTTGAGAGTGGCATCAGGCAAACCGCAGGATTTATGGAGCACATAGCATCTGGTGCTCTGTAACACTACATCTAAACTGGTCTTCCATTTGAAGGATATCTTTTGCTCTAATGTCTGTGTGAGACTGCAGCAGTCCAGAGCAGAAGGAAGAGCAAAGCCGCACACACACTGTAGCAGAGGAAACCAAATCCTCTCAAGTGAAATTGTGTGATGTGCTGAAGAACTTTAAAAACCTGCCCATTACACGGGACTATAGCAAGCCTGCATACGTAGTACGGCTGTGTGAACTCAAACATAACATAATGAATTTTAAATAATGCACTATTCACTGTGCATCACAGGTGCATTTTTTTATGTGAAGGACTGCAGTAAGGCTACGAGTGTTTTTATAATGGAATTA
This sequence comes from Carassius gibelio, assembly GCF_023724105.1. Lineage (NCBI taxonomy): Eukaryota > Metazoa > Chordata > Actinopteri > Cypriniformes > Cyprinidae > Carassius > Carassius gibelio. Next base: position 18,710,514 of record NC_068390.1, on the reverse strand, counting down.
GAAGAGATCCATCTTTTATTTTTTTATTTTTTTACACAGCCGAACTATGTATGGGCATCCAGTGGGCTAATACTTCAGCCTGGGGCATTTCTCAGTCTGACAGACAGGGACCACGGAAGCTCTACTCTTACAAGCTGCTTTCCTTCCACGCTCCATCTTTGATGAATGTATCTGAGATTGGATAGGACAGCTCGCTTTAAAATTATGAATGCGGTTTATGGGACGAGGGAGGGATGGAGTGGAAAGGAAGTAGACCAGACTTTGAAAAGGGTTCACAACAAAGTATTGTGGGAATTTACCTGTGAATGACAGCAAAGAGGTCCTCTGTGGTGCGGGGCCGTGTGGGGGTCACCATGTCCCCACAGCTGTCGCTGTTGATGCTGGGAGACTGAGAGACGTCCAGTGTGCTGGACTCAAACACCTCACCTGGTAGAACATTCATATATTAAACTCATATAATATATATATGTATATATATAGAAAGAGAGAGAGAGAGAGTGAGAGAGTGAGAGAGAGAGAGAGAGAGAGAGAGAGAGAGAGAGAAAGACTTGTTATAATACCACAGTGTTACTATCATAAAGTATAGCACTTCCAACACGAAGTTCATAGGGTTTGATTCCTTGAATACAAAAACATCTCAAATGTATCAAGGCTACTAAATGCATACATGTAATGTAAATGTTCTTTTATAATAACAAACTCAGCTGTCAAAGTGATACTCTCTTGCTCATAAATGCCCTGCAGTCTAAAATTCAATACTGGTACACCAAAATGCATAGGCATGTCTGGACAAATTTCTCTAACAAAAATATCCAAAGCACAGAGAGGAAACGCTTCTATGCAGATTTAAAACACTGGTAGAGCTAGAACATGGTATTATGCAAAATATAAGAAAACACAAGATTTTTAAAGAGTCAATCAAAAGTACCAAGACACATACAGCTGTCAATAAATCCAAGGGCACACACATATGCTTCATGCTCTTCAATTATAATATGCATAAAGACGGTAAAAATCAGTAAGTTTAATATTATCTTACATTGTTATGGTCGTATCCACCTTTCCAGAGTTCAGTTGTTCTGCTCTCTTCTCATCTCACATCTGCACTTGCCTGAGCTGCTGAGGGTGATCTCACGTTACAGGCTCTCTTCCCTACCCCTCCCTCACTTCTCTTTTTCTATACCCACTGTCAGCTCCACCCCCTCCCCATCCCGTTTAAACGGCTCTCCCTAGGGAATGCTGTCCCATTCTATCCTGACTCTGACTAGAAGTGTGAGGGGAAGAGAGTGTGAACGCTGTGACAATGGCGATTTTAAAAGACATGCACGTTTTCTTTAGAAATACCTAAAAAAAAGTAGATATGTAAGCTGCACACCTTTAAACAGCCTCTGCTTTGATTACCATATTAAAGAGATGTCTGTGTATAGTTGGTGTCAGTAGTCATATATTCATTATTTAAAAATAACTATTTAAATATTTAATTTATTAAGATTATTATTCATTTACATTTGGCATGTCATGTAACATGCATGCAAAACAACTAGTCTATAAATTAAAGAATGAACAATAGAAGAATAAGAGAGAAATAAACAAGAGAATGAGATTGTAATGGAGGATGAAAGAATCAAAAGTCTAAGGGACAGATGGTGAGAGGGGATGGGTGGCTGTAAGAATGAATATAGTGATAGAGTTGGGCAAAGAGAGAGAGAGAAGTAAAAGTATTGAATCCAAAGGGCTGCTGCAGTGTTGTCCCATTCTAAGCCCTGATTCACCCATTGGTGGAGGTGAGCAAAATAAGACACCTATTGATTTACATGCACAGATACACTCATCCACAAGGTCTCTTTTTCTTTATAATGCTATTTTAACACAAGCTGAAGTGCCAATATGCACCCCCTTGATCTCATCCTCTCTCTTTATGTAATTTTGAGCTTAAGATCACAATGTCATCCAATAGTGTGTCTGACTCTTTAAAAAGACCAGAGTATTTAAAATTTTATGATTTTGTATCATCCAGTTTTATAAATGACATCCAACCCCAGAGTAAAATTAGGAAAATCTAACTCACCCCTTTCATCATCTTTAGAGCCAGAAGATCCTGTGCTGCTGGTTACATCTTCATCATCTCTTTCTTCACCCTCTTCTTCAGAGGTGCCCTTGTCTGCATCAGGAATGATGGTGCGAGGAATCTGGGAGGACTCTTGAGTTACACTATTTGTGGGAGAAATCTCCTTAGGAGGTGCAGAAATGTCAATGCTATCCTTCTCAGTTGTCTTTTCTTCCTGTTCTAGCAAAGGTGTGGGGTCGAGATTTTCAGCTGTAGTAGTAGAGATGTTAGCGTCATTCTGAGACCTCGGCAATTCACTGACATGATCCACTGAGGAAAAGATGAGAGAAAACTTGGGCTTTTTGGAGACCACAGGAGGCTTCTTCTTGGGTGTAGTGTTCTTCTCGGGTGATGCCAGGGCAGTCTCAAGACCATCTACTTCAGCTGTGACCTTAACCTCATCAAGATCAATGGAACCATTTGTAAGGAAGGATGTCTGTTCAGAATGTGATATTACACTGTCAGGTTTTGCTTCAACATGGCTACCCTGACTGTGCTGCATGGAGAGTTTTTTCTGTGGAGATGATGGCCTTAAATTTGGAGGTATGCAAAGGATGCCCTGAGGAACTGTGGGGTGCCCTGTTTTTTGAGACTTCTCTGGGGTTTGGGGTCTGGCTAACTGGCTAACTCCATTGTTTTCAGGCCGTTTTGCTGGCCGAAGCTGCACACTCTGAAGGGCAAAAGGGGTGATGAGAGGCATGCCAATCTGACTAGGCTCCTCAGAATGCGGGGACACTGGTTTCCTTTCTAGGTTCACTGGTTTTAGGCTACCTTTAATTTCCTTTAAGCAAGCAGAGGAAGGTGTAGGTGGTGTCAAGCTGGGTAGGTGCTGATTTTGGGGTGGTGAATAAGCAGGGATGGTAGAAAAATAAGGCAGCGGTGGTGGAGGAGGTGGTGGAGGACTGAAATAACTATTGAGGCTAGACAAAACAGGGTCAGTAAACACCTCTGGAGGTGGAGGCGGTGGAAATTCAGGGGAGGAATTGATGTAAGGAGGGTTCATTGATGCTTGTTGATGGGGGGTTGTGGGTAAAGGAGGTGGCGGAGGAGGACATTTCTGGTCTATAGTGCACACAGGGCTGGAGGGTGGAAGGGAAGGAGAAAAGGATGAAGGATTAAAAGGTACAAGAGCCACAGGGCCAGCTGGAAGAGGAGGTGGAGGAGGTACATTGTTCCTGTTGGAATCAGAGGTGTTGGAGGAAAGAGAAGTGGAAGAAGATGATATGGATACAGATGAAAGCAAGGATGATTTTCTTTCAGGCACTCTGGGTTTGGGCTTGCCTGATGGGGACATGCATCTCATGAAGGAGGGAACAGGAGTGCCTGCTGTTGGAGTGTTGGATTGACTCGAGTATCCACTTGATGGAGAAGTCAACCGGTGTACCCGATCTGGTGATGAGGTGCCTGTTCTGGGCTTCACACACACATTACTTCCTTCTTGAGCAGGAGGATGATTAGCCTGGTTACCATTGTGGAGGCTTTGTGCATTTGCTATCTCAATCACTTGTCCAGCTGAAAGTGTATTGGTGCACGGTGACTGTGTCTGATCTCCAGATGGACGAGGGTACTCCATGTAGTAGCCCCAGGAGTCTGCATAATCAGAACGGAGGCTACTAGTGTCACTTTGAGAAGGTGTGACATGACAAATGGAGTACACATGAGCCATCCCTGTAGCTGATACACCACTGCTGCCTGCACTGATGCTGCTCTGACTCCTGGAACGGAGCATCCAGGAGTCCTCATAGTCACTACAAGGACTGTGAGACGGTGAGGTGGAAGACCCTTGGCCTTTCAGCCCATTCTGAAGTGACTGTTGGAGCGTGGCAATCAATGACTCATTGAGAAGAGTACCATTGCTAATATCTGACTGTCCAATACAGGCAGTGGGAGAACTGGCTTTCTTAGGCTTTCGTCGTAGAGAGTCTGTGCGTGCTGGTGGAAGAGGTGGTTTCTTGGGCTTACGTAGAGAAATGGAACGTGACAGTGAACGGTCACTGTACAAGCTGTTTCGGTCTTCTTGCTGACCCAGGCACTCATACATACTGTGTCTTGCCGTTCTTCCTCCTATGCCATGGCAATGGCCGCTACCCTGGCTCCTTGACCTTAGGCCTGAATCCAGATGCATGGAAGTGTAGAAGCCATCATTGTCCACTGAGTAGAGCGAACTAGAGTCCGTGCCTTTTGAGGAGCGTTCAAGGCTACTATAGAGATGATTTACGGGTGTTGAGCAGCTTGAAGATAGCGTCCTTTTGGGCAAGACATTCTCAGGAGTGTCATAAATCCATTGCTCTTCTGAAGACAATGTTCCTGCGGCAAGGGTGCTGTGGCTGTGTAAACTGCTATCAGACTGGCCAGTCTCACTGCAGGTATCCTTCAGGCCTGCTTCTGGTGTGTGTGATCCTGTGCCCACACTACTGGTGCTCTCACTGTTGACAGTTGAGACCATGCTAAGAGCTCTAGCTTTAGTGTACGGTGACCCAGCAAGTGGGCTCTGGCCAGGGCTTGATGTGGTGTGAAGTGCAATAACCTCAGCAGAACATGACAGAGTAGCATTTGGTATAAAGGAGGTTGAGTAGGCTGCATGTGGAGAAACTACACAGGCTGGACCCGAGACAGATCCCCACTCCCTTTGAGTACCTCTCACCTCCTGAGATTTTGGCCGTGCTTGGGTGCATACCCTGGGGGCATTCCTTATGTGCACCACAGTATCATCTACTTGTAATTTTCTAATCTGCTGAGTTGCTTTTGCAGTGGAGTCTTCTTGCCTGGAAGGGGTGCTACTGTAAAGGTGCTCTGTGTTAAGAGAGACTCGTGCACCTCGTGGCAAGCTGTGAAAACGTTGGATATCATTGCCAAACTGTGGAGCCATTACACCAATTGAATTTCCATGGGAGCTCCCATCAGAAGCAGAAGAGATGTTTGTGGCAGAGGTGGAAATGCCAGCCATCTGAGCAGCAATTCCTTGGCCTTTCTGAGCCCGTATTCTCCTCACAGAGGGTGGGACGATTTTCACATTCTCAGTCTGGCAGCCAGAATCCTTTGTTATAGATTGACGGAGAGTTGAATTCCCATTTATGACTCGCCCAAGTGTCGAATACTGTCCAGGGATGAACATGGACTGTGGCCGAAGCTCTCCTCCACATCCTTCCACCGCTGCAGAGAAAACAAAAAAAGAGGCAATGAGAAATAGTACAGCTGTTTGTTTTTCTCCCCTCCATCTCTTTGTGACATCAGCTGACAATCAAATTAACCCTCTCTACTGAGAGCTAATTAATTTGATTAGCTGCAGCCACATGTGGCATATCGATAACTTCTGGAAACTTTGATGAAGACTGATAACTTAATGGATGGTACCAAATATGTTGTCCATTCCTGATTGTAAATGAAAGTGTGTGCACTAAATCAAGGATCTTAGCTGGTGCTCGAAAGGGGTACAGACACATAGTGTAGCATGGTGTAACCACAAATATCTAAGGACTTATTAATTTATCCATGCAAACACGTTTAGAGCAGGGGTTTTCACAAACTAATTTGCTATACAGTATTTTCTGGACTGCAACTCATGTGTTTTATCTTCTGAAACGTGCTATGATTTATATTCCAAAGTGACTTATATAATGCATTAATATCAAATAAGCAAAGTGTAAACATTTAAGAGTGGGCTCTTATATAGCTATAGAGGTTTTCTTAATTTTAGGAAATGTTTCACATAAAGCAAAAGAGCAAGTACATTTTGTTAGTTATCTTTATTTTACAAAAGCACAATGTTTCACTGCTCTGATAGATATCATATATTTTGCGCTGATATAAGGAATCCAAAGTTTTTGCATTGGTGCCTCCCCTGAGCACACAACAAATCAGTTGTAGCAATGCAACCTGACATCACAGCCATGTTAGTGTTTATAATGTTTTTCCCCTAACATTCATTTTATTTAGACCTATTCAGTATTTAAATTTATTTCTGAAAGTAATAGTAAAATGCGACTTCCCCCCCCCCCCCCGACCTTGAGTAACTTTCAGGAAAATATGAACATTTTAATTATAGTATGCTGTACTATTAAAAAGTACATATACAATGTGGACAATTTACACCAATAAAACATTCATATTTTCTTCATTCCTCCTACACACTTTCAATTTTAGCCTTAAACACTCTTATATTTATGAGGCGGTCCTTGTTAAATCCTCTCCTCTGTAAGGGGTCCCTGGCACCAAAAAGTTTGAAAACCCCTGGTTAGAGTTTAGTTGAAAACCACAGGCTGTTAATGCATTATGTCTCCTGGTACCATCATAGACATCACAGAGTGCAACCTTGCATCTTCTTAATGTCACGCTCAACGTTAGTGAATAAATTACCATACAAAAGTAGTCATGACATTCCAACCACCAGACAGAGACATTAAAAGCAAGTCTTAAATGTATTTCTTTAGATCAACTTAATTTTTAGACCCAGGAACATGACACTGGTGCATGAAGTTAGCCCTTACCCCTGCATATATAAACAGAATGGGACTTAATACAGATTTATTGTGCTTCGCTATCAGCAAAACATCTTTAAAGGGCTTTCTCCCCCACACCCATCTGTTCTGATAAAAGAAGGGTTGATTAAAAGCATATCTACAAATAGGAAACACGTAAAGTGATGCAGAATCCCTTTCCACGATCCCCATAGTCTGGCATGTGCTCAAACAAAAATGGCATCTTAACAATTATGTTAAGTGTTTTTGAAAATGTATATATATAATAATGTGTAAATATATATATATAGCTTGCTAATACTGGCTCATAATACACACCCGACAATGACTATCTGCAATGACTTTCTTCTACTATGTCTTTTTACCTCTTCCCTCCCCCTCTATTACTTCCCTGATTTTGCCAGAGGAATCTGAATAGGGGATTATGCAGTGGCTTCAGTGAGCTGCAAAGCAAAATGTAGCATGCCATCACCAACAATGGCTCGGAAATCAGCACTTGCATACACTACCAGAAAGCAAACTAAACAGAATCAGGGACTGTGACCCAGGGGAGTGGTGGGAAATGGAATGCCGCTGGATGCAGCTGTTGGATGTTGAGATTATATAACAGAGAGAGTGTTAAGAGCATGCATGCAAAGGCTCCCAATTAGGGCACGAGAGATTTGGTTATGATTAGCAAATCAATACATGAGAATAGACCCTTGAGACAGTAATCTTAAATAGAAATGGATTTATTTTGGATAGAGAAAGAACTCAGATTGGAATCATTCTAAGATTTCTAAAATCAATGCAAAAAAAAGCACTGAGAATAGAATGAGGCACAAGTCATGTCAAACTACATTAGATGGTCATGACAACTACAGTACTACATGAAACTGATCTAAATGGAAACAAATGAGGCAGGAGCAGCAGCAGAGCAAGCTGGCAAAGCCATACCATACCTAGTTCCTGTTGGACGCTGTCAGGCACCCCTGAAATAGTCTTTCTCCGCTTAACCTTCTTGGGCCGACGGACCAGAGTGTCAGTGTTTATAAGGGAGCGGCGGATGCTGGCCTGCCTGTCAAACGTCTCCCCTGGAGACCAGTTGACGAGGGCAGACAGGCAAAAGGGCCAGTTAGTAACATACATGCATCACACATGCAGCGCACACACACATCCAACTTTCATGCAAAGCCACACGCATTCTGCACAAGCAAATGATGTGAAAACCAAAGACAAAACTGCATACATATCTACACTCAATTAAGTTTAAGTGTGTCTGTGTCAAGAATTTAACTACCGGTATGTTCAAGATTGGGTTGACATATATGCATGCAAACTGCATTTGCCTTCGCAAGGCTGTATGGGGGATACAGCTCTGATCTGTGGTATACTAGGGGGATCCTAGATTTAAATAGTATGAAGTATATCAAGAGGGAACCCTTGTTTGAAATATAATATTAGAAACAGTATTTTATCTATAAAAGCACTTTTGTGCTGTAATATGTGCTGTAGCCCTGCAAAAGCAAAGGAACTCCAGAGACTGGGCACTGTTGACTAAGCTTCAGCACGCTGGGATGTCTGACTAAGTCACGGAGCTGACAGACTGAATTAGTGTGGGCTTGTGTATGTGTGTGTGCTTTAAAATCTAATGCAGCTTCTTCCTGAGTCATAGTGAAGTTCAGAATTTTTCTGAAGGGATTGGAAATACAGAGTTTATTCTGTCTGAGGAAGAGACAATGTCGTAGGTGAGACTGTTCTTTTGGATAAGCTGTGTGTGAGTGTACTTCACAGTGATGCACAGCTGAATTTGTGCACTGGCAGGGAGATTTAATGCTCAAGAAGATCAAGGTCAAAAAGAGAGAAGGATATGTCAGAACTGTTAATATGAGAACTGTTGTTGAAATGTACTCAGACACATTCATATTAGATCTATCCATGTGGTTATATATCAAGAACAGATAGTGAGTAGTGGTCATGCATGCAGTACTCAAATGATAGAAACATGCATATCAGTTAGAAAAAAGTTATTAGGAATTACAAATAAAATCAAGTTGCTAATTGTAAGATTTTGCTGAGAGATCCACATGAAAAAACTATGGGTCTCATTCATGAAACATTCGTAAATATACGAGTAAATATCTGAGTGGTTTGCGCGTAAAGAGAACTTCCCGAAAACTCTTCTCCTGATTCACAAAAACTTTGTAAACGTCAGATGTGATAGTGAAATGTGTGTTTGTGTGTTAATGAATTCCAATCAGTCGTAAATGGGACGCGCGTGCACGCTCACTCTCAATTACCATAAATCCCACCTATTAAATCCGACTGACAACTATATATGAGCATCATATTATGACACCAAACTAAGGATTTCAACATGTCTTCTCAAAAAGCGACTGAAAAAGAAACATTTCTCAGCTGCAGAAATTGAAGTTTTATTATCAGAAGTTCATTCAAAACCCCACATTTTATTTTCAAGCGGACTAGTGGCGTATCAGGTCCAAAAAAAGGAAGTTTGGCAGCATATTACAGAGCCTATTACTGGCTCTCATAATAAAAGTTAAAAGAAAAACCGTATGTAATTAATATATATAATATTTTTTTCATAATGCTGTGTAAATATGTACCCGATTAAGGTGAATTAAAATGCAGCCGTATTAATGAGCAAAACGTTGAGACGTTAAATGCACTATTTACGCGTGGCTGGGAGCAGGTGTAGATTCCTTTCATACCAACTAACATTTGGAAAATACAAACGTTTTAATGAATCCGAAAATTTACGCCAAAACCACTTTACACGCGATTTACACAAAAATTTGTTCTGCTCGTGTTTCATGAATGAGACCCTATGAGTGTAACACACAGACCAACTACATGGATTCAATACTGACAAACATATGGACTCATCGAACAGTCACAGTTTGGAAGTGACATTTTTAACATTTCTGCAGTGCTGGCTGGTTTGATTGGCAGCTGACAGGATGTATTTCTTACCTGTGACATTGATGGGGACAATATCTGTGAGAACAGCCCGAGCCTGCTGCCTCATCTTCTCTTCTGGAGTGGGCAGGGGTGGAGCTTTGGACCGTGACGTTTGTCCATCAATCTCAACCCCCTCCAACTCCCCTGGACTCTGTGCTTTCATTTGGCAGGAGTCTTTCTCGTCCTCTCCTGAAGATGCTGTGGACTGGAAAAGAGGTGAAAATACAGTGAGTTTCAGAACTGCATGGAGAATTTTTGCGACTACTAGGGAGTTTCAGGTGCCTACCTACACCCCTTATTTCTCTTTAACTTTAGCCAAGGGTTGTTTAAGGGTTGTGTGCACCAACTTATTGGAACTCCAGGAGTATACAGAGCAGTTTCACAGGCAACTAACCATTAAGCCACACACTCACATAAAAACACACTGAGAAACTCAGAGAAAAAACAGAGAACGGGAGCTGAGGGGGATAAAACCAGTGAGGCGTTAAAACTCTGTTCACGCATTGTAATTATGAAATGGGAATGCAGTTCGCAGCAGAGTTACAAATGGACCATCTGACGTTTCAATGTAACACCTGGGCCTCCCTCAGCCTCCTTAACAATCCAACTGTAGTGAAATCACTACAATACATTTAATTATCCATCCAGGTCACTAACAATGGTCCAAAACCTATTCACAGCTGCCTGAGGTCTTGTTGTATGTTTCAGCATTTTATTACCTGTCCTGCCTCAGTCAAAGTGGAATGACAATAAAGAGTATGAAAAACAATACCTTACATTTTAGAAGTGACTTCAACAAAAGCTTGCTCCAATAAAATAAATTATTTTTTAATTAAAAAAAACAAAAAAAACAATACAAAGCAACAAAAGCCTTTTCAAAAGCAGCAAATAATTTTTATACTTTATGATGTTAAGCCATGAAAAAAAACATTTTGAAATCTGGAAAAAAGCAGGATAAAGAAAAAAAAGGAAAAGAAAAAGAAAATAGAAACATAAGTATAAGGCCAGTGCAGCACTGTAACCTGAGTTAACCTCATCCCAATGGGCTGGGAAGGCAGGTCTAGTGTGGTAAAGAAGGTTAAAAGGGCATGAGATCCTTCAGGGAGGGCTAAGGGTAGTAGGAGGACAAAAGGATCCCTGAATCTTCACTTTTACAGGGTCTGACCTTTCCAGGGCCCCTGAACGCAGTGTGATTAGGAATGATAAAGAAAATGAGGGAGAATGAGGGCAAGTTTAAGAATGCCATGCTATAAACAAAAACACATAATTTTTGAATCAATTCAATAAAAGTCATTTTCTTTGAAACCTATGTTCAATGTGCACAGACTGAACAGAAGCTTTGTAGAACGAAAAATCACAGTAAATAACACAAGCACAGTCGCTGCTTTCTAGCACTATTCTGAGCAATAGTTTCATTAGAGTGTCAGTCTCCTGGGGTTCGGCTCTCATAATGGGGCCACACATGGCTGACAACATTAATGAAGCCAGCAGAGATACTGAAGAACTTAGGCGGGAACTCCACAGAGGCACATGTGGGAGGTTGTGATTCAGTACCCAGAACCCATCTGCAGGCAGACACTCTCTCCAGCAGAGGGTAGCCAAATCCTACATCCTGTTCAGGGTTATGCATTTGGGTTGGACATTTTTGTACAGTACACTTTCTGTACTGATTTTATAACAGATCATTATTTTTATGGCCAATAATCAATATGATGGCAAATATTTTAGATCTATAGTAACAAATAATAAACTTAACACCACTTTAATTATTATTTTTTTTAAAATCAAGCATCAAAACATTAAAATACAAATGTATACGTAAACATACAATAAACTATATTATTGAATATATTTAAAACCAATACTAATAATCAGAAAATCCACAAAATTCTTAAATATGCCTACCTTTTTATCAGCGTCATCATCTTCGATATCCTCATCCTCATGTTGGGAGTTTGTGGAGCCTGAGAAGGCGGGCCCCTGTGAGTAGTACTGTGAGCTGCGGAAGCCGTCTTTTCTCAGTTTATCACATTCTGTGGGAACAGAGCAGATACATCAGGACAAGTCTGAAAGGAAGTTTTTAAGAACTTTCAAACATGAACTGAAAACATAGAAGTAGATAGTGTTTGTTTGGCTCCCTCTAGTGGCCTGAGAGTGAAAGCAAACTATTCAATTCAAATTTTATTTAGTATCTTTACACTAACTTTACAGAATAAAATATGGCTGCTGTTAGACAGACTTGGTAAAGAGATTAGAAAAGAGTAGAAGACTGAGATATGTTCTGCTCAGAATGTTTGTGTGTGTGTTTGACTATATCATACTGGCTTTTTAAGCTAAATGTTGCAGATGGCAGCTATGTCCCCTTGGAACACATCCCACAATCCCTTCAGTCATCCAGTCAGCTGAATCCAGCAGTCTCTCTCTTGACAAACACGCTCATCTGCTGCATGTCTTTCCTAATTTCCTGACTTTCATTTTCTGACACTGCACTGCAGCTGTGCGATGCACCCCATTAAACAGCTGAAGTGTTTCATTTCTGTGCCACTAATGGCACCAAACTGAACTGAAAAAATATTGAGTTGTTTTGCAAACAGATTTTCCAAATTATTCCATCATTCGCTATTTGCCAAAGAAAAGTCTTAAGTCTGTCATAAAAAGTTTTTATGCACTACCTTTTTTCATAATTAAAGAGAGCCTGCCAGAAAAGAAAACGTGAGTGAGAAGTTTAAACAGCATTGAGAAAGGTGTTTAGTGTTACAGATCTACCTGTCTTCATGTCTTCCAGTCTTCCTTTCTGCAATCTGAAGGCCTGCTGTCTCTATTATAGTAATATGAGCTACACACCTGTTCAATCAGGCTTTACATCAGCCACCTGTACTGCTAGATCAGTCTTGGGTTACAATTGACTTCTAGGCCAAAATCTGTTAATCGAACTTTGATATGTCCTGCTAATTCTACCCCTGGATGTCACTAACAGGCCATTTCACAGGTGTCCAGTGAGCATGAATGATATCATGGTTAATGTTAGTAGTTCACGGTTCATGCTCAGTGTGTTTGTTCCATAGCAATGCTGATGGCATGAGAGTTGATTCTGGTGTGTAAGGTGTGAAGCTCTTACCTCTGAGAGCCGTTTTCAGGTTCACTTTGGCCTGGCGGTGCAGGTCCTCCACGCAGGCCGGTCTGGAACCCGGTAGAAAGACGTTCTCCTGCTGGTGCCATGGAGCCGTGTAGTGCACAGTCCACTTTTTCTCTTCATCCAGATTAGATACAGCTAAACAAACAAACACACAAAAAAATACACACAGGTTAAAAATTGCCACAATAAACATTGGACATACCTGTTTACTTGTGACGTGACATGACATTCAGCCAAGTATGGTGACCCATACTCAGAATTCGTGCTCTGCATTTAACCCATCCAAGTGCATACACACAGCAGTGAACACACACACACCGTGAACAGACACCCGGAGCAGTGTAGCTAAACTCAGGCCACCTAATGCAAAGAACATGACCATATAACCAAACGCAAGTAATAGCGACCATACGTGTCCATTTGTGGACTATATGTGTGTAAAAACAATGCCAAAATGATTCTTGAAGTCTTTCATTTTGTTTTCAAGTTGACTACGGCCTTGTGTTAAAACTGAAATGAATAAACCCTAAAAACTCGAACCAGAGAGTGACTTACAGTGAACAAGAAGACCAGTACAAGCTTGCAGAGGTGCAAATAAGCTGAGGTAAAGAGGAATTCTTGGGAGGAAAGACCCCTGGAGCTTGAACCCCCAGCTATCCCGACAGCAAACAAACAAAAACAACAGGCAGGTCGTTTTAACATGAGAGGAAGGGTGGTGGGGGAGTTTTCTCACAGGTGTGAGAAGCTGTGTGTCCACAGGTGGCCCTGGGCCGTTAGGACGTGATGGCCCATCATGTGAGAGCTGCCAGACTGAGAAGAACCCGCAGGAGGCCATTGTGTTTATTCATAAGACATCAGGACTTTCAATATAGAAGTGATTCTTTCTCTTCAGAGAAACTAACAAATACTGATGTGTGATTGCAAATTAATCTACCAAGGGCTTCTGTACAGGAGATTTCTGTGTAGGAGATTTTTTATTATTTTGTTTTCAATTTATAAATAAATAAATAAGCAAAAAAGGCATAACATAAATAATAAATATATTAATAATAAATATAATTACAATTTTAGAATTACGTTTAATTATTATATTATTAATTTATATATAATAGTATTAATTAATAATTTTAATAAGTCTTGTTGCTCACCAAAGTTGCATTAATTTGATCAAAAATACAATAAAATAAACGAATTCAATAATTTGAATAATAATATTAATGACAGCAGGTATACTTTTTAATATTTTTATGGAAACCTTGATGTCACTGTCACTTTTGACTAAATTAATGCATCCTTGGTGAGTAACACTATTATGTTATAGATACAGAAGTTTGGATCCAAAAGTACATTATGCAAAGACACCAGTGGGGACAGGAGGAAGGTATCAAACTCAAACAATCAAACCTGCAATCAAAAAAGTGTGACACACAACACGGAGCCTTTGAACTTATTGTTGATCAAAACCATTCTGGGACATTTTATCCTCAAAGGCATCATCTTTGAATGTGCAGACATCAGATAGAACGAAGCAGACAAACACAGGGGAGGATGCAGAGGGCATTTAGTACTGCAGAAACACACATTACAAATCCAGCCAACGACAAAATCATCTAACAAGTGCTGCAGGTTCACGTGATCAATTTAGGACATAAATTAACTGTTTAAAGTCTGTGAGGCCACCAAAAACCAAGTCAAAAGAGCAGAGGGCTTTAGCTTTTCGCTGTGTATTGTTAAGCATTTTGAACAAAAATTTAATCACCGGCTTGTCCCTGGAATGAGACCACAGTCTGAAATATTGATGCGTGAGTTTGCCTCAGGTTAGTATCTAAATGTTATGTGATCATGGCTTTATCTAACTAAACAAGTCAATAATCTACCAACTAGCTCACTCTGTCACATAACCAGACCACAATTCCACAGAACTGGAACATCATTCGAGCTCTATCCTTAACTCTAGGCATGTGTATAAAGTGCACAATTTATTTTAAAAAAAATAACAACTGTTTTCAAAAAGTTCTCCTGCACACGTGGCAGAAGAAAACGCAAAAAGGATACCTCAACACATTTGTTCATTCTACAACCAATACCATTTGCTGGACAACAAATCCAAATACACAAGAAGCATTAAAACAACCTTCATACTCAGTGTGAGAGAGAAAAGTGAGCGAGCGAGCTCTTTGAAGTGCCTACAATAAATATCACTTGATTCCAGAATAGGCAATACACACACTCCCACTCAGATAGCCCTGTCCACCACCCATTAAACCTGTGTGTGTGCTCGCAGCGAGCGAGGAGAGCGGCAGCAGGAACAAAAACCTGCATTGTGCCCAACATCAATCTCCACATCAGCCTGAGTTCAGCACTCAGAATCAGTTTATTCAAAACTCCCATAATCCCTCTGTTCCTGCTCATACCCACAAAAAAACACACACACTTTGCAGTCACCATCCACCACGTGTAATACTGGAATATGGATGAGCTCATCCACCAAATTTTGGCTCAGAAGATAAATGATCCAAATTAAAATAAATCATAATAAAAAATGTTTATTACAGTGCACTACTGAGACAATTTTTTTAAAATAACAAATTATAATTAATAATGGAGTTTGTTTTATAAAAGCATGCTATTTATTGTAATCTTATTAATTAAATTATTTAATAGCAATGATCCTCAGGTTTTAGTAGATCGACCAGTATCTGGATCAAGTGCAAATCGTATTAAACAACTATTATTAAAAAGTGAATCAAATTGTGAATCTATGTTGATCAGTGCTGCACAGATAATAAATTCTGATTAATACAGATAAATACAGATAAGATATTAATTTGTTTTAATGTTAATTTGTTCGTAACACTGTATCAATATGTCAATATTCGTAACAATGTATTTTTTCTTCTTCTATTTTTCTAACACAGAGAAAAAGAGATGAAGGGTAAAAGTAATCTAAATGTAAAACTAGGAGGGAATTGAGTATGCACATAGTCACATAGTAAATTTAAATATTGATCAATACAGATAAATTAAACAGCATTTTTGTAATATATTATCGACTGATGACCGATGTGGTTCCATCGTATTGTGCTATACCTAAAGTAAATATTTGAAACCAGAGTAGGTATAATAAAATATGAACACAACCACAATTTACACATTAAAAGGTAATTCTCTGGTCATCATAAACAGCATCAAGGTTTTAACAGGTTTGTCTATGAAGTGTACAGGAACTGACTCATCTGTCCATGTTGAGATACAGATTTACAGCTCATTACGAACTTTGTACTTACACACATGATCAAAGTACTGACATGCCACACATTCTGACTCATTCATTTAAATAGCTTAAATTTAAAATAAACCACTAGATGACAGATTAATAAAATCCACAGCTATTCAAACAAGTTCACCAAAATAACCAGAAACCTGTTTGATCTTCATCAGACAGCACTGAAGGAACTTGTTCAAAGAGTTCTTACCCTTGCGTTTGAAGTATTTAATGACTGACTTGAGCGAAGTCCCAATGAACACCATTATTGCAGTGTGAGAGGCAGGTGGACCCCGTGTACAATTGTCACGGCCTCCCAATACACAGGAGCGCTGGATGGGAAACAAACCTGTATCTTCTTTCCAACGAGTCAAATATGCGCCTCTCCCAATTTGATCAACGCTTATCGACTCCACAATGAGCCCCTCCTACACATACACACACCCTCAACCCAACCCTGGGAAACACCTCCTTCTCCCTTACACACACACACACACACACATTCACTCCCTGGGGTTCAGAAGGAGGGGTGTAGTATATGCCCCTCTGTTCATTCTCCGGAGCGGCTCATCCGAAATATCTGCCCTGCTTCTACTCTAATACAGGTTCATAGGAAGGAGACATCACAAAAGAGATCTCTTTAATCAATTAATTGTTTCTCCTAGGCATCAATTATAGTATGCTAAGTCTTAGATTTTTTTCTAAGAAAAAGACTCCTGTAAACTACCGTGTCTCTTCTAGAGTCAAGGATGATATCTCAATAGTCTCAAACTGTACTAAGATTTGCCAAGATACCAAAGTCTTTGGTTCTGCTATTACACACAAGTCAATACGGGGGGAAACTACAAATGCAATGTCTTTTTTTCCAAGACAGTAATGAAATATAAAAGAGGCTTTTTTTCTTCAGCTTTTCTCCTGAGAAAAGATCCTCTATAGTCTGCAATAAAAAGTCAGTGGTTTCAATATGAACTCAAAATTTCTCCATATAATTCTATATTCTTTAAGGTCAGTAAGATTTTTTTTAAATGTCTGAAAAAAATACTGACATATCAAAAATCAAGAATGAAACCAAATATTTAAGTCTGAGGGCACAGGTTTGAGTATAAAGCATTGTGAATCCCGTATTGACCAACCACTAATTTGAATATTTTGTGTCCTGTCATGGGACCTGTCAACAAATTGGCTATGCCTATTTTCTAAGACATTTTAGTATACATTTTTTTGATAATATTTGATACAAGCATACATAAGAACTAAGTTAATTTAAAACACTCTCTGAGCAATAAAACTCTCACTCCTGCATTATGTTTTGCTTTCATCTGTTGATGTGCTTATGCTCATACATTCACATATGTGCGCATCCGTCTCAGTCTTCGCTGGAGGACAGAAGGAGCAGGTCTCCCACTGACAAACCGGCTTGTCATGTCAGCACACAGCCACTGAATCCTGACCACTGGAATATAGATCACACACACACAGTCTGCCCCATTGTCTACATGCACACACACACACACACACACCATGACCCTGTTTCTTTTGCTTAAAAGGGGGGTGTAGAGGGATCTGAATAGAAGGGGGGATGACGGGTGGGTGAATTTGGACCTGAATTGGGTTGCAAATGATTACTGAACTAGAGGAGGTAATGCACTGAACACCCCTCCCCCCTAAAATATTCAAGTCACCCCCACAGCAAGCCAGACTCACCTTTCTAGGCCATTTCTGGTTTTTACTTGCTTATAATTTGTAGTTAAAATGTTTTTATTTTATTATTATTATTTTTTAATGTGTTTGTTGCATCTGAGAGAGGAAACAAGCATGTGCTGCTCTCTTTTATTCACTGCCAAGTTGTTACAGTGAGACTTTTCTCTGTGTGCGGCCCATATCCAGCCCTTTATATCTCGAGCCTATTCTCTCAGCACATGTTTGTGTGTGTATTGCTGTCTGGCACATGTACAGTATCAGGATTATGCAGCTCATGTGGGCTGCTGTAATTAACACGCTATTGTTCTGTTCTCACTCCACAGACGGCTCAACATCTCTGTCACTGCAGGATTACAGTCATTTCAGACAACTGTCCATCTGTGCGTGTGTGTTTATCTCATGGCTAGTCACTTTAACAGAAATTAGAAATGTTTCTAAAGAATGAGGGAAACAGACTTGGTAAAAGTCACTCAGATGAGAGGCATGTTTGTTCATTAGTATCTGAAATCTATCCATTAGATTCCAGTGTAAAGCTTATGAACAGCCGATCTGAGCGCTTGAACCTCTCCACTTTTCACACTTGATCACACTCACTTGTGTAATGTGTGTGTATGTACAGTATAATGGAGCTGGTGCCTTCCCTTTCACACACACGTGTGCCTTCTCAAACTATTTCCTGCGATTCTGAAAAGTGAAAATGCATCTTTTGCGACTATAGCCTATCATACAGTGAGGTCCAAACGTGTGACATCCACCAAAATTACCATTTTAATATTGTAAAAAACTAAAAACAAGTAATGCTATAAGAACAGAACCATTCAAGATTTCAGCACTATTTTACGTCACTAATCAAATATGCAATTTTTTTACATTTATATAAATTTTTCAATTTAACTTAAAATAATTATTTAATTATAAAAATAATATTTTTTCTTTTTTAAACCTGAAAATAAACTTTTTTATTATTATTATTATTTGAAAATGTATTTGCTTATTAATAAAATATGCCAATTTATCACATTCCAATTCATTTCACAGTTTCTTCTTAAAACCTCTTTAAAATTATTATTTTTTTCATATTTAAACCTATACATAAACCAACATTTTTAGGTCACTAATCACTTGATTGATGACATAATTTTTTTTTCAATTCCACTTCTCTTTTTTTATAATTTTTTTTAAAGACAACTTCAGACTATGATTTTATATACTCCTGACCATTTTCTTCTCTGTCCTCTCATAAACTTCTTTCCTCCCCTATTTCTCATTCGCTCTCCTGTCATTGCTTTTGAAGCTAATTAAAGTAGACCTAATCCCTATTGATTTTTCCCCTTTTCTCTCATACCCTCTCCTGTGGGTTTTTGCTTGTCTGATCCTAAAAAGCATTCGTCTGATTTATCCTAGGAAAAGAGAAACCTGGAGCGTGTGGCAGGTACGAGCAGATCTCTAGCCAGCACTGAACCTTTTCTGAGTGTTTGTTCAGTGTACTGAGGTCAGCTCTCACATACTAAACACAAACACAGCTGTCCCTGCTACCACTAACACAGATATTCTGCATTTTCAATCAGCAGTTAGACACTTTGGAGTGAAGAGAGAAAGTTTTTCGCAGGCTAGGTTGAAAGCTCAGCTGATCAACAAATAAGTGTCACGGCATGCTAACAAATCCTTTCAACTTTAGGGAGGAAAACAGAATTAATGAAGTACACTAAAGAATCAGGATTTCCGAGAAGTTAGAGATTAAGCACCAAAGCACATGCTCACAAATCCACATATAGTTGCTGGTTAGTTAGAAAGATTTGTTTTCTTTTCTTCCAGGCCAGTCAACGCTGGGTACATGGCCACTTTCCCAAACACCTTGGACACGCAATTAAACAACTCTCAAGAGACTCATTTAGACCAACAGTCACACACATACATTTCCTGTTTTCTTTCTCACTTTTGTCTACATCATTTTATTGACTGACCTGCAACGTCAGCAATCACTGGGCCTCTGCAGAAAGAAAACAAGATAAAGAGCTAGAGAAACTACATAACCTGAAGTGCATGTGCACAGACCACAACCACACACACACACACACACACACAATTCTGCCTCTGCTTCAGACACTAAAAACTTTTGTATTTACCCATAACAAACCACTCAATCCCTCACTATGAGACACAGTAGCTGTAAAACACTTATCAACCGTCTACTGCAACACATGAGACAAGAGAAATCTGCATAAAAACAAACATCGCCTACATGGTTCTGAAAGAAAGACAATAAAAGGCTGCAGGCTTAGAAAGTGTTTGAAATCAAGCTTGGGCTTATTAGCATCTAGTTTGATTTGCAGATAAGGCTTGTTAATAGAGGAGTAGCTGCTAGAAGGACAGAAAGCATCCAGACGACCACTCGACGCTGGTACTCCAGCGATCCTGAGTGAAATTTCCTCACGTCAGTAGGTCAGGAGGCTTGTTTTCATTCAGGAGTTGTGTCCTAAAGAGGAGACTCAAGCCATGTCTGGCCATAGTCTGCATGAGAGTATGTGTGTGTGTGTGTGTGCATGTGTGTGTGTGTGTAAAAGGTCAAGCATTGTGTTGAATAATAGGCTTGGGCCCCTCACTGAAGGCATTCTCCACTATTGTATTGTCAACTAGAATGTCTAATGGTTAAAGCTAGACTGAATACAACACACATAACGTACAAGCTTACTGAGTGAGGAAAACCTTCAACAGACTACAAACACTATCAGATCTGACAAGATGAATAAAGTTCTGAAATCAAAGAAGGAAGGAAAACCAGAGATGGATGAAGAAAAAAAGAATCCTTTTGAAGTAGAGTCGTTCAGAAAGCCACACCTTGGTGAGAACAGAAAAGCTGAGCATGAAATGAGAGATGCAGTAAAACATCATCCAAAGGGGAAAGATCTGACAGGAGGGAAAGCATTAACTGTTGCTGTTAATGAGCCAGCTTCCTTATGAATTACAAATCACTGAAAATTGATTCAGATCAATAGTTGAAGTGAGGAAACCCATTTTGAGAAACTCCTGCAGAAATGATGCAATTTTCTCCCCCTAGCTCCAAAAGTGTCTCTCTTAACTTTCTCTCTCCTTACTCCATCTGTATCTAAAATTATTAAAAAAATAAATAAATTAAAAAGAAAAAATTATCATTATAACAATAATAATTATATGAAAAACCAAATGTAGTCCCATTATTATTATTATAATTTGCCTTTCTCTAAGCTTCTCACACCACAGGAACAGTCATAGTTGGCATCTTTTTTCTGTGTTTTTGTCAAAAGGAGAACAACCACCCTGGCTGGCTATAAATAAGACCAACAACAGTCTGTTTTCTGAACACAAATAAGCGTGCAATGTTCAGCAAGTTGTATTTACACCAGGCGGGTAGCTGTTAACGTGTCCTCCTCATTCATAAAGTGTTTTCAGCAAGTTCCTCTATATAAAGAATTTGAGCTGTAGATAAAAGTGATTTGAGCCTTTCTGTTTTAGTTATATTAAAGTGAAGTAATTTCTCCCCATTCTCTCCATGATATACAGCATGACAGTATGATTTGAGCTAGGGCTGGGCGATTTGACGATATAAATCGGTTGGACAAAATTAAAAGTGTATCGATTCATATTGTGCTCTATCATTTATTTTGTGTTGTCGCAAAATACATTGTTTACAGCAATATGTTTTCACTATTTGAATGACGGCAGTCTTAACATGCATTACACAGGGATGCATGTAGATGCGTGAATAACAGCATGCGCACACTCATGTCACGTTGCCGTGCGCGTGGTCATGAAAACTTAATGTTTGCATGTGTTTTTAAGCACTGCAGTTTAAGACCACTGATTTTAGGCCATTGAAACACAGAGAAGTGCGTAAGCCACGCATCAGCTGCTAATAGAGCTACAGTAAATCAGTAATACTGTTAAATATTACTACAATTGAAAATAACGGTTTTCTATTTTAAAATATTTTAAAATCTAATTCTGATTCCTGCGATGACAAAGCTGTTGTTACTCCAGTATTTAGTGTTACATGCTTTCAATGTTGAAAACCCTTTTTTTTTTAAGATTCTCTGATGAATAAAAAGTTCAAAAGAACAGCATTTATATGTAATAATCATTTGCTTATGAATAGGAGTGTAACAATATACCAATGCCATGGTTCAGTTCATATCACGGTTTTCAAACCAAGGTTCAATAAAAAATAAATAAATAAATAAATAAAATAATGGCTAAATAATGTGGACAATAAACAGAAAATAAAAATTATTTTAATCAAATATGTATTAACTCAAACTGACACTTGAGAGTCGCGAGCTGTTTGAAAGGCAACTGTGTGCTTTCGCTAAGAGCACATTATGCGCAAGTACTTTATGGGTTAAAATAGTTTGAATGTTTAAATTGACATGACTTAAAATGCAAGTGACAATTCTGTCAGCTATCCAGTCATAGTTATTAATATTGTGCAGTGTTGTTTATTCTGCACATGCTGCGTGCTAAAGAGATAATCATCGTAGTAGACCTCTACAATTAAGTGCTTCACTGCATCTTATACGAGTAAAATAATATATATACACAATATATAACTCTGTGGAACCATTCTTTCCATATAATTGCGCTGAAACATGGCAAATTATTTTAGTCGTATTCTCATTTTAATTTTACGTAGCCTATGACAGATTTGTTCTGCACATTTTGCCCTTAATGGCACCTTCCTTTTCAAATTGATTCAAGCTATTCATAACCATCATGGCTGTACGGATTTGAGGTGACTCAGCAGGGGGCGGGGTAGGGTATAATGATGCGCATCGTCTCTTGAGTAATGTGGTAATGTGGGTGGTGTATCATGGTTTTCGGTTTGGTTTTAATATCGTTACACCACTATTTATGAACAGTGAATATGTTTTGGAGTTCCTGGGGCTCAATTATTATAGTTTGACTCCCTGGAACTATATTCTTCAAAACATCTGCCAAATGCATAATCATGTTTTGCATTTGTGCATCCACTTGAGGACCCCGATGTACAACAGCTGTCTGAGGGGAGCCATTACTGAAGAAAAGCTTCAGTTTGAGCACTAGTCTCATGGCACCTCATCAGCTGAAGATGTTCCATTGCAATGACCTGCCAAAGTACACAAAGTTCTCCATTTTCCCAATGCACAGAGCACAGAGAATTAGATGAGGCAGAATGCATGGAAACAAGTTAACCTCACACACATGGGGCGTCTCAGGAGGCATCAGACATGCACACACACCTCTGTCTAAAAGTCTCCTGCAATACGGATTTGAGGGACAGAACAAATAATTGGACAGTATTCTCAAACTCTTTGTGCATTAAATGCAATAGGTGCACATGCTTGCTGTAAAAGTAAATGAGGATAGTATGTCTCTCCGGTGTCTCAAAGACTTGTCTTACAACTCGATCAACCTCTAATGCAGCTCATTGGATTCATCATGGTGAACAAGCCATGTGTTCTGTCTAGTCCCATTTATATTAACGGTTGGGACAAAGGCCACCTTGCAAATGAGCACGTAACATTTTCTTTAATATATCTGACAAATTCAATAACACATGAAACTTCAAGACTGTCCTTTGAAATATAAGTGCATTTGGAAAGATGTCTGGCTGATTGTGGTTTCATTTTTTACAGTAGGATTATGTCATTAATCAGTGTTTATTAAAAACGGACTATTTATATTAGTAAAGTATATAACAGCCCTTATTTCATTGGCTAGAAACATTCAGATTAATTAGCACTGCTTCAAACACAAACTACAAAACAAAACAATCGGTCACTTACCAGTAGTCAAATGTCATACACTATCATTCAAACGTTTCTTTATTTTTAAAAATAAGTTTCTTATGCTCATCAAGGCTGCAATTATGTGATCAACAACCATATTGTGAGATATTATTACAATTTAAAATAATTATCACATGACCCTTCAGAAACCATTATAGTAAGCTTATTTGGCTTTCAAGAAATCAATGTTGAAAACAGTTTATTGATGATTCTTTGATGAATATAACATTTTAAAGAACAGAATTTATATGATATATATATATCTTTTGTAACATTATTGTCATAATGTCTTTACTGTCACTTTTGATCAATTTAATGTATTTTTAATGAATGTATTAATTAATACGAATTTTTTTTACCCCAAACTTTTGAATGTAATATGAGACTATAACAGATTAATATAGCAGTAATATATTAAGAATATAACAGAACCTTTAATATTCACGTTAGTTATTAATTAGCTGCAACATAATAATGGTCCATAAGGAGTCAGTAAGAATTTAACCCACTTCACTCCAACCAGGGCTACTGCTCATCCAACCCAATCAAAAGTGACCCCAAAAGGGAGAGACCAAATCGAAGAGTGTAAAAAGCAATCTATGAGCTACAGGATGTCTAGGCCTGATTAGGAGACGATAAACAGCACGTGGATAGATTTCCCATAAAGCTTGTGATCATGGTGGGGGGCAGATCTCTCGGGATGGGGGTAAATAGGTCTGATTTCAATGTGATGGAGCAAACTGACCCATATTTGCAGCTATACACCAAAACCAGCACTCGATGGACAGAAATGGTGCATGATTAACTTTAGATTCTGGATAAACCCAGGAGTGCGATGAAGGACAAAAGACATCTGTCAGGACTGAGCAACAAAGCTCTTACAAGACACTTTGAACTGATTAAACTTTGCAAAAATGAACAAGCTGCATGGGAGAAAATCAAGAATATAGCAGCCAAAAAGAACCATGTGAGAGATTTGCGAAATTTTTTTTTTTTTTGACAGATTTCCACTGAGGCTTCAGCAACAGTGACAAGATGGAGTCACTGGTTGCTGTGGAAATAGGATGTGACGATGCCAGGATGTACCATCGAAATATCAATCTATGCTTTTGTCATTAACACTAGAGATCAGGGATACTGAGAATATACATGCAGCATTAATAACACACATCCATAAGTATGTATGTATATATATATAGCAGAGATAACAATCCGGTTCAGTCCATAGAGACCCTTAATGGAAGCATGAGCACTAACAGGCTTTTAATGAGGAACACACATCTGACAGCTGCATTGATAGTACAGCAGATAATCATCCCACATTAAAGCATAGTCCTTAATAATCCATCATTAATCCTGAATATCAATTTACCTATCATTTAATCTATCCTCTTAAAGCAGAGGCAATATTCAAATAGGCATCTTTGAGGACACCTGGATTTGGAAACACTCATTTCATTAAGTGGCAAGTAGAGCTACAAGTGCATGCTCCAGGGTGAGGGGTTGTGTAAAGGGGGTTTGTATATCCTGTTGTCCTACCCCCACAAACCTTTCCAGTCTCTCTGAATTATGCAGGGCACACACACACACACCTCCTCCTCTCTTGTGTCCTATCAATATGATGAAGCCCCATTGATGAAAAAACAGAGTTCATTTAATATAGATCCTAAAACCACTTTGATAACATGCCTCTCCCCCTGAGGACTCCCAAAGGAGTCTGGGCAATTCACTGATCAAATACTGAACTTTAAAACGCCTCTGGGATTAACTCTGACAGGGACAACATATTTCACCTTAATGAAATATTCCAAATAGGTGTACTTATTTGCAACACAGTATGTAAATAGTAGACTTGTAGAGAAAGACTTGTTAGAGTGCACTGCAGGTTGATTTAATTTTTAATTAACTTAAAAACCATAACCATTATGAAAATCCTTTTGAGATCAGTGTTACATTGGGACACAGGACAATCATGGCTCAAACATGAATAATTCGGTAGTTATATGTACCATTGGTCAAAGAAAATACAGGTCAAAGGACAATAATAACATGGCAGAATAAATATGTATACCTACAGAACATACTATAATCAACAATTCATTGAGTTACAATACAGTAAACACTACGAAAAATACAGGAATTCAAATGCAGCCAATGAAAACGTGTAGAAAAGCAAGCAACACTAAAACTTAAACAATTGGAAATATAAAAATGAAAGCTAATTCAATATATTAATGAATACTATAATATAGGCTAATATAATATAATATATGTTCAAAGCACATTGCAATAAGGCTTTCCAATGGAAGAGGTATGTAGAGGACCCAAGTTTCATGTATGTTTGTGAAATGTATGATTGGCGCCATCTAGTGTTTAGATTAGGTTTGAACACAACTAATTGTCAAACTGGTTCTTTAGTGACCTGTAGACAGCTCATTCTGTCAGTCTTCAGGTTTCAAAGGAGTGTTCATGTTATATTCAGCATATGAGAACATTACCTGTGAATCTGTCCAAGCAGCATTAAGAGGACAGCATTAAACAGGGCCCTAACAGCATTAATCCCTGTAGCATCCCATCTTCTGTCCACATTTTTGACACTGCCTAAATCCTTCTATTCACACTCTCCATTCATCTTTTATATCATAACAAGTCTCTGAAGAGTCACAGCGGTCTGACTCTGGTTAGCGATAGAGTGGAAATCTCTCCTCTCTAGCCTTCATCATTACAGGACCATGACTCTGTCAGGAATTCAGTTCTGAGTCAAATGATGCTAGAGGGACCCTTATGAGGCACATCATTTCAATCACATTTAACAATCCTGCCATATAAAGATAATCTAAGTAATTCAACCATTTTCCAGCGTAAAAACACACAAAGTAATGTCACGCTCTGAGAAAACATTCAGATCATGACTTGTGAGTTGCTCTGTGACATTTAGTCTCTGATTGGTCACAGATGACAGCTACTGTTCAGATACTGTCTACATTGTCTGAACAAACTGATCTGATTTCATTACATACAAAACAACCGTGCAAACAGTCTGTCCTGAAGATCACATTCAAGAACCAAATTAGATTTGTGTGCACTGTGAACATGTGGCCAGACGAATAAAATACTGGTCAGATGTCAAACCTATTTATCAGAGTTAATGAGACTTAATTAAAGACTGAGCTCAAGCTAAATCAGCTGCTGTTGTTTTACCTATTTGCATTGAGATCACAAACACCTGCTGCATCCAACAAATCCTTTAACTGAGGTGTGTGTGTGTGTATGTTCAACACATGACATATAAATTGGAGACTGTTTACTGTAATAAGATCTGGCCTGGAGCTGAATGGAAGGTGAAAAGTGAAGAATGGAAAAGTGAATCAGATACACTGGCAATTCATTGCTAAAGAGCAGAAGTTTTTCCAAGGCCATGATAGCTGGCCTGGCATTAACAGTATATAAATGATCTAAAATAATTCACTTAAATGATCCTGTCCCTGCCTTTTAACCCCTACTGACCTTTCGTCTAATGTCATTTAGCACAATTCTTTAAGATATATGGCTTTGAGGAACCGATCAATATGTGTGACAGCTGTCAGACCTCACGCTCTGAGGATGTGCCCTCTTTTTAGGGATGACCTGTAACCTAATTACCTGGCACACTGCTCAGAGAGGAAACATACTGTAGTCTGTTGTGAGATAATCACAGCCGACCTGAAATAAGATACAAGTAGAGATGGATACAACAGTGTGGTTGAGTGTTTGTATCTGTGGAAAAAAACACTACACTACACTGACCAGGGTTTAATAATTAGGGGTTTGCTGCTTGCATGGACATGGGTCCCATCACAAAAAATAAATATATAAAAAAAGAAATTCTACAATTTACTATGGTTCAGATTGCTCAAGGTTTGGTTTGGTTCAGGGTTTTAGGGTCATGGTTCGGTTCGGTATGTTCTATGTTCAGGGAAAAACCTGGACAATGAATACAAGATAACAGTACTGGCCCGATTGAGGCCCACACCTTTTGACTGATTTCCAATCATCTTTCAAGATTTTATAAATTTCCATGATTTTTTCCAAGCTTGGAACCCACATCAATCAACTCCAAATCAATCATGTGTCTACGGTCTTCTCCCCCTTTCTATTCGGCAAACACCTGATGTCCAGCACTAAATAAAAATAGTCTTAACCCTCAATCCCCTAAAGCAAGTAATCCTTCAACCAGAACTTAATTACAGCTGCCATGATGGAACAGGAGGCCCAATTAGTGCCAAAACTAAACCAAACAAGCCCTGAAAGAGTCCATTAGACCCAGTCTCATCATGATGGAGAGGCACTGGTCTGACAGAAGTTTATTCAGAGAAGGAATAAGTGTTTAAAATTTCTCTCACTCTCTCTCTCTCACACACACACACACACATCGTTACATTCATATGTAGTGACCTCCTGTCACCTTCAGCCAACACACAATACAAAGAGCCATATGAAGATGCTCTCTAAAGTTAATTAGGGGCCATTACAGATGCCATGTGCCTGGAGAGTGTGAGAAATAGGCCACTAAAATATAGATTTAAGATTCAGTCACAACTGACTTATTGAAGCAACCAGATCTATATGGGAGTGGTGATTGCCAGGGTTGACTGGGTGTTGCTTTGCAGTTGCTAGGGTGTTGTGGGTGGTTTTTTTTTTTAAAGATGGTTGTCAAAAGAGCATTTCATAGTCCTCATGTAAATCAACTGGAGTTTTTAGAAATTCACCAATGTGGACATTTTAGTTTATACTGATACATAATAATATATATTAAATCTGATAACCAATATATTGCCCAATATTAAATCTAATTAAACATTTTTTTTAACTGATTACTAAAAAACAACATTATGTGGAAAACCATGTTTTTTTTTTTGTTTTGTTTTTTGGTATAAAGCAGCTATACATGCTTATGATCAAATTTGTTTTATAAATACTGTATTTTAACTCATTTGTTTTTAACAATCCATTATTAATAATGTGGGGTCTCATGATCATTTGGCGACATGTTATCAGCCTGTTTTACTTAACGAACCAATACTGATATGAGTGCATCCTTTGACGTTTTATTGTTCAATGTATATAAATAAAGTATGAAAAATGATATCTCTCCTCAATAAGACATAATTATGGGACCATTGATGGTCTTAGCAAACACATTGTGTTCAATACTTAGGCCTAGAGTTTTTGTTGTAACCCTCAGTATGAATAAGTAGCACTTACGATTAAGAAACTCCATCTAAAAACAAAAGGTGCAGCCTTCCATAATGACTGACAGCTCTCGTTCCTCCTCGAAAAACACAGGATGCTGACCCCACGCCGAGTGACACTTCTTTACAGCTGAGTAGCTCCACCCCCAATTCTTAATGAAGGAGGTGAACATATGATGAAGGAGGTGGGGTGAGAGGAAGAGAGAAAGGGAATGGAACAGAAAGAAAGGGATATGGAAAGAGGAAAGAAGTAAAAGAATCCAGAATGTCTTTAAGGAATGGTAACATAAGCAGTAAGGATTCTTTTGTCCCAGTCCTGCCATCAGCAGGGGTTATGTGTGCTTGCCTGAGGGGATTTGACGATTAACAAAGTGCCTTTGTCATGCTGCGCGACTGAACTGTTAGATTTAGTTAGGAAGGGGAATGACGAAGCCTTTTGTATTCACAATTCACAACAAGGGGTTAAGGCTACCCACAATCCCTTACTGAGATTAAGCATACAAGGACAGTGCAAACAATAGTAACGGACCAAAATAACTATCTTCCAGAACCTAGAAGATGACTGTATTCTTGAAATGGTGGCCTATAATCTCCACCCAGGTTCCTCTGTAATACTTTAAGGACAGTATTTTGCTCTGACTATCTATATCAGTTTCTCAGATTCTCCAGAATATCAATTTTCTATGATTTTCTCATCGACATTTTGGCTCCAATTTCCAACTCCCTCTAGAAATGAATTTTGTTAAACACGTCCCATTATTCAGTGTCTGCTCCTGCCAGTTTCTGTCAGTCCCTTGAGAGGATATACTGAAGAATTGACCGACCACTGGCCACAATGCTTGAGCTCGGCTTAGCAGAGATCTGTGAAACACCTGCTCAGCGCCTAATACTGTAGCACGACTGGTGTCATCCAACAATACAAGACAGTGAAGGAGAGAAAGGACAAAAAATAACTGGGAAAAGCAAGAGTGATAATGATAAAACCCAATCGAAAGGTTGTGAGTTCAAGTCCCGGGCCGGCAGGAATTGTAGGTGGGGGGAGTGCATGTACAGTTCTCTCTCCACCTTCAATACCATGACTTAGGTGCCCTTGAGCAAGACATCGAACCCCCAACTGCTCCCCGGGCGCCGCAGCATAAATGGCTGCCCACTGCTCCGTGTGTGTGTTCACTGCTCTGTGTGTGTGCACTTCGGATGGGTTAAAATGCAGAGCACGAATTCTGAGTATGGGTCACCATACATGGCTGAATGTCACGTCACTTTCACTTTCAAGAAGAAACGGGAATATAATGTTATTTGAGGACTACCGGACATTCAAAATACATCCTATAGGCTACTGTCTTGTCCTTAAAAATGTGCTTCCCTGTCATTGGATTGCAATGGGGCGTTTGCATATCATCTCAGTATGGCTGCCGCAGTGGATGGATAGACTACTAGAGATCTGATACAATGGCCTTAGCACGCAAAAGGGTAGGGATGTGGTGACCAGATGTCCCGTTTCCCCCTGGAGTCACAATTCGTTGTCGATTAACTTAAAGTTGGTGAAGGCGGGATAGTGGGAATCGTGCTGATAGAGGTGCTCTCTCTCGTGCACGCTCCACTTCTTCAGTTTTCATAAACAGTGCATGATCATTTCTCAGTGCTCAAATGAACACACAGCAGTCCACATGTCTTTCATGTGGAATATTAAGTGAACGTGAACAGGTGGGTGAAAACTGAACGTGTCAGTATTGCATGCCTTCCGTCTTAAAGGGAAAGCATCACTACCTATCCATGTCATTATAATGTTAACCAACAAAAGATGTTACATAAATATTTTAAGTGAACCTACCGTCTCTGAAAAATGAGTTTAATTTGTATCCCTTTCGTATTTATCTTATTCTGCTTATTTTTCAAAAATTACTTATATATTTATATTATATATAATATATTAATATATCTTATTAAAAGTAATTTGCATGTCCATATGGCCCAAAGTGTGTCACATTTTTTTCTAACATTTATCATTTTCTATAGTCACTAGCATCTCTATTCATCTCTATTTAATATATCAATCATATATAAAAGCCTTTTTGTCATTCTTATCACATACATTATAAAATATCTCCATCATCTTCTTTTTTTATCACAACATCTTCTCCCTCTTCAATCTCAACCCCATTCACACACATTCATTGTGCCTTTCTTCACCTCTCTGGTCCGTTTTCTCCCCTCCACTGGTTTCATCAGATAATAATTAACTCAGTGAGGTGATGGGGACACTGTTTGTGGGTCAGTTCTGTCCCCTCCATCAGAATCAGGAACGATCAGTCAGCTGTTCCCCATTGTCCTGGGTTCCCATGGGTAGCTTGGACACTTCTCTTCTGTTTCTTGTCATTGTACTGTAACTGAGCATCTGATATGACTTATACAATCAAAACATGCTAACGTTTGCTTAAAGGGCCTATCTAAACAACTAAACACTATGCATGATTAAAGACACAGTCTGAAATGGTCTTAAAAAGCCTATGTTCATCGTTAGCCATAAATGCATCCCCATCCATCAGACTCTCACCTTTTGTACTTCCTGTGCACATCATACCATAACCTTTAGAGTCACCCACTGCTTGCATATATCAGTAAATTATGAATGGCCAACGGGTCATATGTGTGATGCTATGAAAGATCAATAAATGGCATTCTGCATTATACTGAGTGAATGAAGCTAACCTTATTAAGGACAGGAAGGGAAGAGGTCCCAAGGGGTCAAGCCAAAAAGGTTCAGTCACGTCTCTAAAGGTCAAAGATCACAAAATCTCAACAGAACAATCTCTGTATTGATTGGTACAAAAGCAGTCACACCGAAGACAATGACAGCAGACCCAGCGTGTTCTGGTACACAAGCAAGCTCAGCAGCTAAAATCAACTTAAATGGAAAAAGGTGTGGAAAAGTTTTGAAAAAGTGCTGCTTTAACAGTTTACTTAAAAGAGATAAAAGAGTCATAATTTGCTCATTTGGAATGACTTGAGGGTGAATAAATGATTACAGAACTATCCATTTAAATAACCATTTCAACACATATCTAGGCATGTGCAAAAGTTGTAATCAGACTATTCCATTGATATCAAACTAAACTAGCTACTAAATTCACCACAATGAGACCATCCGACCTATTACTACATTCAAAAACCATGCAATCACTGCCGTATACTTACAGGGAAAGCAAGATAGCGAGTTCCTCTTGCAACAAGACTGAGAGCGTGTGAGAGTGTCCCCTCGTAATCCTTCTACTCTTAGCATTGGTTTAGGGGTCCACAGTGATTCTGGTCTCTGATAGACCTTGGAGGCCAGCAGTCTGCGCCTGATACTGCACTCGTTCCTGGTGCGGGGGGTCTGGGCCGGTTCCAGGGACGGAGACTGAAGCTGTGAGGGTGGATTGTTGCCCATCTTGCAGGGGCAAAGGTTGGCATACCGCACTTGGTAGCAGCAATCGACTACATTCACGATAGAGAGGTGCTGAGCATATGTCGGCATGCTGCAGGATCCTCAGGCCTGGAGCTGTCCTGGAGGCGGTCCTTGATTTGAACTCCCTCCCTCTCACACAAACCCTTCATCCGCCAACCTCAGGTCTGTCCCCTGCCCTCCCATCCTCAATCCTGGGGGGGAGGGAGGCAGTGGATGGGGCATGTTCTCTGTAATACACAAGGGACCTGCGGTGGATCTCCAGAAGACAAACCCCTCTCCTCCTCACCGCACTCTTTTCTTTTGGGCTGCTTCAGTGAGGCTGCTTGAATTTAATTGATTTGCGCAAACAAAAGCCGCAATCCACAGAGGGTTAGATTACAAACAGATTTGCATCTCCAAAAAAAAAAAAAGCGAGAAAAAAACACACCCTCTGCTACTCTTCAAAAAAGTATGACTTACCAAAACAAAAAACCATAACTAACAAAATCAATACATTTCTTCCAGTTTTCTTAAATACTTGTTATGGTTAGTTAATAAAAACACAACTGTTCATTGTTAGTTCATGTTTGCTTAGATTCATTAAATAATATTAACACATACAACTTTTAGTTTTAATAATATAGAAAATGTTAAAATGAACACAACTAAAATTAAATGCCTAAGAAGTATTTTTCATTGTTAGTTCATGTTACGTAATATAGCAAAAATATAAAAACATAAAATAAAAACATATTAAAGTACAAAATAAAATAACTATAAATAATAAAACAATATTAAAATATGAATAAATATGAGCCAAAATAGACAAATAAATAAATAAAAATGAAAAATAAAAGCTAATAAAAATAAAACAATTTCAACTCTGTACTACTCTGCACGAAGTCACGGTTTAGAAAGTTTCAGCTGTTGGAGAACAGATGATTCAAGCATTCATATACTAGAAAACACTTCACAGGATGTTAACACAGCAGAATTGACGTGTTCAAACTGTTTTTTGGGGATCTGATATTAAGTTGTTGTATAAAGTATAACTGCTGATCTCTCCACCTCTCTGGACACAAATGAGAACTAACTATCATCCTTTTGGTCCTGCTGGAGTTTTGGTCAGTGTGTTTGGCTCCTCTTGCTCCTCTTGGGTTAATCTCAGACGGATTATCAGACTGACAAACACACACACACACACACACACACACACACACACAGTCACACAGATGCCCACATGGTACAGGTAATTAAGGTTAAATGCAAGAGCTCAAGCACCTCTGCCAACACAGAGACAGGTTGATGTCTATTGGCTTTAAGGTAAACATCAAACACAGAGCTAGCATTACACTGAATTGCAGATCTTAACCAGATTTAGTTAGTCTAAATTGCACATTAAATCACATCTTTCTTAAAACAGTAGGCATGAACTTCCTTAAAAAGAAAGCTGAATCATTTCCTTCGTCAAATTACATTCCCAGTCAGAGACTCAGCAGAAACTCTGGCCAAGGAAAACAGTAATCACACTGTCTGTAAATACACAGAGTTCACTGCTGAAAAGTACACAGTACTATTGACTGTGGTTTAATATGAGCGTTTAATCATGTGGACTAATCTAAATACAATCTGATTAAAATGAATTGTGTTGGGTGCTGCTAACCTGCTGAGGTGACACATTGTGTGCCTCAGGTAATCATGACAGTTTAGTGAGCAAGACAGTTTACAAAGAGGAACAGCGACCTCTAGCTGTGGATGAAATAATACAGTATTGTCCCATAAAGCTTTTCAAACAACTTTTTTTGTTGTTGTTCTGTAATTGTGCAAGAATAACCAGTTCAACAGGCCAACACCTGGCACAAACTGAAATGAACCAACATACACTAATCTTCCTCATTCTTATTCCTTTCTACAGAAGTGTCACAACAAAAACTTGATATCTATGGAAATATAAAACAATTAAAAACACAGAAACCATGTGATGCTACAGAAGTATTTGAATGCATGTGCTGTATGCAGTAACATATCACTTTTACGTGCTATGTTAATGCAAATGCAAGTTAAATCTGAAATCTACATTCCATAATCACATTTCTGTTCCTTCATTTATGCAGTAAACAACAACAAAATAAAATGTAAATTGGCACGTAGGCAGCATCTTGGGTCAAATCAAGAGTTATGCAATAAATAAAACTGCGCCTTTCTCTAATAAGACAGATTTACTGCTCGATCTGCTTTTACATCAAAAATCATTAAAAGTCTGCAGAAGTAGGACAACATCTAAGTGGATGAAATCTATGTATTGTTGCATGCCAGAAAAAAAAAAAAGTTATAAAAAGAAAAACAAAAGTAGTAAATTTTTTTAATGCATAGCAGTATGATATAGTAATATAAATAGTTTTTAATTATCTAGTAGAGAAATATATTTATAATTTTATTGCATCTAGTAGTAATGACTTAATTCATTTAAAGTGACAAAACGAGACAAGAAAAAGTCCATTCCAACAAATTATTTGATGTTGAAAAAGCTTAATATATTTACCCAGAACAGTTATTTGTTATGATTAGTTTTTGTCTTAGATGACAACAGAGATGAAACTCTAAGGATGAAGATTCACAGTAATGCAAAAGGGAGTTTTCCATAAAATGATCTCAAAATTAGAGGGAGAAACTAAAACAGTGAGTGCAATGGAACGAGAGAAAGTAAGGTATCCGGACGAACACACTCTTGGTGTCCACTGCACATGGGCTAGCACCATGCCACGACAGCTGACTAGCACACACATGCTAACAAAACACAAAATGAATGCATTTATATATTACTGCAAAGCTTGTCAACACATTTTAAATATACTGTTTTATTTATGGAGACAGAACATAGGGTTTAAAATAAAAAAAAATGTTTTTCCAACCACAAAGACCCTCTTTCCCCTTTAATATCAGGCAAAGATTCCCCTATGCTGTTATTTTTTTCTCTCAAACACACAAAATGTGGATACAAACAACAAAAAACTGAATGCATACAGACACAAAATGTCCCACCTTCCAGGCATGACATGGCTCTATGTCCATTAGAGATCCCCAGAGATGTCAATCCCACTCCAGCGAGCGAACCAATATCCAAATACACACACCGGCCTGCTCATGGGAACATACGCAAACTCACTGACACTCCTATTCTCCCTCTCTCTCTCTCTCTCTCTCACTCACTCACTCGTTCTCCCACCACAGACACTCCCACCTTCCTGTCATCTTAGTACCACCTCTTCCCTGTTTTTTCTCTTTCCCTTGTTATTTCTCTCTTTCTCTGTGCTTTTAAAGACGTGTATGGACACATTTGGGCACTCATTCGTGGGAACACTGATGTTTTAAAAACAAATGAACCCTACGGTTGCCCCATGTCTGAACATGTTTCCTTATCATAGTGTGCCAAAAACAGTTCGTGTGTTTGTAAATGCATTGACAGAGTAATGACAGCAGGCAATTATTGACAGAGTTTATTAATCAGTTTGATTGATTTCATTTCACAAACTATGTATTTGATTAGATTCTGATCTCAAATCAAATCA
Source organism: Carassius gibelio (assembly GCF_023724105.1). Classification (NCBI taxonomy): domain Eukaryota; kingdom Metazoa; phylum Chordata; class Actinopteri; order Cypriniformes; family Cyprinidae; genus Carassius; species Carassius gibelio. Next base: position 18,674,841 of record NC_068390.1, on the reverse strand, counting down.
ATATCGATTCATATATCAGGTATAGTAGATGTCAAGGGGTCCAGAATCCCTAGCGAATCCAATGCACATAAGGTCGTTTTTACATTAACTTTTTAATGATATATTATGTTGATGCTTCAATTTGTAGCAAAAATATAAACATTTAAACAGTGGCCGGGGTAAAAAAAAAAAACAAAATAAATGAATAAATATTCTGTATTGAATAAACAATATTTAATAACAAAAACAGATAAAGATATATAAAGCAGTATGCAAAAATACCTGAATGACCTACTGCTTGCATCAAGATTTTTAGAAATAGTTCACCCAAAAATGAACAGTGTTTAAGTTGCTGGTAGATTATGTGATATTTTCATAAGCTGTTTGGACTTTCATTCTTTTGGCACCCATTCTCATTGGTTAACAACTGGTTAAGCCCCTTTCACACTGCCATTCCGGCAAATACACGGGTAAAGTGTTCTGGCAATTGGTCCCTGGTCGCTAGATGTGGCACTTTCACACTGCCAGTGATTACCCGGGATATGTGTGTGCTTTCACACACAACCCGTAAAGATCCCGTAACGACACGTGACATCAGGGCGTGACGTGTGATGTACGAGTCGAAAACGTTAGGCACATTATACTTTCACTGAAGCAAGCGAACGATCTCGGCGTCAGCGCGGAAAGTGAGGAACTAACTGAGCTCTGCTTCATTACAGTTTGCACATATTTTTTGGACGCAAACATTTATCTTCCTTCAAAACAGTTTATCACAACTCCAAATCAAACACTTTCTATATATCGGACGGCCTAAGGGTGATCAAATTTTCATTTTTGTGTGATGTATTCCTCCAAGCATGAATCCCATTTTGCCGTCACATGAGATCTGTAGAGAAATCGTAATCTATGGAGCCAAAAGAGTCTCAATAAAGATAAATGCACACACTAGATTCACATATGCACACATAGGATTCGTACATGCACACACATAATTCATAAATACACACACAGGATACACAAATGCGCACAAAATTCACACATGCACACACACAATTTTAAAAGCACAGAAGATTCACAAATGCATACAAAATTCACAAATGCACACAAAATTCAGAAATAAACACACAATTCAGAAATGCAAACAATATTTACAAATGCACTCATGATTCACAAATGCACAGGACAAGATTCAGAAATGTATTTCTGATGCACACACACATATATTTTGATTTACAAACTGCTTGCGGTCTTTGAACTTCACTGCATTTGTGTGTGAATTTTGAGACTCCTCTGACTTGGCCTAGACACACAAATGCCTTTTTTTTTAAAGAGGGAATGATCAGCAACCAATCAGATATCTCCCTTGTTTTAGCCAATCACAAGAACGCACTCCACAGTGGGGGATTGTTTACTTATAAGCCAATCACATGAACGAGTTCACACAGCAAGATATGCATGTGGTGCAGCATATTATAGCCTACTTATTTATGAAAATACAGATGTTTAGAATGATTACAATTCAGGTTTATTTTTTATTATTTTTTACAAAATATAAATAAAAAAATGTCTCAATACATATATCCCAGTGACTGCAGAAAAAAAGTTAGCCATGGATTCATAAATTTGCAATAGGCAGTTATTTCATTTTATTGAAATATTTTAATGAAAGTAAAAAAAGAAATACACCTTTTTGAATATTTAAATATATATAAATGTTCTTTTGGATGCAATATAGAAGTCACTTTAATTATAATATTCGGTCCCTACATGAAGAGAGAGTCAGTGGTCCGCTGAGAGAGGAAAGTGACTCTCCGGCTGCGAAAAGTGGGTTTCCAGCTGTGTGAGGAAAGTGAGTCGTTTGCTCAACTTCGCTGCGTGATGAAAGTGAATCGTTTGCTGAGGAAAGTGAGTCGTTCGCTGCGTGACTCGTGAGGAAAGTGAATCGTTCGCTGAGGAAAGTGAGTCGTTCGCTGCGTGACTCGTGAGGAAAGTGAATCGTTCGATGAGGAAAGTGAGTCGTTCGCTGCGAGAGGAAAGTAACTCTCCGGCTGTGGAAAGTGAGTCTCCTGCTGCACAAAGTGGGTGTCCAGCTGCGCAAAGTGGGTCGCCGGCTGCGTGAGGTAAGTGAGGTAAGTGAGCTGAGGAAAGGGAGTCGTTCGCTGCGTGAGTCAAGTGAATCGTTTGCTGAGGAAGGTGAGTCGTTCGCTGCCTGAGGAAAGTGAGTTGTTCACTGAGGAAAGTGAGTCGTTTGCTGATTGGCTTACAAGTAAACAATCCCCCACGTGGGGTGCATTCTTGTGATTGGCTTAAACAAGGGAGATATCTGATTGGTTGATTGGATCATTCCCTGTTTAAAAAAAGGCATTTGTGTGTTTAGGCCAAGTCAGAGGAGTCTCAAAATTCACACACAAATGCAGTGAAGTTCACAGACCGCAAGCAGTTTGTAAATCAAGATGTATGTGTGTGTGCATCAGAAATACATTTCTGAATCTTGTCCTGTGCATTTGTGAATCTTGAGTGGATATGTAAATGTTGTGTGTATTTCTGAATTTTGTGTGCATTTCTGAATTTTGTATGCATTTGTGAATCTTCTGTGCTTTTTAAATTTTGTGTGTGCATTTGTGAATTTTGTGCGCATTTGTGTATCCTGTGTGTGTATTTATGAATTATGTGTGTGCATGTATGAATCCTATGTGTGCATATGTGAATGCAGTGTGTGCATTTATCTTTATTGAGACTCTTTTGGCTCCATAGTAATCAAATGCAGTATTTTCTGAATGTGAACATGATTTGAGATGCAGTTTTGCTTGTCTAGGAATGATTTTTGTTCTGTTAAAAGCAAATACAAACACTTTACAGCACAGTGAAGTTTATAAGTGTGTGTGCATTTGTGAAAGATTTTAGACAGTCAGCAGTTCAAGGACAGAGGCGGCTCAGGCTTACCCCCTTTTTGAACCACAATCACTTTAATCCCTCAAAACACTGTGGCTGTGTTATCAAACCCAACAACAGCTAACAGCTGTCCCGGCTAGCCATTTTAGCATCAACCACCCTTCACAGACAGTCCTGTTTGTTTGTGACTGTGTGCCAAATACGTGTGGTTTTATAGAGATCCTTTACTACTCTAAGCTATGTGCTTACATGCCAGATGTGTGTAATTCAATCAGCTTAAAAGAACAGTTATGGATGTTTGCAGCTTAGGTCATTTACAGAAGAAAATACTACAAATGCTAAATAAAAGATTGAAATCAATGTAATATTGAGATTAAGTGTTAAAACAACGTCACAGACACCAAAACTACTGAATAACATCAGGCGAATCAAATTTGGTTAGCTAGTTGCATTACTGTAGACTAGCTTGTTTTCCATTTTCTTTATCAACAAATTACTTTAATGTCAGTCAGTTTAAGTCAGTCAGGTTTTTTTTTACACCATATTGAAAGGTTGTGGGTCAACTAATTACAATTACAATTTGAGAGCGGTTCGAGTCAGCAAGTCATATTTATAGGAGTACTACACATTATAAAAGGAGCACAAGTTTACACCATAGCTGTTTCTTATTTATCTTCCTAAACAAATGATAAAAATGTTTTTTTTTAAATGCACTACAAATTACTTTGGATAAAATCATTTGACAAATGGGTAAATGTTTTAATACTGACACCTACTGGCCCATAAATGTGCCAAAAACAGCATTCTATACAATGATAATAAGAGACTGATGTTGACTTACCTGAGTGTCACAAACAGCAGCCCATCACAAACAGCACATAAAGAACAGACAGAAAGAATAAAAAGTCAGATTTAAATGCCGTAGTCCAATGCAGTTTATTGGCGACAAACAATAACAGATTCTTATGATGATGTCATCAGAATATGCGCTGGAAGGAGCAAAACTAAGGAATAAATAACATAAATTATTTAGATTTTAAAAGTATGAGCAATGATAAAACACACTCTAGGAGGCACATAAATTAAAGATGAAGTGTAGATAGCACGGTCGAAACACCTGTAGAAATTTCGAGCATCATTTCTATGAAGGTTGTCAGCGATTCCTCCACTGCTGAAGTGGAGGTGCTAAAACAAAACATAAAAATGTATAATAAAAAATAATAAATCACGTCAGTAGTGAATTAGTTTGCACTCAATACAATGCGTTTCGCTAAATCATTTCAAGAAACACATCTTTCTATTGAATTGTCTAAGCAAAATGCGCAAGACATAACATCTCGACCAGTGAAATCCGGTGCACAACAAATAACTCCGGTTCTTTTAATGAATCATTCAAAAGACTCACTTATTCGCTGAATCCACCAGAGCAGATATTACTCAATTTTTGCTTATTGAGAGCTTGTTAATTCTGACTGGTTTGTGTGGTAACGTTACTGACCCTCGTAACCCGCGCTGTCAACAGAAAATTGGGAAAACTGTAGTGGAGAGTATTCAGAAGCTAAACGCATCAAGCTCGTTTATGAAGAGAAAAGACTAATTGCCTGCATAAAAAAAAAAGTTTAAATCAGCGTTTATGTGAAACAGAGATGGCTTTGCCACTGATTTATGATACTGGTTTCTGCATTAATAAGAGCGTCATTAGCAAGCAACGCAACCCACATGACCTCAACTATTTTATCAAAATCAACTCATCAATTAATCCACAAACATCAAAAGTAGAGATTTTGACCCGAGGCTGTGTTCGGGACAGGGGGAGAATCAGGGCAGCCACACAATCAGTCAATTCATTTCCATAGAAACCGACAAAAACATCCTGTCGCTGGGCAACCCACACTCCGAAATTATGGGTCTACTACAAGGGCCTGACAGCCCAAAATTATAGGATGCATTTAAATAAAGAGTGCAGGAGCAGCAGTTAGTGCAGTTTAATTAGGCTTGCATGTACTGTACCAGCACGTAGGTGCCAAAAGAATAAATATATGTTTTAAATTTAGAAGCTTGTATGCTTGTTAACATCAAGATTTTAACATCGACTAGAAATGTAGGTGCTTTTGGAGAAATTTCCTGTATTGTTTCCTGTTTTGGAAAAGGAGTGTTTTTCCTGCTATGCCTCGGGAATAGCACTGGGCATGGATGTGTGTCTGAATACATATAGAGTATTGAGTTATGATATAAAAACAGAAAGAGGCCAAATGAAACCTCTTTATCAGTAAAAATAAATAAATAAATTGTTGATGTTGATGTTTACTCAACATTCAGAAATGCTCCATAATTTAATGGGAATGGTAGCAAAATGTCATTAGAACATATTTTTCTTAGCTGGGGCTTGCCATATCATGCCAATTGCTCAATTGTTAAAAAGGAGTGTCATTTGATAGATAAAATCTTGTTTATGACTTTTCACAAAACAATTCAGAACTCTTCACAAATGCACTGCTATGAAAATAACATGCACCAGGTATTTGTACAGGTCACAAACTATGTAAACCCACATTGCCATTGATAAAGCATCACTACGCTGGAAATGCACTTATGCTGGAACAGACACGGACAGGCAGATCTGTTCTACAAAACATCTGATTGTCAAAAGTCATGCCAAATAGAGCGTGGGAGTCAACAGAGTCAGCAGTGACAGCTGAGGAAAGACTAATGTTACTCCTCCGAGTCCAGCGCTGGGATCAGCCCTACAGTAACTTTACTCTACCCTGATAGAATATCTCATTAGAACCAGCATAGAGTTACAGCAGCACTCCAAACCCACATACACACACCCACACACACGCGTGCACTCAAACAGGCCAACCAATAAACAAAAGTCTACAGAGATACCAGGGTGGAGTTTCTGCTTCCGTGCAGGAGTGGCAGATTTGACATTTGATTTGCAAAGCAAACTATGTGCCACTGTACATTTAGACCAACACAAAGAGATATGCATGAGACTGACTGATGTGATCAGCTGTTGGTAATCGGTTTCAGTCTCACCCTAGACAAAAACCACAATTCTTAGCTAAAACTCCCTGATCCCAACAAGTAATTCTGCTCACTTACCTCATCTCAAATTTATGCAGACATTATATTAATTTAAAAGGTAAAAATAAAAGGTAATTCCGTACATTAAACGAAAACGCATTAAGACATTCAGTCTCAGAGCTGGACAGCTGTGTCTGACGGACTGACCACAGCAGGCACAATGAGGGCATCTTTGCCCTTGTGTCTACACACACACACTTGGCAAGGGCTCTCACACCCGTATCGCCACCAGTCAGTGACATCACCCATTTACGCAGACGTTTTTCTAGCACTCTCTTCCCATTTCCTACAGTAACTCAAAGCCCTCTGGTCAACTCTCTGTACTCCATTCCTCCAGGCCTCACTTAACCTGTCGATGAGAAAGACGTGTTAATGGCTCAAACCTTAAAGACAAACCTGCAATAAAAAAGACAGTGACCTAGTTTCTCCCTCCTTGTAAACAACTTACTCTCTCACTTCCTGCAAGAGCAATAAATCCAAATACAATAGAGGACTATTACTACTAGGCTGTTAAACCAGACATATCATGGAGAAATTTGATCACCAGTTTACTATATACAACTAATACATACAGTGGTATGATAACATTTGAATGAACCTTTTAAGGTTTTACAAGAAGTATATTTCAAAAAAGGACAGTAAGTGTATACTGTGCATGTCTATCAAAATAATTAATAAATGTACTATATATAAGTATATAATATAATATAGTTATATAATATATATATAATTTTTATATACATAAAAATAAATGAACAGTTATTTCCCAATATCTTATTGCAACATTTTCTACTCAACATATTTTTCTCAAGATAATATAACAGTTTCATTGAGTCATTTCAAATGAAACTGACATGCTCTAACGTGTTTGGAATTTGTAAATAAAAGAATTTTCCTTATTACTTTAGAATTTTGATTTATGCAGTTTATAATATGTCATATTAATGTTGAGACTACATTTTTTAAATTGTATAAAAAATTTAAATGGATTAAACATTTGTCACACTATAGCATTTAAATGAACCACAAAAAAGTTTCATAAAAACATTTCTGATCAAAGGTTTGGGGTTTTAAAGATTATCATTATTATTTTTAATTATTACTTTTATTTTGCAATCCTGAATTACATTGATCAAAGTGAAAGGAAAGAAAAATTCAGTTTTAAATAAATTCTGCTCTTTTCAAACTGGTCAGATCCTGAAAAACACGTATTACGCAAACACAACTGTTTTCTACATTGATAACAATAAATCTTGTTCTTGAGCACTAAATCAACATATTAGAATGATTTCTGAAAGATCATGTGAAACTGAAACCCCAGCTTTGCCTTCACAGATATAAATGATATTTTAAAATATTTAACAAAAATAAAATGGTAATTTGGAACGGCAGTGTATCTTATTACACTTATTTTCCATTACATTAGATAGGAGACCTCAGGAGCCTTTCAGATCTCTGACCACAAATTACACATGCTCACACACACACACACATACACACTGTGTATCCTCACCTATACAGTGCTGGGGCTCATACACCCAGTCATCATCATCTTCATCCACTCCATGTGGAGTGCTGGAGTGTCTATGGAGGCTGTTCTGGCTGCGGAACAGTTTACGGGTCTGCTGTGACAGCGAGGACGCGCTTAGCCAGCTGAGAGCTCGGGAGATCGGGGCGGCCTTTTCTGCCTTCTCTCTGTCCCTCCCAAAAGACCCAGAACGCTTGTCCCTCATCATACCCTCTTTAAAAGCAGGGGATAAGATCGAGGTCACTTAAAGTTACAAGAGTTAATCCACGGCGCACTGTTCCTCACGAGTCTGGGATCAAAAGCAGAACTACATCACACGGTTTACGCTTAAAGATCATGAAGTGATTGGGTTTTAAATCCATGAAGCTCCAGCGAAATGAAGGAATGTCTGATTGAATTAATGTCCCACTAAATGAAATTTACTGGTTCATATCCACAGGTGTTTTTGCAACCTGGATGACAATTTTCAGACAATTTTTTTGCTTTCTACTAGATTCCTGGAAATCCCAACACGAGTACTGCAGACCACAAGCAGTAATTAACTCAAGCAGCAGGCTGGAAAATCGCAGGTCTTCCCCCGACGTCCACCAGGAGACACGGAGCAGTTTAAAAGCCACAACAGTTTTTTTGGTGAACACCTTTAAACCTGAAGTTTCAGCTGAAGAAAATTAGACATTCAGTTTTAGTACTTTTAAATGCTATTATAAAGACCAGTGATTATCTTATAACATCCATGTGACACTGGTCTAAAGACATCACCAGGGTAAGTTTCATAAATGAAGATGGATGAGCTCAGAAGTCCTTTTCCTTTTCATTAGCCGGTAACAGGATCAGGTGCTTCTGTCGCCGTGGACCGTGTTATCTCCAGTCACTGTGTACAGCCACCAATGGATACTCTTCCTGATTACTGACACTGACTACGCAAGGGTGTCTGCCACTCACCTGGGACTTCAACACAATCAAAGTCAGTCCTGCAGAGTGCCAGAGCAGGCGTTCTCCTGATCTCTTGGCGACAGTTGTCCAGATACAGCACCCACATACACTGACTGTGGGATTGGAAGTTTAGTGTTACAAACAACTAGAGTGCTGGTGAAATACGACCTTAAACCAGCCCCAACCACTCCCTTACTCCTCTCTGATCTCTCTCTCTGATCTTTGCCCCTCCCCTCCAGTCGCACAGCAACCATAGAAGGGAGACTGGACTTTTCACTCCTCTTCCTTCTCTGGGTTTCCCTCCCTCTAAGTCAGAACCTTCAAAACGGGGTACAAAGGAAAAACATTTTCTTTCTTTTTTTTTTTCTTTTTTACAATATATATCTTATTTGAAAGACAAACTAAATATGCACATACAGTAGTTGTGTGATTTTGTTTTAGCTGATCTTTTTTTAAAAAACAAACAAATACAAGTTGGCACACCATAGGCTCCAAAAATGCAAAACAATTTAATAACGGACTTCACAAATGGTAACGTTTCCTTGGAAACTGTACCTTGTGTGAAGGTCCATTATTAAATTGTTTTGCATTTTTGAAGCCTATGGTATGCTGACTTTTGTCGAGCACCCAATTTTGAGCATTTTTTTGCGGTCGATGTGCGTGTTTTGGTTCTGTCTTAGCTGATTTCTCTTTGAAATATACATATGTTCAAATTCTCATTATGTTAATTATCTCTGTAAGAAGCAAATAATATTTCAGACACAAATTATGGCAAATATGGAGCATCCTTGTTTACTGTATAAACACGTTCTGTACAAAAACATAAACCCATTAAAAATATATATATATAAAAGAAATAAAATAAAATGAATAATAATTATAGTTTTGTTTATTTCAATTATATAAAAGGATATATTAATATTTTATATTTTATTTATATTTATTTTTAATACAGTTTTTCCCCTCACAAGACGATCTTCATATTTAGGGGTCTCTCCCATTAAGGAGCTTAACTTTAAAAACAAGAAATTCAACCCTGCTAAAGAAGTCCTTACAGGGTAAAGACTTCTTGACCAACACCTCCATCTGCTTTGACCCGAACACAATATTGAGGACCAGCGGATCAGCCAGCTAGTCCCGTCCAGACCAGAATATCCAGCAAACCACACACAAACTATGCCAGCGGCAAGTGAAGGAAGAAAACACTGGAATAAAAGCAAAAGAGGTGTTTTGTGTAGGCCAACACACAAACATTAACACAGCCCACAGGCAAAGTAAATGAGGGGTTGAGAGATCTGCAGGTACTTAAATAATTTCATGGAATTAGGATGGCCTTTTCTCAAAACCATAATCTGAATGCATGAGTGTATGTGAACATGCAAAGCTGTTCTGTGGTTTGTGTAAATGTATTTGTCTAACCACAGTGGAAATCCCAAATAGACTTCCTTCTATTTACGACAGAATGACCAGTGTCCATCCAACTTCAATGGACGGCTACACAGGAAGATCAATCAGGTTGTTTGACTTTCACATGGGGAATAGCAAACAAATTCAGGCCGTAAATATACAGTGTGTGTAATTAATGATTAGACTTTAACCCCCGCCGCAGCCTGCGACACAGTGCTCCAATTGTCCTAGAAAACCTCTGTACATCCACACAGCCAGATGTAATAATAAACAGCCCTTCTCTCATAAAACACACAGCTAGACGATGCAACCTTTATCCTCAGCACTGCAATCAGCGGCCCTCCACGCCGTTAATAATTCACCAGGGCCAAGCGCACAACTGCTGAGCTAAAACATACAGTCAGTCTGGAATAAAGACACATAGTCTGACCAACAGCTCCTGCATTTACCAAAACTAGCTAATTATGTTATGTAATATACAAAAATAAATAATGAGCGAATAGCATTAAACAAAGGTCAAATGCTTGAAACGAATTAATTAAGCATACACTATGCAAATATACGAGTATAAATGCTTATACCTAAGCAAACTGAATTTTACAATTAAATTTTTCTTTCAGGTAAACTAATGACAGAGCAAAGCAAAAAAAAAAAATCTTGCTTAATGAAAGTGTTTTGAGTTATTCAAATTACAGTTTATTAGCCTACTAATGTTCTGCTAGTCTAACTGGTTTCTATTGTATTATATTTCAAAATGTAATTTATTCCTGTGATGGCAAAGCTAAGCTTTTTTTACATCGTCAAAGAAATAACGAAAGAAAAAAATATATAAAAATAATAAAATATAAAAAATACAGTTAAAAAATTAATTAGGCTATAATTTAGAGTGTTTCTCACATTTACATTCATTCAGTTAGCAAACAACACTTTTCCTCCACGTTTTGCTTTTGAAGCCAGGAAGTTGGCAGAGCGCTGAAAAGTCTTTTTAATTCAGCTTTAAAATGTAAGCAATTACCAAGATGCCAAGGGAAGGATTTTATTGTGCTCTGTCCCACATCTTTATGATTTGGGTTTATTTGTCCCCGTGAGTATGAAGTGTGTGTCTGTATGACTATATAAAATCTGTGCGTGTATCTGTATTTGTGGGAGCATTTGCTTATGTGGGAGAATATCGCAAAATGTTTGTTGAATTCAATATGGCCAGACCACTGAATTGTGTTTATGCTGGAAAGATGGATACAATGAAGGAAAGAAGGAGAGGAGAACAGGAAGAAGCCGTTAAAGATGAGTAGAGCTATCAGTGCTCTCGTCACTTCTTTCTCTGTTCCTATTCACAGAGAGATCAGGATCTGACCCATAACTAACAGAACCCTCCGGGCGACCTCTGACCTTCGGCTCCCATGAACCTGAGAGGCTGGCCATCACCTCCAGAACAAGGTCTCACAAATACTTGTTGACCCATGGTGACCTCCACAACACATTCCTCTCTCCCTGGTATGCTTCACAGGAATAAATGAAGGAACTCTGTTCTATCATCTTTCATGTAAACCTGTCCTGTCTCTGCATGCAACTACTCTAAATCAAACACACACACACACACATACACTCCACCAGGCCAGCTCTGCCTAATATGAGCCAGTTGATCATTAAACTTTACTACTGATCATAATGTCCCCCTTAGTCAATACAGCAGTAAACAAGACACTAAAATGTAATCTTACAATCTATTCTTTCGTCATGCACACCCATTCAAACTGTGGGCACACCTAAAGCTTTTAAATAATAATAATAATAATAATAATAGTCAAATAAACAAAACGGAAGCATAAATTCAAATGACTGTGTCCACACTTCTGATTTAATGAGACTTGAGTTTCAGCATGTGAAATATTTTTGATTACACGTGATACTCATCCTGTAGACTAGAGCACCTGCATGCCAGCCTCTGTTAGTGTATGCATTCTCTAAACCCATTTTCCTCATGAACAAAGTGGCATGTTTTAGTCTGAGAAGAGATGTTAACGGTGGCTCTACACTATCTCTTTTAAGTCAGACAGCATTCTCTGTTCACGGCTCAGAAAACTCTTCCAGCTAGATGATAACAGGGAGGAAGTATCAGGACTGGGATGAGAGCCGTGTCTCTCCTGAGACGGCCCCAGGAGGAAGTTTCCTGGTAACAGAGCTCAGTGTCTGCTGAGGACAAGCTCTGCTTCTCCACTGCTTTATCTAATTACATCTACCTGGATATAACAAAAAGCAAGAAACATAATAGTACAGTTTTAATGCCACTTTATGGAGTTCATGAATTATCTGTGTTGTTCAAACCTGCAACCTGCAAATTTGCAAAAAACTTTTTACCATGGATAATTTAAAGGCTGAAATTCTACCTCTGCTTGTAAATTTCACATTTTTTAAATTCAGAGTATAAGTACGGGTCACCATACTCTGCCACACAACACTTCACACTTTTTCACTAAGTCATGACACTCATGAGCCTATATGTTTGGACACCGACCACTAGGGGGCGGTATAATGTTTAAAATGATGAGTGTACAATGTAGAAACAGGGCCAAAAAGACACAGCTCTTTCCTCTAAACTACATTAAATTAAATTAAGCATGAAGATACTCCTCCGGCTGCTGCATGAGATGAAATATGCATTATCAATTTAATGTTCTTCATGTGCATTATCAAATGCATCAAATTTTTACATAAGTAATACTGATAATTATAATATAATATTATAAGAATTTACTTAGCCAGTCAATACTAATGCATTCTTTTAAAAGAATCCTAGTAAAGCCTATTACAACCAGCCCAAACATGTAATAGGAAAAAGTAAGGCAGGTGTTGACCCCTCACCCCTGACTAGTGACCCCTGCATGCTCATTGTTGGTTGGAGGATGTTGATGTTTCAGTGAATAGAAACAAAAGCCATCTAAAACCAGTCAGACAGCCTGATAGAGTCAGCTCTAAAACACGAGTCTTTATCAGGGAGTTTAACTCCTTAATGACTAATGCACGCAGACACACACAACACAGGCCTTGTGCACACACACTCACATTGACTCACCATGAAACAACCTAGACGACATGCTAGCAAAAATAAAGATATTGATACATAGTTTAAGTGAGTAGTTTTCAAATGGAGTGTAACACCCGAAGAAACATCTATATACAATATAATAATATACAACTAATCATATAATCATGCATAATTAAAATAACTTCAGCTTGTCTCATATCTTCACGCTGACCTCAAAGATTTATGTCTAGTCAGACTTTTTAGACCAATTTAGGCACTTAAAGCTATAAAGAAAATGCATTAAAAAGACTCAAGCCTCTTCCATGACTTTTTTAAACATGATAGAGTCTCTTAAGATCACCAAGGCTGCATTTATCTGATCTACAACACAGAAAACAGTAATATTGTAAGATATAGTTCAATTTAAAATAGCTGACAAATAGACAAATTACAATGTATGTCTAGGGAATGTCTTGATATAGATGGCAATGCAAATGTTTATGTGCGTGTCTGACGGGGTGACGTGACAGTGGGGGTGATGTCTAGATTCCATCTGTTCTTGGGGTCATCCTGTCGGCAGCCCTTTCCTCTTCCTGTAAGTGTGTGTGTGTCATGTCACTAACAACAGAGTGGTTTTGCTTACGTTTGTCATTGGTGGGATGCACTGCTAAAGGGAGGGAGAGAAGGAAAGGAAGGAAAGGAAAAAGAGAAGTGTCATCTGTCCAGAAGTGCTGCTCAGCTCCTTGTTCCTCCTTTTATCGTGCCATCCTGGAAAAAGAGGAAGCTGTAGTCTACTGTGAGAGTGGTCATATATGTGACCCTCCACATATCCTCTGTATGTTATGCATATATAAAAGTCAAAGAAACCCCAAATACCATTCAAGATATCAGCTTCAAAGATCTTGACAATGTATGGCCTTTGAGTGTGTGACTTTCTGCTTTTAGTTTTTTCAGTTCCCAGCAACTGCTTATACACCACTAATGTGTTACAACATCAATCACACACAGTATAGAGATTTTACTCATTAGCAGAAGTCATCTGCTCCACCCTGATCCACAGTGTTAGTCACACTGACAGCTGGGCTGTGTGTGTGTGTGTGTGTGAGTGTGTAGGTGTTTTAAATTCAAGTATGTTATAACTATTGCTGCCATGTTTTTACATGCTTTACGCAAAGTTTTAATAGCATGCTGTTGAACAAGTTTTAAAAGGACAAGCCACAATGTTTCTGACACAAATTAGTACATGTAGCTCATGTTCAATTCATAAATATTGATTGTTAGATATGAACTTAACATCTAAATGAACTGGTCTAAATAAACCTTTATATTATTTAAAATGACTGAATCAATCTGACCAACCAAAGTCATTTTTATGGCTTGGTTCAAGTAGAAATAACTAATTGGAGGGCAAAAGAAGACTATTTCTTATATATATATATATATATATATATATATATATATGTTACAATCATTATGCAATATAGATCGATTTTTATGAATATTACCATCAATAATGATAGAAAACCAGTCAGCACACATCAATAGTCTGTCTCTCTCCCTACCTCTCTTTCTTTCATGCTAACACACATATAAACCTTTGTATAGCTATCTTTGCGAGGACATACAGTCACAATGCAATCTCTAGCTCCTTACCCTAAGCATACCCATCAGAACTCAGTACCTCATCCAAACCCTTTCCCTAAACCTACCCTTTACCCAATTATAACCTGAACCCTAAAACCAAGTCTTGACCCTAAAACAACCCTTTAAAGGAGTCTCAGAAAGTGAGGACCGGCCAAAATGTCCTCACTTTACAAGACTGTTCTTACTCTGATGGTCTGAAACTCAAACTGGCCCTCACAAAGACACACACGCACACACATGGACACACACACACTGAAATGTCAAATGTAGGTCTCACCCAAATGTTGTTGTATAGGAATGCAGACAGACATGCCAATGAACGTGTCCATTACTATGATGTATGACGTATGAATACTTGTGTGTGTTTAGGTGTGTGTGTATCCGCGATCACCCAGGGCATTTTCTACTCTGAAGAGTGCAGGATCATCACAGTGAGCTCACAGGACTGGAATGAGAGCAGGACAGCAGGACTGCTCCACAAACACCGCCGGTAGTGAAAACTGATCTAAATGTATAACCTCAATTCAATCAAATGAACAAATCCAGTTCTGACTCGCTGATTACATGCTCATTTACCGAAGAATGGACATAAATGTTATTATGAAGATAATATATTATGAAAAATAGTGGCCGAAAAAAATTAAACATTTTACGAGAAAATAATTTACATATATATTTTTAAAAAAAATGTTGCTTATTCGATATAAATATGTTTCATAAAATGTTTTTCTAGAAATATATGCACTTTAAAAACATCTTAAAAATAATTAATTTAAAATGTATCATGTTATTATATAGATTATTTTTTTAATATGTGAACATAAAACAGTGTTGTGTGACATGAAATCTTAGTTTAGTTCCCAGCAAGTAAACAAAATTTTCTCACATGACCAATAAAACAAAATGTAAAAAAAATTGTCGGTGTAATCTAACACAGTAATGCTGATTATTATAATAAATTGAACTTGAAAATAAATAAATACATAAATTAATTAATAAATACAATAAAAAAACTGTTATTTCTTTGTGATTTCTTCTAAATAATTGAGTTTTCCAGTTCCTGGATAAAGAATACTGTGTTGTGTAAGCAGGCAAAATCTTTTTCATGAGTGGGGACTTTTCCAACTTTAGTTTGGCCACAA
The DNA here is from genome assembly GCF_023724105.1 of Carassius gibelio. NCBI lineage: Eukaryota > Metazoa > Chordata > Actinopteri > Cypriniformes > Cyprinidae > Carassius > Carassius gibelio. The sequence goes on along the minus strand of NC_068390.1, from coordinate 18,659,201 downwards.
AATATTTGATCTATTTGACTTAAAATGTTTCTGCAATGGCTAAAGAGAAAGGCAGAAAGGGAAGCTAGGCTTATCCAATGCTGTTGGATTAGCATACTAAGAGACCTGGAGCCCCCGGGGAACCTCTCAGAAAAAAGTCACAATCAGGAGGAGAATTAAACTGGCATGGACTCCACACCTCCCATTGATCTGTTGACAGCCAACCTGGAAACCGGCCACAAACCTCAACGGTTCTCCAGAGAGGAGAACCACCAGTGTGGAGCCTGAAAACAAGACGATGACTTGTGGGAAGTGCCAGATTCGCTTTGTTAACTACTGCTAAACGGTCCTTTGGCTGTTAAATTATCCTGAGGGAATTTTTCGTATGTCAATCATTTAGCGAAGTAGTAGTTGTCAGTTAAAAGTTTGTGAAAAACACAATTTGCTAATGTTGCTGCCACAACATGGCTGCGTGCCTCCTCAATCTCAGATTTTGACACATGCTTTAATGCATCTTTGACGAGCGGGCTTTGGAAAGAGGGGGTGTGTCTAATTCAGTGGATTTAAATGTTGCAATTAAAAATAGCAGCTTTATTGTTAAGAAATGTGCATGCATTATCACTTTTAAAAAATAGTCTTAAAAATAGTTACATATACTTAAAATATTAGTGATCAAAAATTATGTAAGTCAACCCTCTACAATGCAAGTAAATTACTTGCATATGCGATTAAATCTTCATTCTGGCGACTAAATGATTTCTAATATTAACCAATGGCTAATGAATTCAGATATATTTTCACTCGTGAACACTCTCTGACTGAGGGCTTCAGAGTTTCACTCTCCGTCAGTCGGTCTGTGCTTTTTTTCAGTTCATCTCAATGGATGCGCAGTGCACCTGTATTTAATGTACCGTAAACTTTAATGTGAAGGCTTTCTCTCACACACGCAGAGACAGAGAGAGAGAAAAAAAGAGAACTGAATTGCTACATTTAAACAATATTATTTGTTGTATTTTCCTATCAAAATAATGCCATTCCTATGGAAGTCTTTAGCTTTTAAGAACAGACTAGTGATGTGTCGTTCTTGAACGATTCGTTCATTTTGAACGAATCTTTAATGTGACTCGGGAAGAACGAGTCGTCTCAGGGAGTGATTCGTTCAGTCGCGCATGCGCATTATTCTATGGGTTCTGTTCTAGTAGTAGTAATTCACTTGTCATTCAATGCAGTCTTGAGCCGGAAAGAGAATTGATTAGTTCATAGTTCGAGTCTATCGGGTTTTTGACTCGTTCCTCAATCACGTGACAGCCCAATACGTTAAACCCAATGCAGCATGAGCCGGAAAGAGAATTGATTAGTTCATAGTTCGAGTCTATCGGGTTTTTGACTCGTTCCTCAATCACGTGACAGCCCAATACGTTAAACCCAATGCAATATGAGCCGGAAAGAGAATTGATTAGTTCATCTCATGAGTCTTCAGGTCGAGTCGTTCCTTAATCACGTGACAGACCCATACGCTAAAACCATAGACACTGACAGTAAAAGAATGCAGATAATTGAATAGTTCATCTTTCGGTTCTTCGGGTTTTTCGTTCTTTTGTACTGTGTGACAACATTGGCTAGAGTAATTAGTTCATTTACAACTTTCCTTACAAAATGGGTGCGTAGTACTTATTTATTATTAGTATTATTTACTCTTACAGTAACGTGATGCATTTCTGGTTTCAAATTGTTGTTTTTAATTTCTGTCATGGTGGTACTTTTCCATAACACTGAATGTGGAAATAAAGATTATGCTTAAAATGTTGATCTTTTTTTCTGTCTGTTTGTTTGTTTTGGTTTAGTTGTGCAGTTATTAAATCAGATTGTCTGTGTAAACCATACTTTTGTAACATATGACACTTTATAAACATTAAAAACACTGTACATACTTTTGAATAGTTGTTTATTGTTTATTACAGAAAAGCTTTGTAACAAAGAGGACAACTATTCCAAAATAAATTAAAATAATAAAAATGTAAATAATTAAAAATGAAATTAAAATTAAAAGATAATAAAGCCACAGGGTCTAATAACCTTAACAAATGAACTTTAAAAGTACAATATAAAAAAAAAGAAAAACTTAATATTGCACAACAAGCTATTCCCAAAATAATTTTAAACCATTTGAATAAAAAATAAATGAAAATTAAGAGATACTAAAGCTATGGAGCCTTATAACAATAACAAATTACCTTTTAAAATCACAACAACAAAAATATTGCACAACAAGCTAGTCTTTTTCTAAATAAATAAAAATAAATAAGCTTTAAAATAAATAACACACTGTGGCTATATTTTTAGGACTTGCTTTAAGGCATGTTTACATTATTAAAACAAAAACAAGCTCCCTGACCTTGGATGGGCTGAGTCTGTGAGTTCTTCTATCTGAGATAATCTGCCCAGTTTTAGAAAAAAAAAATTCAGATGGCACGGATGTGGCCACAATGCAAAGTCTTGTCTTTGTGACTTCAGAAAGGCTTGTGTATACTGGTGAACATCTCCTCCACCAGGCCAGAGGGTCTGATGTGCGGGGTAAGAGTGGCTCTGCAAGGTTGGCATCTCCATCATAGCATCTGAGGTCTTAGAAGAGGTAGCAGAAGGCTCAAACTTAACCTCTCGTCAAAGTCTTCCCAAAACATGGCCCTGCACTGGCAGTGAACCAGGATCTGAAACGCCTCACTCTGAGCTGGGTTAAAACTGTTAAAGCTGAAGTTATCATAACCTTAATGTCTTTAACATTTGTCTTTAACATTAATAATTCAAATTCAAAATGTTATTTGCTTTTAATGTATGTCATTATGTCCTTTTTTGAGCAATCTTCTTATACATATATTACACCAATATGTCAAGTCTGCCTAGGAAAAGCAATTATTATACCAGCAAACTCAAAATTGGAGTAAAAATGAACAAACTAGTCTATAAATTCTTTTTATTGTAAGCTTGGATTATTATATTATTATATAGCCTAGTGTTTATTTACCGATAGACAGTCAAGAAGACAAATTAATCAAAATTTTATTTATAACAGGGTTTTATTTATTTATAAAATAATAACAAACCACAGATCCTCAACAAACAGTAACAAAAACACTGTGACAGAAATGTCAGAAATAGCGCATGGGGCTGTCACGTGATTAAGGAACGAGTCAAACTCGACCCGAGACCCGAAAGACTCATGAGATGAACTAATCAATTCTCTTTCCGGCTCAAGACTGCGTTAGTTTTGCGTATGGGGCTGTCACGTGATTAAGGAACGAGTCAAACTCGACCCGAGACCCGAAAGACTCATGAGATGAACTAATCAATTCTCTTTCCGGCTCAAGACTGCGTTAGTTTTGCGTATGGGGCTGTCACGTGATTAAGGAACGAGTCAAACTCGACCCGAGACCCGAAAGACTCATGAGATGAACTAATCAATTCTCTTTCCGGCTCGAGACCGCATTGGTTTCGCGTATGGGGCTGTCACGTGATTAAGGAACGAGTCAAACTCGACCCGAAAGACTCATGAGATGAACTAGTCAATTCTCTTTCCAGCTCAAGACCGCGTTAGTTTTGCGTATGGGGCTGTCACGTGATTAAGGAACGAGTCAAACTCGACCCGATAGACTCATGAGATGAACTAATCAATTCTCTTTCCGGCTCAAGACCGCGCTAGTTTTGCGTATGGGTCTGTCACGTGATTAAGGAATGACTTAAACCCGAAGACTTCTTGTCAGATAAGAGGTGAGATGAGCTAATCACAGACTGAAGACCCAGGTAAAGAATGAGTATTTTTTTCTTTATCATAGCATTTTATTTTTGTATTGTTTGTAGTGTGATCAACGTTTGCGTAAGTACTAGATGTGTTGGGGAGGTAGCACTTAATATTTTAATATCATTTTGCTAAAATGAACGAAATGAACGAAATGACTCGAAAAAAGATTCGTTCATTTTGCTGAACGAGACTCAAAAGTCCGAGTCGGTAAAATGATCCGAACTTCCCATCACTAGAACAGACAGGTTTTCCGGTAGTGGGTGGAGTTAATGCGCAAATCGCAATATCATTGGCTGGCGCTCATCTATTATCGTCCCTGTTTTGATTTCAGCAAATCAGTTCAAGCGAACACACATAACCTGATTAATATTCATGAATCCAGCAGTTCATTAATCCTTAGTAGTCCTTAAAGGGTATTTTTTATAGTTCTAATTATTCGAATTCATATCATTATTATCTTATCAGTATTTATGTTAGCTTTTTCAGAAATAAAGGAGGAATAAAAAGGTATTATTTTCTTTGCAATTAAAATGTTACGATTTATGCTAGTGTTAAGATATGTGAAGGTATATTTGTAGAATGGTAAAAATTTAAGACAGGAATACGAATGAAACACAAAGAGAAAAAAACAAAACAAAATTTATTCCGCACTGAGACTGAGGTGATTAATCTTACTGAAGGAGAGAGGAAAAGAAAAGCAGAGAGTGTGAGTAAGAGCCACTGAAGTGTGAGGGACCATGGCCTCTAGCTAATCTACAGCCGTCTCCTTTCTCTTTAAATAAACCAAGTTGAAGAGCAGGAGATCCTTACAACTCTCTCCCACCTTCCTTTGTCAGCGAACCATACACTCACACTCTCCGTGGGCCCATTACTGTCTGATTTAAGAGGAGGTGAGAGAAAGAGGGGTCAAGAGAGAGGCAGAGAGAAAGTCAGCTGTGTTATGCTGATCAGGCAGACGCATGGCTGAGAGTCGTCTGTCACCATGACAATAGGGTTCCCGACACAGGGCTGGCGCTCTGCCCTCTGCAGCGGGAACCAGACAACTCACACACGCACGGACACACCCAGCTGTCAGACACAACCAACACACGCCGATGAAGATGGCAGCCAAATGTGAATGACAGAGGGCCATTGGGATTTTAATGAGGGATGCGACCTCGGCCCTGATGTCAGAATGACCTAAGTCTGTCAGATTGTGAAGAGATTCATAAAAGGCCTTGTAATAGACAAATTTAGGCTTTATTATTGCTACAAAAATTTGCTATAAACTTCTGGCTCATGATGCCTCTATTAAAACTCAGTTAGTCATGCATATCTTTCTGCGTCAAACCAAGCGCACGCTAAACATTATCAATTCTACATGGCAAATCTCTCTCTGTACTTGTCATTTTGATAGTACTAGAAGCGTAAATCATGTTTTGTGTGCTTTTTTTTGTTGTCTGTCCTCTTCCTTCACTGACACTCTCAAATTAAATGTTGTCAAACTAAATGTTACTAAATATGCAGTTTTATTTGTATTATTATTATTTTTCTTTAAATACCATAATAATTTATAAAGTACATGCTAATGTATTTTTCACTAGGGTATGCATTAGACATGCGCCGGTATTCGGTAATGCAATATGTCAAGGTAATTAATATGCACGATATTGTTATAGTGGGCACTTCTAAATACCGTGAATAATTATTACATATTATTCTGAATTTGGAATGCAATTTAAGAATACTTTTCCCATCAACTGGTCAAAATGCATAACACCGCTTTATGCTGCTTAAAAGACGTGTGCTCTAATGTAAAAAAGCACGCATCACGTAAAAGATGCGCTGAATGAAAGCACATCACTCTCTGACAGCAGATGGCGCTAAACTGCAGAAAATACTGCCTGGAAACCCCATGAATAAAGCAGCTGCTACTTTCTAAAACATATTTAAATCATTTTAACCGATCATTAAATCGACTTAATAGATTTTTTTCATTTTAATCTGGACTACAACATGCCCTAGATATTGTTTGAAAGTGTTTTGATTCTTTATTGTTAATTCACACTTTAAATTAGGGCTTTATTAGTTAACATTAGTTAATTAATTAATTCACTTAACATAAACTGCCAATGAAAAATTATTCTAAACATTCATTAATCTTAGGTATTCCAATATATAATAACATGTTAAATTCTAAAGTTGCAGCTGTGTTATTTAATGAGCTAACATGAACTTAAATTAAAAACTTTTAATCTAGTATATTTCTGTATTGCTTAATTGTATTTAAATGTTAAGTTATTTTTGTTATAAGAAAAAAGTTATTTAACCTGTTAAATTGTATCATGACCACTTTTTTAAATTAAATTTAAATACCGTGATAATACCATATACCTTGACAAAAGCATGAGCAGTTAATCGCAACAGGAAAATTTGATACCAGTCCCTAGTATGCATACAGTCAGTAGATTCTAAATTACTTAATTGCTAGACTTAAACTGAGCAGGAAAGTGCACAGCAAGATGAAGAGAGTGAAAAGACAAAAACCTGTACAGATTTTGCGTAGAGGATTGTTTTCAAGTCATTCAGCATATCACCTCATATCTCGTTTTACAGATTCATAAAATACACAGAGACAGAGTCAACCAAAAAGATCAAGAGAGAGAAAGACAGGAGTTGTGACAGAAGGAGCAGAATCATAAAGGACTTAACTAGGCCCTATTTGGCACTTACATAAAATTTCATTTCACTGATTCATTTCAGAAGTGCACATATGAATGCTAATAAAAAATAAAATAAAAACTTATCAACTTATCAAACCATTAAAATTAATCAGGATATTTGTGTTTACCTACTTTATATTTAAGAATATATGTAAATTATAGGTTAACACAATTTTTATGGGTGGACCTCCTCTCTCCCGGGCCCAGGACAACATTCCTGGTCTTGACTCCCTAGCAATGGAATCCAGTTGTCCATGATATATCTCCTTTAAACATTCAAACACAGATGGCTTCATGTCAGACAGGTCCTTATCTGTCTGTAGGTGTGAGAGAGCCAGACCCCTGGGAAAGTTTGGTTGTTTGGTTCATTGACTTTCTCACAACATTGCAAACTCAATGAGTTTGTTTGAAAAGCCACATTCATTGAACTTTCGATTTTCGACATTTCGTTTTATTTTTTTAAATTTTTTTTATCTTTCTGACATTACTTTATTAAACCTACTGTGTAAAACATCATTAATCTCATGATCAAAATACCAATTGTGTTTCTTCCAAGTGACTTTGATATTATTATAATTATATATATTGCATCCACTACAGTTAATAATTTGGAGACCGTAAGAATGATTATTTATTTTAATTTAGCAAGGGTGCATTAAATTCAAAAGATCTTAAGTAAAAACATTTATACAAAAGATGTCTATTTCAAATAAATGTTGTTCTTTTGACCTTGCTAATCAACAAAGAATCCTTAAAAAATTAAACAGCACAACTGATATCAATGTGAAATACTTCTTGAACACCAAATCAGTATATTAGAATAATTTCTGAAGGATCATGTGACATTGAAGATTGACATAATGCTACTGAAAATTCAGTTTTGCCATCACAGGAATAAATTGCACTTTCAAATAAATATATATGTTATAAATAAAGTTATTTAAGCAATAATACTGTTTCAACTGTATTTTGATTTGAAATGCAGCCTTTATTGAGGTTAAGAGACTTCTTTCAAAAACATTTTAAAACCTTACCAAAAATATAGAGCTTGAATAAAGGAACAAGAAAGGTGGAAGACAGGAGAGTAAGAGTGAAATTATGGACAGAGATGGATAGTTTTCTCTCTCCTCAGGCAAAAGAAGGAGTAATAATGTGAACAGTAATATATGAGAGTTAATGATCCATGAGACGAAACACAGAGAATGAAACAAGCCTGAAGGTTTTCACACATATACACATTCCTTGGGCACAAGCTTCACTTTCTCATAATGACCTCATACCTGGATCATTTCACATCCAACCTCACATTTCCTCAAAGGAAGAATAATTAGATTGGCTGATTAAACAGCAGTAAAAATGGCTAGACAACTGCAAGAACCTTTAAAGACTGACAATTATCTCACACAAAACATTGATGAACCATGTTCCATCAGAGCCACAGTGTTTTTCCCTATGACTGCCCCAACCCTGAGGACATTTTTCCCTTTCCACAGCCTGTTTCTTAAACATTCCAATCCTTCTGTTCTGCCCCGCTCCCGGGTGTAGCACCAGGGTGTAAATCAACTGCCCCGGCTGTACAGACAGCCGTAGTCTCATTGTGCACACTGTGACCTGTGAGGTCCAGGAATAAGGGCTATTTTCCTTTTATTACTCCTACACAGATCTGTGTTTCATGGATCATCTCATGTGATTTATGATAGTAGAGCCAGGCATTCATTACATCACTGGCATCAGTCTCCATCTCTCTCTCTCTCTCTTGCTGCTTTGGCACACAATATCTTCATCAGCATCAGTTAAATTTACTTACCCTCAGGCCATCCAAGTTCACTTGCTTACTAATGGACCCCCTGCAGTAAATGGGTGCCGTCAGAATGAGAGTCCAAACAGCTTAGAAAATTACAATAGTAAATACACAAGTAATCGACCCAACTCCAGTCCATCAATTAACTTCTTGTGAAGTGAAAACCTGCAAAGCTGCATGCAGGAAACGTTATTATGGACTATTGGACAGAAGTGAAAGTTTAAAGTTAAAATGCAATAATAATGGATTTATTTCTTAAACATGCCATGGAGTTGTGTGGATTATTGTAATGTTTTTATCAGCTCTTTGGACTCTCATTCTGACGGCAGCCATTCACTGTTGAATATAGGCTAGCCCACAGCCAATATTACTTCATTTACAGTACTTCATGAACAAGTTTTGATAGTTCAAATCCTACTAAGTCATAAAAGAGTTTTAATAAGAATGGAAAGCTTTGTATTCTTCTGATGTTGAGTATAATGAATAAAGACTGTATGACTTACCTGCAGCAGGAGAAATGGTCAGGAACAGCAACATTGAGGGAGAGAGAAGAGACAAAAGAGACTCGTAAGTCAAGTAAATGAAATCATCAATTAATTCTACACACAACAATGTGTCTTCCTTGTGTTATTTGAACATATTGTTCTCTTATGCTAATTAGTGATCGCCCTTTTAAAAGCATCCACAACATTTCTGATCATCGTTATCTCACACAGTAAGTGCATAATGTGTAATAATTTAGGCTCTAACCTGCTAACAACATTAGTCTCAAGTGATCCGATGATAAGTAGTCACCAGAGACAGATCGTTGTTTACACCTGTTATAACTGCACCTTCAACACTGGATGTCGTCAGAGGAAGGGTCTCTTAATTTGTGACAACAATGATGTCAAAATTGATAAACTCTTAAAAATATATTTACTCTTATTAATTTGGTCTGCCACAATTATATCTTCATTTTATTTAACTGTGGCAGCTTTCCAAATTAGAATTACATCAGCTTTATTCACACTGGCAAAATAATCAAAATAAAAATATGAAATAAATAAAATAACAATCAATATAACAATTAAAACAATAAAGTTTCACGTCAGTTATAGCTGATTATTATAGATTTAGAATTCATCTCGTGGCAATTCTGTTCCTTTCTGTGCAATTTATTCCTAAAGAAATTTAGAAACAAATTAAATTTGAGAAAATCTAACACTTCTTGGAGACTCAGCTGGACATGCAAACCTGATAATGAACACTGCCAGAACGCTCATGCGTGTGTGAGGAAACCACAGGGAATGCTGGAGGAGGGGATTCTATCCTGTGTGTGTGTGTGTGTGTTTTAAGGATGAATGAGTAAAACCTCTAGATGTGGAATGCAGTTGAATAACCACACAAAAGACCCTCCACAGCTACCTGCCAATTCTGCCAAACCGTTGTTTAAAAAAAGGCCTGTATAGGTCAGGAAAACTAACTTCACTAACATATCTCCCCATCTCTAACATGCTCAAACAAACAACAGAAATTATTTTTCAAATGTTAGCAAAGGTCTGAGGCTAAACCTTTTGGTCATTTTGCACCTAATCTGTACTTCACAGAAACGAAATGCGAGGTCTCAGCTGTCAATCAAAAGTCAGGGGAGGAGTCATGGACAAAGAAGAGGTGGAGTCAGCGACTCAGTGAGGTGCACAAATCCACTTCTGCAGGGCAGCATGAAGAATTGTATAAATACTTTAAATAACATATTGTAATATACTGTAATATATAAAAAAATGGCTGCCAAAGAGGCAATAATAATAAACAAATAAAAAACATTACAAAAATTACCTACCAAAAATTTAAAAACAAAGCCGATTTGGGCAAAATAAAATCAAAGGCAATTTAAATGCAATATTTACAACTATAATGCATAATATATAATAATAATATGACATAGAAAGATACTTTTACTTAAATACAAATAAACAATACTCTACACTTTTGTTTTCATTTTTCTTCGAAAAAAGTAAATCACTCTTAACACACAGCCTAAGTACTCAGTTAAGTTATGAGCCATAACAAACAAAACAAGCACAAGCTTATTCTCATTCCCTTAATGGCTGTACCTGAGTAAGGGCTTCTCCTCTTCCTGTAGCTCCAGAAACTGATCCCTTTGACAGGCATGACTGTGTCCGTTTATCCCCCCAGAGCTCCACAAACACTCACACTTCCCCACTCTGCTGCTCCCAACACACACGTCACATACACACACCTCCTCCACACCACGGCACATGTGCTCTAAACACACAAACCCCAGTGTAAAGGGCCCGCCTCGAACAGGGATAGGAGTTGGGGGGGTTCACAGAAGCCTGACCGCAGTGACCCCTGCCAGGCAGGTTGCCAGGGAGATGCCGCATCATCTGAAGAGGCTTGCGGTTGCTAGGTGAGCACCGCTTAAACATCCTACAACGACTGAAGAGGCTGATGGAGCTCATAATGTAATTTGCCTCATACAAACCAACAAAGAAAATCTGGTAGTTTGGAGAGGCTCCTTCGAAGAGATGTATGGGGACACTTGGCTCTCAAAAAAGCTTAAAGGTTTTATAGATAATTGCAGCGATAGAGGAATTAACAGGGATACTGGAAAATATAATAATATATCAATTATTGGGGTTTCTGGGTCACACCAGATCATACACTTGACCACACACTCTTAAAAATAAAGGTTCCAAAAGTGGGATTTGCAATGGAAGAACTATTTTTGGTTCCACAAAGAATCCTTCATGGAACAGTTCTTAAATCAATTTCTTAGAATATATATTTGATCTAATATCTGTTCTATTATCTGACTTGTCTTTATTTGACAGGTGGGGAGCAACAAAAGTTACAGGGAGAGAGAGGCAGAACAGGACTGGGAAATATATTCCCAAATATATTTATATTCACATAGCCTTTGATGAAGATACATTTTTATTTACAGCTTGCATGCAAAATACTGAATTGTAATGTTTTTTCCCCCCAAACACCATCATCAGTGTAGCCATATTTAATCAGAAAAATCTCTTGAGTTGCATTACTATTTGTTATGCCCATGAGAGATTAATACAGAGTGCTGTATGATGTTTAAAGCAGAGACACGAATTGGGGAATCTAAAAGTGTTGCCACATGCTGGATGGCACCAGCTCTCACACAGTCCTGAGTGCCTGTGGTCTCATAATGGCCAAGGGAAGCATGGGAAGTCTCCAAATCTCATCCCATCACTAACCACAAAGCAACAAGGGATTCCACTGTGAGATAATTTGTTTATGATTTTACTACTGATGACTCTGCCATGAAGCTGCTTGGGAAAATGATTTACAAAAGACAAAAGCTATATGCTCATAGTTAAAAAAATAAGTCACACAAACTCAAATTTGTGAGCCAATATTATTTTGCTTGTTAAGTAAACTGTTTAATGTTGCCAGATTTTGACAGAAAATAACTTACTTAGCAAATAAGGGATGTACAATATATCAGAGCTCAATATAAATGATCAAACAGTGTACAATATTTTAATTCAGCATATTGGTTGATATGGGAAATGCATGCTAATTTCCTCCATTTTTTCATAAAGTGTCTATGGGCCAAACAACCACACCAAAATTCGTAAAAACAATAAAAATGATTTGTGGAATGTAATGCCACATGTACAAGATGATTGTCTCACTATAACAATCCCAGATTCTGTAAACTCTATTAGGCACACCTAACAGATTCATGAATCCTCTACATGCATGTCAAGCAGAACACGCACCTGCTATAATTTCAGAAATGTTAAACCGATGCCCCAAAGAGACAAGGAGTGAGAGATGTAAACAAGAACTACAGTAAGTTTATAGGTCAAGTGTCATTTACATGTCATAGATGGGATGGGCCAAACAACTGTTCCTCAAGCCAGTGAGTACACAAACTACATATTTAGCCTTGGCATCAGTGGTGACATGAGACTCTCAGACGCTGGTGTGTGTGTGTGTGTGTGTGTGTGTGTGTGTGTGTGTGACTGAGTTCTCGAGAGGATCAGTGACATGTCTGACCCTATGGCTGCCGCTCCTTGTTACTGCACAAAGGAATTCAGTGTACTGGAAGATTAAAAAAAAATTGTGGTAAGACATATTAAAGATGCACAGAGAAGTGCAGACAGTGAATGAGCTTCACCCATTTTCAAACTATCCTGCACCAAACTCACACTTCCTTCTCCACATTTTAAAGCAGAGTGTATATTCTCTGCCTAGATTGCACATCCTGCGATGTGACTATCGTGGATTCGTACATCGCGATATCGATGCTTAAACGATACATCGTGCAGCCCTGATGTTAACTATCAAATCTTGTTCATGAAGTGTTTGGAGAGTTTAGGGTGGGGGCTTGAAGGATGTAAATATAGACCCACTCCAAATCCAGCACTGGGACACTCTGACCTGTCCAGCCCACATCAGTCCTGGGTCAACCCTGAGTGCAGAGAATATAGCGTGGAAGTGTCTCAAATTAGCTTATTGCTCCCTGTATACCTCACATCCTTAATGTCACTGAATGACAAGCTATTTATAGACAGGTTACAGAAAGGAGGTGAGTGTACAGAATGAGACCAAACCCAGTTCTGGGACAGAGGTAAGAGATCAATAGCATTCATGAAATATGATGGGAGCCCAGAGAGTAACTGACGTGGGCTGGGTCCCTGTCCTCCAAGACCATGTGACCATTTTGAAGACAACTGGCTGGCTGATTTACTCTACTTATCTTTGAATTTTTGTTAAGTATATATAAATCATTTTCACACAATTAATATTAAAATGGTTTAGGATAATTTAAATAATGTTTAGATTCATGTTTTAATCAATAATTCATATTTTAAGACTTCATTTTTTTAAGACTAAGAATTATTTTTTTTAGGATTAAAAGTCTAGGTCTGGGACAAACCCGCATTGGTTGAATGGACCAACTTGAAATACATGCTTTTTAATGCTGTTTGGACACATTTCATGTTATATTTTGCTGCTAATTTGAATGTGAGTTTGGCCAACTGTTGTTTTGTAATTTTCTCATTCAACAAAAAAGAAATTCTTGTAAGCCCTAAATAGCTTCCTTGGGGTTTTGTATATATGGCCACTGAGTGAACTGACTTTTTTGAAAGGGTATAACAATAAAATATATTCATAAATGATGACCATTATTGTGACCTTCATGTAAAAAATAAATTAATGAATTAAAAGTATCATATTTCAAATCAATTCAAATCAGGCTCAAGCTCCCAGCTGTGCTTTCTGCCATGCATGCTGCCAATTCAGTAAGACAATTACAAAATACTACACAGACAGAGCTACTGTTAAAATAACTGGCATCTCTGATGGGTTCCAGATGGGTTTGTGAGACGGTATCCTCCTCCTCATTATAGAGCTCTGCGCAGCACATGTGGAATCACTCTGGTCAGATCCACTCAAACCTGTCCCCACCACCACCGCCATCACGCCTGTATCTCTGTCTCTGTACAGAGGCATCTTCAATGGGAGCGGTGGTCTGGTCGGGACCCACTCAGGCACCACATGAAAGGCAGACTGGGTGTGCCACCATATGCTTCTCAGAAAGATGGGGGATGGATAGAGGGTGGTAAAGGAAAGAGAGGAAGGCCTCGGGAAGTTCTTCTGGATTCATCTACAGGCAGATACTATTAAGAGTCAAATAAAGAAACAATATGAGCTATATACTGAGCTCAGATTAACTCAAAGGAGGGAACTGGTGATTGGTGGGCCCCATGTCTGCAAAACAGATAATAGCAACTGTTTTAGCTAACACCACACACACCTCCTCACACTCTCCTAGGCCAATTAAGATAGGTTGTTATGTTGTTAGTGAATGCTTACAATAAACTCCCCCTCTGTCACACAAACACACACACAGAGAGAGAGAGAGAGAGAGAGAGAGTGACTCCAACAGAAGCTACAATTAATAATGTAACAAAGTTGAGGGATCTGTATAAAGCAGGATGTCAGTGTATTTAAATGACATAAAAATATAGTCCACTCAAAAATGAAAACACATTTCATCATTCTGACTCACAGTCAGTGCCATCACTGACTCGCTTTATTGTTCCAAACCTTATTTGACGTTCTTTTTCTGTGGAACACAGGTTTTTTAAGAAATGTTTCAGTGTTTGGTTACCAACATTCGTTACAAAATCATTTGTGTTTCACAGAAGAACGTCATACAGGTTTGACATGAGGGTGAGTAAATTATTTTTGGGGGGAGTGAAATTTCTGTTTAAATTTAAAGGGGATATTTCAAAACTTTATTTAAAAATGCAAATTTAAAGAAATTAAGACCAAAGATCAGTACCGTGTGTAAACTGGCACAAATGAAAACGAGGCTGTGAGGAATAATAGACACAGTTGTTGCAAAAATACATCTTTCTAAAAATTTCATTTGAGCCTAAATGAAAAGCATATTAGTTAATATGTTTTCGCATTCTACTCCACTGATGCCCATTTAAAAAGCTGTAAAATTATCTCCCTGTCAGAAGAAGACAAAGACTTCAGAAGCTCCAGACTAGGGATCCCAGCAGACCAATGATCTCCCAGAAACCGCAACCCTTCATGGGCTGATTATCCCCACTCATCCCCCAACTCTCCAGCTTCAGACACTACTGTGATCCCAGAGGAAATAGAGAAAGAGAGGGGCTGAAGCAGGCTAACTGGGGCCAGGCTAGATACTAGCCTTAGAGCGGCTACGGTGATGTTTATTTGATGTTTATCCACTCAATAGAGAAGTGTGAATAAAAGATGAAGAAAAGAGCAGACACAGAGGGAGGAAAAGGAGAGATGGAGATTGGGTTTTCAGGGGAGATCAAAGTTAAAAGGTATTTATCGACTAATAATTGAGATTTTTATTGTTTTATCAGATTTGAGGAGTAATTGTATAAAAGTTGTAGAGCTTTTAAAAGGGCACGGTAGCAATGGAAATTCTGCCATCATTTACTCACCCTCATGTCATTCCAAACCTGCAGTCTGAATGAGATTGGGATGTACTACATTTGCAATCTTGTTTTTGTCATGTGACCCACCTTCGGCATCAGTTGCATCACTTAACTGCCATTCACAAATTCTACTGTTTCATTAAACTATAGATTCAGATATGCTCAGCTCACATACTGTTTTTACATACTGCTATATATATAGTATAAAATAATATATATTTGGATGCAAGGATTATAAGCAGTGTGTTAACTTGTTAAGTGAGTTTTTCTTGATAAGTAGCTTTCCCAACACTGAAAGTTCCATACACACTTCACACACACTCAACGTAGGCCTACAAGATTTCTAAAGTTCCCAGGGCAAAATTCCACACATAGACACAGGAGCTCAGGAGGAATCCTAAAGCGATTAAACAGGTGAAAGACGAGACTAGTACCAATTCAAAGCAAAACAAGAGCCCCACCCAGAGAACCTGAACTCCTGCTCAGGGCTGCAACAGCAAACACTGATCGAATCCTTCTCCCAACGTCTGAAACACTCCCTGGTGGTGTTTGCATGTGGATTAAATGTGTCCTGATTCATTGGAAGGTGCATGATACACCCTCAACTGTTGTTCTCAGATCTGCCTGAGTGCTGAATTGTATCAGAGGATACAGAAACAGCAGATCTAATGTTTCCTGTGAAGTGTCCGGATTTCCTAAGTCTCTTGTTTCCTAATGATACACTAGACATGACAGACTTTACACTGTGTGTGTGGTAAGATTATGAACCATGAATCACATACATACTAAGCTAAACCTTGAGTGAATTCAATAGTGATACTGCTATTTGAAATGGGTTTGACTTTTCATAAATAAAGTTATTGATTTCGGAAGTTGAATAAAAATGGCTGTCAACAACCCCCGATTCAAGGCATGCATTGCGGATGGGCAACGTACGGTAGTTAAAATATTCTGATACTTTTTAGTATATGCTTAAAATATATATATCTGTATTTATTTATTGCTCAGTGTCACATGAGTGGAGACGCAAATAAAACCTGAGGCCAGAGAAACTAACCACAAAGCAAAGTAACTTGATGCTTTTTTGTCCTGGTCATTTTTCATAGTATCCGAGCTCATCCGCAGAGGAAGTGCGTTTGTGAGGGATTTTCCATGAGTGTGTGAATGTCAGAGGTCCATCTCTCTACAGGATGAGATGTTGTGCTACAGAGACAACAGTGTTTTATGAGGACGGATGAGGTCTGTTCTGTCTACTGAAGTACTGAGGAGTGCATCAGTGCATTCCACTGCTGTCTGGTAATCAGTCTCAAACAGCAGCAAACATGATCTTTTCAGTCAGTGAGGGAAATGAACAAACCCCTTTATGTTTGGGGAAGCAGATGAAGATGGATCAGTTTGAGATTTGCCCTGCAGCTGAACGTTTGTATGAATGAAGTACACATGACATGCATAACTGAGCTATTGGTCAAAGCACATCAGAAGACTAGTCTAGTCCTTTTCTCTTTGCTATGGTGGTAACAAAAAGTACCATCAATAAGGTGCAAACACACAGCTGTTGCACTACAGACACACTGACCTAAAGTCATACAAATACAAGCAGGAGAGTGGATATAACAGGAAAAAAAAACATTCTTCTGTATTTTTAGCTCTTTCTCATCCCACAGGATTAAACCAAGTGTGGAGGAAAAGTGCAAGCTCTCCAGCAATGGTCAGTGGAAATATGCTAAAAAAGCATAAATCTAAAACAGATTTGACCACACACGCACACTTTTCAACACAAAGCGTGTTTGTTCAGAGGGGTCGAGGTGTGTAACAGGGATCTTGTGGCTAAGTGTGTGTGAAAAGGTGTTTTATTTTAATATCATTTTATTGCCTGTGTGGTAAAGTGTTTCCCCATTGCCAGTGCTTCCTGGAAAACATCCTTCGGTTCGAAAGTGACTTTGTTGGTGAACTGTGGTACATTTATGTCAGCATAGTTGTGGGTGGGCTGGGCAACTAGTGTATTTGTATTCAGTGTGTATATGCATGTTGAGTGTGGAAAAATAAAAAGTAAAAAAAAGTGAAAGTGATGTGTGGCCAAGTATGGTCAGAATTTGTGCTCTGCATTTATCCCATCCAAGTGCACACACACCTAGGCAACCATTTTTGCTGTGTTGCCCAGGATAGTTGGGGGTTTGATGACTTGCTTAAGGGTCTCACCTCAGATGTGGTTCTAAGGTTGGAAGAGAGTGTTAGTCATTCACTCCCCACACTTACAATGCCTGCCGGTATAAAGACTCCAACCCGCGACCTCAGGATTACAAGTCCAACTCTCTAACCATTAGGCCACGACTGCCCAAAAGTAAAGATAAAGGCTTTTCCCTATTGCTTGGTGATGGTCATCTTGTGTTTGTGTTTTCCTGTGTTTTGATTATGCACATAAATATGAAAGTGAATAAATGTGTAGACTGCTGTGACTATTGTGTTGTTTCACAGTGGGAATCAAAGAGAGAGCTGAAATGACTCTAACACTCTAACAAACACATACACACTCCATAAAAAAAGTCTACACTCAATGATGCTTCCTCCATTTGCTTCCAGACAACTGTTCAAGTGTTAATGGCATATTGTCACTTTTTTGAAGAGTTCATCCAAAAGTCCTCCAGTTAATTACACAACATTGTTTTTTCCAAACCTATACTTTCTTCTTTGGAACAGACAAAAAATAATAATTTTGGCCTATAATTTCAATATAATGAAAGTGAATGAAGACTGAGGCTCTCAAGCTTTGGAGTGACACTAAACACCATCACATTATCATAAATGTGACTTGATCATTATAAGTCTTCAAAAGTCTACTTAAGCCATACAATAGTTACATGTGAAAAACAGAGTGAAATTTAAATTGTCAGCCCTTGCTTGAGAGTACATAAGAGTTCCTGGGCAGAGTAGCTGTGAACTATTTTAAAGAATCAATGAATCATTAGTTTATGAATGAGTCTTTTGAGCCAGATCTTTTCATGAATTACTCATACTTGTTTATGTCACAAAAACAGTCTCAATGAATAGTTCACAAATAAAACTGTTCCGGTTTTTTAGTTAAACTGACTGGATCATCCAGTTGGGTAGGGTTTTTTGTTTTGTTTATGTTCTGCAGAAGAAAGGCAGTTAATCAGACCTTGTTAAATGTTACGGATGTGACATCTCAAATAGGAAAAGCCATTTAAAATATGAATTTGAACTGTTGAACTGCTCTCTGGTGAACTGGTCACTTTGTGTAGTTGCAAAGCATTACTGTTGTAAGAGCATTTCACGGTGAATAAAACGTCCTGGAGTCTGTGTGGCATTTTCTTTGTAGAGCCCGGACACAGTGGGGCCCTAACTCAACTACACACCACACACAGACATATGAACACACACTCCCTCAAACTATGTTATCCAAGTCATGTGACGAGTGAACGAGAAAATTAAGACGAATAAGAGAGTTCAGAGAGGACACGAGAGAAGGAGCGAGATGGGGAGAAGGTTTTTAGAAGTGACAAGGAACGGAGAGAGGGGTTGGAGGGAGAGACTGAGTGACAGATGGGGCTGGAAAATCCATGTTTATTTTTACTGAGTGACGACAGCAGCCCACAAGCTATAACTTAAACACATAGACGTTCAGACACAATGAGCTTTATGTTTGGTGAGAGGAGCCAAGCTCACCTGCTGAAGAGCATCACTTACCCACGCAAATGGAGACGGACAGACAACGAGAGATAGACAGGCTCTGCTTCAAACCTATAGACTCTGTCATCATTTTATACGTTGTTTTATACGTTTTATACATCATTTTATAAGAATGAGCTGTGACTGGCCTTGATTATAGAAAATTCTTTATTTAATAATAAATGTTAATTATACTGTAATTATACTGCATACTTTCAGTCCTAAAAAATACAGTACATTTTAAAATATACTGAAAAAAAAAAAAAAACATTAAAAAGAATCTTATAAAAAACCCTATAAAAAGGAAGAAAGAAAGAAAGAAAGAAAGAGCACCTTGTGTCAAGAATATTGCTGACACCTGCTGTATAGGAAACAACTGTATTGTGCTGAATCTCTAGTGCACTATACTGTATATGTGTACTCTATGACTGAGTAATGTGTGTGTTTATGTGGTGGCTGGGTGTACCATGCCATGCCCAACATCATTTCTCATGTGGCCACTTTGAGGTTCATGTACAAACAACATTCACAGGGGTGAAAACACTATAGAGCATTAAACCAGCACAAACACAACCCATACTCAACCTAAGCACTTCCACTCCTGAACCTATTCCTCCAGCTAACAGCCCATGGGATAGGCTCTCCAATCTGGGAGGAACGCTAATGATCAGTCCTTTCACACGGGCTGTCCCTCTGAGAAGAGCACCTTTGACCTCAAACAAAAGGGAGGGTGTTTTTGATCCCAATCCAAAAACAGCCCAACAGGCCTCATTCTGACATGATTAAGACTAATGTGGAAAGCTTCTGTCACTGAAGTAGCACAACTGAGAAGTAAAAGAGTCTCAAAGAGGGGAAGAGGATCAAGATATGAAGTATAAAAAAATATATGATAGGTAAAAAAAAAAAAAAAATGATAGCCTGAATGCACTGTAAGTCGCTTTGGATAAAAGCGTCTGCTAAATGCATACATTTAATTAAATTTTATATTTCCAGTCATGAACCCAACGACAAGATACAGTCCAACTGAACTACTGTGAAGCTTGCAATAAAACAATTGTTTATTTGTACTGAGTTGCAAGATATATCATAAATTGCAGCACATTAATTTTTCTCTGTATGTTGCACTGATTCATGTTTATCACTGCATTTATTGCTTTAGTTATTTATTATTTATTTTTACTAGGAACTGGCTGCCATTGTCACTCTTTATATGTAATTATAGGCACGTTTCTGTGTGAACTACATTTCGTTCTTTGTCTTACACTTGGCCAGTAATGGGTAACTTGAAGCGGATTAATGTCCAGATATCTGAAAGGCTGACCATGACAGTGTCTGACCAGCAGAAAAAGTCTCGTTTCCCACAGCTATTTGACCAGTGAATTCCCATGACCCTTCCAATCAGTTCTGATTACTAGACAAGGACTACTAAAAAGCATGTTAGATAAATTGAAAAAAGGAGCAATGCATTGAGCTGAGAAGAGATTCATTATTAAATTAATTAATTGAATTTTTGGTTATTATTAAAAATATATTTGATATTAATTTGACATTTTCCATTGCTTACCAGCCTACACTTGAGGAAAAAGAAAATAATATATACATTTTACATTAAAATGTTGTAAAAATGGCAAAAATTGGTTAATGGGAAGTCTCTTTAGTAAATATGGTGAAAATTTGTAACAGATCTAAGGGGACATTTGTGGCAATTTTAAAGTACAGGATACTGTTAAATGTACAAACTTCAGAATAAAGGCAAATATTATCTTATAATTTACAGTGATTTTTTCTTTACAAGTGTATTTTTTTAACAGCGTATAGATCACAATTTTATATTATTTCAATATGTTCTGTTTTGCACAAACAAATACAGAAGGCTATATGTGTGTACTCATATATTTGCAACAACACATTATTTTCTACCATTATACTGATCCTCTGTCACAAACCATTTTAGTGCCACTATCATGACAGATTAATATCACTGCATGGGAAACAGATTCCTGATCATTCTAAAGCTTACTATCATGTGATTATGTTACTGGAAAAGATACAGTTCTCACAGTTTATTATAAAACCACAAAATAAGAGGTATGGTTATGCAACTTTGCCTCAATATTTCCCCCAGGTAGTCTTTTTAATTAGATTTTCAAATAGTTAAGAAGTTGTTTACACAGCTGTGATTTTCTAATAATCCTGAACACATTGACTAGCAAGTTCAGGTGTGTTTAATTAGGTTTAGATCTAAACTAGAGGAAAGTTGATCTCACAGGCCAGATTTGAGGATTCCTGCCTTAAATCCAGCACTTCCATACTCTCCAAATGTCTTGCCATTGAAGTTACATCATGAAATCACACTCTATCCAACTGTCCATTCATTCTTTATCATACAGTTGACTATCATACAGTTGATTATAATGAGAACAAATGACTTTTCGCAAACCCAAAACTGGCATCTTTCCAATTGTTTACCTTCCCTGAGCCCCCATATTCATGAATGTGTCAGCACACGCCAACATCTATGTGTGTGCAAACACATGGGTTGTTTGATCCATTGCATTATGCAGTGAGATAGCTCTGAAAACACAATGGCTATTGGATTAGGCCTGAGCACAAGGACAACACAGCTTTCATCGCCCTCATCATGAACGTGTTACGGGACACAGCAGCCCTCTTCCCTGCCCCAGGGCTCCACAGATGGAAAAACAAACCTGAGCCTACAGACAGAGCCTGGGCACGTGGGCTGGTGAAAGCACAAAGCAAACACACGTCATCTCAGATCCTATCTGGACCGGCCACTGAGACAAACTGGAGGATCAAAGCTATGTGAACCATGAAGCAACAGTCCTATTTGGAAAGTCACGAGCAATTGTAGTTTTGACATGAAAAGCTCATGGCTTCTTCATGCAACTGGAATGCCATAGTGCCCGTAAATCCCCATAACCAAGGATTTAACATAGTCAAAGGGTCCTCATAGCATGGTAATGCCACAAGTAATCCAGTTGGCTTTAGGATAGGAAATAAACTCCATAAAATACACTGAACTCCATAAACATGGCATACAATACATCATCGGCCATATAAAGGCTTCATAAGAGGATAAAAGGTCAGTCAAGACCAGATGAGATGGATCAGGTCATACTCGAACAGAAGAGGCTGGTGAGATCTGAGCGCACAAGATCAAGAGGAACATCAAGGGCTCAACAAACAAAACACAGAATGGATGCACACATCTGGACCAGCCAATATATGAAAGGCAGGAACATCAAGAGAGCTTCCAACTGCAGAACAAAAGTATGAATAAAGGACGTTGAAAAGCAGATACAGAAAACTAATTGTTCAATGGATTTTGTGTTTCAGTCATATACAGGAATGCTGACCGATTACACTTCTGAGATGTTGGATGACATAACTTAGAAAAATACTTATCATTTGTTAGTGTGTGTCACTAAGAGTTTAAGCAGAGTAGCAAACCATCAACTAGCCTCTAAACCAGGGATCATTGTCCAGATGGCAGAACATCAAAGATTAAAGACTGACAGTATGTCAGTCCCTCAAAACCTGTTACATAACCACATCTTTCATCCATCTTACTCAACTTATTCTGTTCTTTTTGCAGCTTCACTCCTCCATGTGCGCGATTGTGAAAAAATCTTTCCCCCATCTTTAATCCATATTACTAAACCTCCAGATGTCCAGAAGGCTGAACGTGACTTCATCTAACTGAGGGAAAACATGCAGTATTCTCTCAGACACCAAAACATTATAACAGTACACACCTTAAGAGAACCTTAACAGATCACAACAAAACAATTACAGGTAGGATCATGCAACTTTGGCTCAATAATTTCCCCTCAGGTTAATCACAACATTTGGCATTTGGTTAAAACACACACACAGACACAGACACACACACACACACAAACACACACACACACGTTTGTTTTTGTGAAAAGTGGGGACATCACATAGGCGTAATGGTTTTTATACTGTACAAACTGTATATTCCATGGCCCTACACCAACCCTACACCTAACCCTAACCCTCACAGGAAACTTTGTGCATTTTTACTTTCTCAAAAAAAAAAAAAAAAAAACTCATTCTGTATGGTTTATAAGCGTTTTGAAAAATGGGGACATGGGTTATGTCCTCATAAGTCACCCTCTACTTGTAATACCGGTGTCATACCCATGTCATTATACAGAGTTGTGTCCAGATATGTCACAAAAACAAGAGCACACACACACAAAACAATTGACATAGTCCTCCAACAGTTTCCTCCTTCTTAACTTCATCAGAGATCAACTGAGCCTAGAGTCACCACTCTCATGATTACCAATGTTTTTTTCCCCAAAAAAAACATATGTAATATGTAATAACGGGACATTACCGTGACTGCAAAGTATAATAAATAAAAAGAGATAAACAGCAATATATAGTTACATTCACAAAAGTCATTAACTTTCTACAACAATCAATAATGTGCATCACAAGTAAAATGATTAATGTCCAGTAAAGATTTTCAATTCACCCCCCAACAAAACGGTCATTTTGGATCCAGCATTTACTTTGGAGCCAAGTTCTAGCAAAAACTACCTCAGTATCTTATTGTCAGGCTTTTTTTTCACCCTTTTGGAATTCGGGTAACTCATTTGAATTCAGTTCTCTGCACCATACCTTGCCCTCTGGACATGCTATACTAGCTGTGCCTGAACAGAGGTACATTTTTGGAGTGCTGGGTGGGGAATGGCATGAACTAATAACAGGGTTCTTACAGAAACTGCAAAATGAAATTCCAGGACTTTCAAGGTCTTTTCAAGCACTACTTTTTTTGTTTTCAAGAACCAAAATCAGAGATCACAATATCATTAATATCTTTGAAATTCGAATAAATAAACTACTAAAACAAAATGGTACCAATAAACTGCAGCACATGCAAAGCATGCAATGGCTGTGGCAACTTGAAATAATACTATGGCAAAGTTAAAGCTTTCCTTATTCAAAGTGATTTTTTAATGAATGACCTGAAGAGTAAAAGCTTCTTATGAGCTATCTCATAGACCACAAAATCAACTTTTTACTGATATCGCGAGACAGCTTTTCACCTCCAGGAGTAATATCGTGAGATTTCTTGTGTTCTAGTTTTTGACTGCCGATATCTAGGAAAGCAGCGGGATTAATAGCCAATATAAAGCGTATATATAATTTTTTTTTTTATTATTATTATTAATATTTAAGAAATGTGAAATCATTTGACAATGTATTAAAAAATAAACATACTTACACTTCAGAACAAATACATTAATATTTTATAAAAATATAAATAAAAAGGAAGTAAACACTGTAACCAACATGGCACTCAGTATTCTGGGAAGTTTGTGTGCATTGGGAATCAAATTCTTCAAATAAAGCAAGGGTAACACTCATTTTACATACAGCACACAATAAAAATGTCATGAATATGACAGTGGGCAAATGCATAAAGCGCAGCATAATTTGAAATCACAAATTTAAAGTACCGACCGTAACAGAGAACACATGATCATGCTGGATAAAAATGCACACTTCACAAGATCTAACAGCTGGATTTGACTAAGATTGCAAGGTTTGTGAAATAAAATTTTCATTAGTCATTCAAAGTTAGTTTAAATTATATAAATGCATATTTGCTTAGTGCTGACAGCAAACGTGAAAGATCTATAATGTTTGCCTTTCTATTACTAATAATATAAAAGCAATCATTATAATACTTTCTGTATACATTAATTCCTCTGTATAACCATTCTATCTGATTATAAGACAGACTTCTATCCATATGAGACAGAACTGTTAACAACGACGGTGTGCTCAGGCGCTGCTGTTCTCAGCACCGTCAAAATAAAAGTCCCATGTCAAACACATTGGCCGATGCCTAATTTCATATATACTACCTTTAAAAAAAATTTAAGTACTTTTCAAGTACCTTTTTATACAGTAAATATGGCAATTTCCAAGGGTTTTCCAGGTCTTCAATTTGAAAAAGTAAAATTCAAGTACTTCAAGCTTTTTTAAGGGATAGTTCACCGACCCCCCCCCCCCCCCAAATAAAAACAAAAACAAAAAAAAAATATGTTTTTCTGCTAACCCCTACTGCGTCCTTGACACAGCCTGCTGTGAGTTGCCATCTGTGGCGAGGGCGTGCTCAGTACTGTTCAGACAGTCAGGCATTGCAGTGCATTACAGGTAAACAATTATATAAATACTGTTCAGTTTCTTGCACAGACCGAATGTTTTGTGTCTTTACACATCAATGTATCGTCACAAGCCACAGGGTTTCATTTGGTTTTGTTTGTGTATGTTTTTTTTTGTTTTATTGTATGTTTTAGCTGTGATTACAATCCACTTACATTATAAGAGTGATAGACTGCAATGGTTTGACTTAAAAATCTCAGTTTGTGTTCAACTGAAGAAACAAAGTCACCTACATCTTGGATGCCCTGGGTGTAAGCCGATAAACATACAATTTTTGGGGGGCACTATCCCTTTAAGCACCATGTACGAACCCTGTAATAAAGCAATGTAGAAGGATTTGCTCTATGGCTGTTTGCACACATTGGCTTAGTGCACTAAGATGCTGTATCAGCCAGGCATCATCATCAAAAAACAAAAACATCTAGATGTGTCATCAGTGTTGTAAATACCATCATGACACTAATGCCCTTTCCTAAGACCACTCATACACATGTGAGAGGGCCTCATGCTGGGAAAAATGTCCCATTTAGCAGAAAGACTCAATCATACTTTCACATGTCCAGGCCTGACGTTATCTGACTTTAATCCTCATGGCTTTTGCAAGCTTAAAACCCCAGCACTTATACGGGTAGATTTCCAGTTACAAAAGGATGAGCAAAGGAAGAATGCAACTAAAACATTTTTAAATTTACAAGCTTTGCAGGTTTAAGTTCACTGTCTGACTGCTATACTACTATAATTATTCTTTCTGGACTTTTTCCTAAATCTCAAGCTCGAAAAACAACAACAACAAGAAAAGATTTTGATGCATTGATTTAAAAATTCTGTAATATTGATAGAATTATTTCATTTTATGACCTCAATTGTCAAATATTGTCAAACATTTCTAAATTATTTGGTCTACATAATTTTAAAATAAAACAACAAGAACTAAAATCTTACATAGCAAACATGCTACAAGTGAATTTAGGCACCATATTATAATATACGGTATGAAAAATGGATATTAAGTTTGAGTTTGCTAAATTGTACATTTAACAGTTATTAAATTATTAGCATTTTAAAAATGAACTTTAAGTGAGCATTAGATGATAGAACAGATAATCAAAAAGTAAAAATGAGGAGCACAATTAAATATCCAATACTGACAGCCACCTGTAATATTACGTGCCAATATCCAATGTGATATTATCAAAGCCCATTTCCCACATGGGATAACCTTTCTTTTTTTAGGGTGAAATTTTTTATCTAACAATTCAGACCTTTTTCTTACCATTCTGGGTGAAATTAAGTCAGAATTGTGAAATATGAAACTCAGATTTCTCACAATTTTGAATTTACATCTTTCAATTCTGAGTTTATATCTTAAAATTATTACAATTAAGTTTTGGCCAAATTTAAAAAGGTAACTTGATTGCAATTTTTCTTCTCACAATTCATACTTTTCCCCTCACAATTATATCTCATAATTTAGACTTTTCATCGCCAAATTAAATTTTAAACTTCCAATTGGCAGTTAACAACTATCAACTCTGCAAGAAAACAGAATACAGAATTGTGAAATATAAATTCAGAACTGTGAGAAAAATAAAATGGTCTGAATTGTGAGATAAAAAGTCACAATTTCATTTTATTTATTTTTTTCATTTCATGTAGGAAACAAGCTTCTAAATGATATTGATGTATTGCAATCCCTAAAAAGAAGATGTGACTAAAATATAGTCATGAATAATTCAAAACCTAATAAACATTTGGCTCAAAACAAAACATAAATACTGCAGAAAAACAGAGCCAATAAATCTTTCTTCTACTTATTACCACCATTAGTTTCAGGGAAAGTCTATGAATTCATGCAGATCAGAAAGAAACTAAAGTATCATGGCAAACATAATGTATAATGAAGTATAATAGGAATCAGTTCATTTGGTGGTCTGCTGACCAGGCTTTTGGGAAAAGTTTGGCCCACCAGTGCTGAACATTTATGTGTGTGTGTGTGTGTGTGAAACCAGCCATTCCTGTATACATCAGGGGCTGAGGTCTGGTTGTTAGGGAATGAAAGAATAGTTTGTTGTTTTCCTCTGCCAAGTGCCCCAGATGGTCAAAGGTGACGATTTTCCCTGGATCTGGCTTTGGATTTGGGTTGGACTTGGACCCAGAAATCCCTTCTGAGTCCATGCATTCAAAACACACCAAACAAAGAGAGCAAATTCAAGCAGGAGAAGTAAAAAAAAAAGTTTTCCTGATCATGGGAAAAACAAGGAATTATCCCCCCTAAGCTGTGATTATTTTTATCACTTAACCAACAAAAATGCTCACTTTAACTGTTTATATAAATGTGCGCACACACACACACTGACATTGCAACCAGACAATGATAACAACCACTGCTAAATGAGTCCTAATTAGACCTCTGAGGTCTGTAGTGTAAACATACACAATCAGAGAACATTGCAATCGCCTGATCTCTAAACACACTGGTGTGATCATTTACTTACTGATAAACTGTAAGAAAGCAAACTAGAGCACTATTGTTTGTGTGATCAACTCCATCCTTTCAGACCAACATATGAGTGGAGCAGACACACGCATACTAAAAATATCTACAGAAGACAGTAATTCCACAGCTCAGAAGGAGATTGTATGTGTGTTTGTGCTGTGAAAACTGCCATTGCTACTGTAATAAAATAATGTGTTGCATCTTCCAAATAAGTTTATAATCATGTTGTGAGCCAAACTATCATTGAACTGACTTGATGTGGTCAAGTAGTTTAGACAATTTGGGCTGGTAATTGAAGGTTATAGGTTAGCTTTCAGCATTGTGCTTTTATGCTCAATAAGCCTGTGACTGTTATTATAAATACTGTCTTGCAAATTGCTTTTTATAAAAGTGCCTATTAAAATACTAATAGTATACACACTTATTAACCTACAGTATTATTGTCATAATTATAAATTAAAAATGTAAACAAAAAAAGAAAACAATTTAAAAATGTAAACAACACACGATCATGTACGTTTTGTAATGTAAAATTATGTGCAGTCTGGATAAAATTAAGGAACTTAAGATCTCCAGTTTGATTCATCATCAGGTGCTTCCCCTGTGAAGGGGTCATATGATGTTGCTTAAAATAACATTATTTTGTGTATTTGGTGTAATGAAATGTGTTTATGAGACTTAAGGTTAAAAAAAATTGTGATATATATATATATTAAAACAAAGCATTAACAGATGTTAGACTGCATCCCTATAACAAAACCAAGCCTAGAAATAAACCAGTGCACCACCCCTTTAAAAAATGTAAGAATGAGTTTGTAAGCATTCATACAAAATCACAAACAATTCACCAAATTGTAAAGTGTTTAAGATTGGAATGAGACTGCCTTACGTCATACATCCTGTCTATTGTTACATGGTATTATCTTAAGGGCAGGACATTCAAATAATGGCTCTCCTTATGGGAAACTTTATTCACCTTCACTGGTGACACATGCCATTAGCAGCATTCACAGTATCACTTAAAAGTAGTGGTCGACCGATATATCGAAAAAGCGATAATTTTTTGCTTGGCCGATATGTTTGAGGCAGGACTTTTATTTTGATGGTGTTGAGAAAGGCATTGCCTGAGTGCACACAGCTCACACTCTTGACTCTTGTTTACTGACATTGTTAACAGTTATGTCTCATACAGATCAAAGTCTTATAATCAGATAGAATGGTTAAACAAAGGAATATATATATATATATATATATATATATATATATATATATATATATATATATATATATATACAGAAATTATTATAATGATTGTTTTTATATTATTATAATAGAAAGGCAAACATTATAATATTTTCTCGTTTGCCATCAGCATTAAACAAATATTCATTTTTAAAATAATTTTAACAAATCTTTGAAAGGCTAATGAACATTTAATTTCACAAACCTTGCCAACTCAGTCGAATCCAGCTGTTAGATCTTGTAAAGTGTGTATTAATATCCAGGATGATCGCGTGTTCTCTGTGTGACGGTCAGTCCGTGTGAACTGAATGCTTTAAACTCGTGATTTCAAATTATGCTGCACTTTATGCATTTGCCCACTGTCATATTCATGTAATTGTCACTGTGTGCTTTATGTAAAGTGAGGGTTACCCTTGCTTATTTGAAAAAATGTGATTCCCAATGCACACAAAATTCCCAGAATACTGAGTGCCTTGTTGGTTACAGTGTTTATTTCCTTTTTAATTATATTTTTATTAAATATTATATACATAAAAAACATATATATATAGTGAAGTGAAGTGAAGTGAAGTGAAGTGAAGTGAAGTGAAGTGAAGTGACATTCAGCCAAGTATGGTGACCCATACTCAGAATTTGTGCTCTGCATTTAACCCATCCGAAATGCACACACACAGAGCAGTGAACACACACACACACACACTGTGAGCACACACCCGGAGCAGTGGGCAGCCATTTATGCTGCGGCGCCCGGGGAGCAGTTGGGGGTTCGATGCCTTGCTCAAGGGCACCTAAGTCGTGGTATTGAAGGTGGAGAGAGAGCTGTTCATGTAGCTGTTCATATATATATATATATATATATATAAGTGAAAAAATAATTTGTCATCTGAAGTATGTTTATTTTACACATTTACTTTTTAATACATTTTTCAAATTATTTAAATTTTTTTAAATATTAATTCAAATCAATTATAATATCAGCATTATATCGGCTATCGGCCCCACTACTTTCCAAGATCCTGGCATCGGCTGTCAAAAAAAATAATAATATTGGTCGACCACTACTTAAAAGGGTCATGAACTGACAAATAAAAATTATCTTGATCTTTTAACATATAAGAGGTCATTGTATTAATTTAGTCTTATAATAGCTTATATTGAAACCAGTCTTCCAAAGCAACAGCTTGTGGAATGCGCCACTTTATGACGTAATAGTGTGCATGGTAACACCAGTTTACATTATACAAATGTTCTAAAGCCTGCTGAATATATGACAATATACAAGTTTTACAATTTGTATCAGTATGTAAGTGATGCAAAGTGGAAGCAGGCAGGGAGTTTAAATGCTTTCAAGTGGGGTATGTCTTACCAATGAGCTTTTTGTTATGTGTTCCCTTGCAACATTATGAGCAGAGGGGAATTTGTGTTCACTCCACTATCATGCTCTGTTTTTAGGCCGATGGCTTATTTTGGAACCATTTTCAGTGGCCATTTCAGAAATATAGCCTATAATCTAAGTTACTCCATATTTAGTTTTGATTTAAATTTGCTGCATAAAACCAATTGTATAACTTGTATGAAAGTTGTTGTATAACAGCAAAATAGTAAAAAAAAAAAAAAAAAAACAAAGGAAAAAAAAATCTTAATTGTTCAGTTTGCTCATGTTTACTGCACTTCTCTATGAATATCCCCTTCCATTCAAGGTTTGGGCTTGGAAGGATTTATGTTTTTGTAGAAGACTCTTATGCTTACCAAGGCTGAATTTATTTGATGCAGTAAAAACAGCTATATTTTGAAAAAAAATGATATAATTTAAAATAACATTTTTATATATTTTAAAATGCTATTTATTCCTGTGATGTCAAAGCTGAATTTTCTGCATTAATGCTCTTGTCTTCGGTGTCACATGATCCTTCAGAAATCAATCTAATAAGCTGATTTGGTGCTCAAGGCACATTTCTTATTATCATCATCATCAATGTTAAAAACTGCTGTTCTGCTTTTTTTTTTAAATATTAATACTTTTTCAGGATACTTTGATAAATAGAAATTTCAGCAGAACAAAGTTTTTGATATATAAGTATTTTGTAACACAGTTATGAGTGTCCTTACTATAACTTTTGAGTAACTTAATGCATCCTTGATGAATAAAAGTATATTTATTTAAAACACACACACACACACTTATAGTGCATATATATATATATATATATATATATATATATATATATATATATATATATATATATATATATAAAAGGGGTTTCTGCTGTTGAGGGTGTATGTGGGCGTTTCTGCTGTATGGGGTATAGGTGGGCGCAGATGGTACGTTAAAGTAGATCTATCATGTTTGGCAGAACTTCGGCCCTTAAGGGAAAATGCATTCTCTTCACCTTAAATTATTACACCAACACAACAACATGTGCTTGTCCCATAACATTCACACCCGCCTTTTGTCTTACGGACCCAATCCATAGTTCTTTTCGATTGCAGCCTTTCAAACTTACATCTAGCATTAAATTTGCTGTGCTGTTATTACATATATGTTTTTAGAATCAATAATCGCATGACACTTTCATCAATAAGTCATTAACCAACGTAAATTACTTTGCGACAATGCTCAACAAATCCTTAATACTGACATAGTGTATATAATGAGGATCAAGGTTTGTTCATTTTTAACTGATCATCTGCTATATGTTTGTTACTGACTTGCTCATAAAAGTATTAAACGTTAAAGTAGACAACAAATACAAGACTGGGTCTCTAAACTTACGTATTTTAATCGTTTTGGGATCAAACTTGGGCACGGTGAGCTGTAATCTCTCCAAACGCACTTGAATCCTTGATGTCCTCTGCGTGACCAACACAGCCTGAGTCTCAAGTCCCAGGAATATGTCACTGGCATGCAGCGATAGATCGGACAGTTGATGTAGGATGCCGGTGAGCGTATGGCAACAAACTTCTTCCAAAGAGGAGAACAGAACTTGTTTGCGAACTCTGCGACCGTCCGGTGTCGTGAAGCTCTTCTCGGAGCCATCCCTCCCTCTCAACCGGCTCACCAGCTGAGGCTCAACGGTTCTCTCGGGGAATGGCATTTTAAATCTTGTTTAAATTTAAAATGGACATTCGGTTTAGGCGGTTGAAAATCCGAACGATGTATCCCAGAAGTTGCCGTGTGAAGAAGGTCTGTTTACAAAATGTTCCGCCATAATTTTTGAAAGATGCAGAAGCGGACCAGGACGTTGCTGCTGGTGTTCGGGAGCATCGGGGAACATGAGTTGAACGCAACGTAGGGAGTCGAAAGAAAGCGTGAAGTCAGAGTATATGGAAAACACGGAAAGGCCTCCCAACCACCTGTAGGAACTGGAACTGGATTGACGAATCCACAGCGCTGAGGGAGGGAGAGTTTACCTGCATTTAGCGACTGCTGCGTGGAAAACCCGGGATGGATAAGTTACTGTGGTTCTCGCGGAATTCGAGGCTCTTTATTGCATTTTCATGTATTTTGTTTGAATGTTCCTTAAACAATGTAAACACTTAATCTGCATTTAATTAATAGTGATTGATGTTTCTTTTTATTAGTATTTATATTTAAAATACAATGTTTATTTTATATTTTATTCAAAAGGATGTCATATTTTATTCAAAAAATGTAGACAGTCTTACAAAGTACACTAAACTAAATTAATTCTAAATATTACATAAGACAAAAAATCATTTCAACCATTTCCCCCCCAAAAATAATAAATAAATACAATACATGAAAAAAATGAAAGTCATAGTTCATATATAAAGTGTTTAAACACAGTAATAAATACGTTTGGTATGACTTAAAAATAAGTTTAAATAAGTTTAAATAAAATCAAGATGTAAACAGACAATTTATATAATTTAACATTTACAGTACTCCAAAAGTACAGTTCAATTGTATAGTAGTTTATTAATTATTAAGTAGTTTATTTACAGTTGTAAATTAGTTCTTTAAACTTTTGGAAAAACAAAATTAAACATTAATTATTTAATCTATTGGCGTCGATCCTGTCTATATAAAAATGAAATAAAATTAAATAAACAAATGAAAGGCCATTGAATAACCATCTGAATAATTGAATAAATATCTCTTTTGCTTGTGTAAAGAACAAAAGCTTGTGTTTCGTATCTACGCTATAGCTCCATCTTGTGGCTACAATTGTATTATTCTCTTAAAAACCAGAGTGCCAGGAAGGATCAGATAGGTTTTTTGTGTGAGTGTTCTGCTGAAGTGTTAAGGAAATGTGGACTATTGTTTTTTTGTGGCAATGGAACCAGCTGAGACAACATTTCGGGATGTGAGTGATAATACTCATTTTCCTGTTTACCTTGAGCCTTCTGAAACTTTCTTTGCATAGGGAAAACATGACCTGTGGCTGACAGGACTACACTGATAAGTCACAAACTGATCCAAGCTGCCATTATACTAGCCTCTTTGTTTGTACATGCAGATTCAGTAATGAACATCATTAAATGCACTTATTGATGAGTACTGGGACAAAATTCTTAAGGATTTTTTTAAATGTTGACTTAATTGGTGTGCAACTTATTGCTTCTTAAATGCATGCATGTATTTAATTCACTAAATGTGTTATTCTTTCCTGTAGGTCTATCTGTCAATTGTGGCCAAGAGCACAACAAAAAAATAAAATTCTAAATAAATGTCAAATAATTATTATAAAAATACACAAATCCAGCAGTGTGTAATGGATATGGTACGGATCTGGTTAAACAAAAATAAATGTTATCTATATAGAACAGTGTGAGACTAGATGCTATTTAAAATAGGTTAATGAAATAAGGTGTAGAACATGTTTTATCCCATTTCTCAAGAATTATTGAATGTTTAATGTAAGCCATCGTCTGAGTATGTAAAACATGCACATGACTAGAAAGGTATCCTAAAAGAATCAGGATGTACATACAGAGAAACACAAGTTTAATCAAATATACGCTTCAGGACACTCATCCTAGAACGCATACAGATCAGATCACTAGCAGAACCAATACAAAAACACTTCTGTTCATGCCTTTATGGTCAGAAAGTCAATGGAGTGTCCACTTTAAATATGAAGACAATTTTAAAATCAGTAACTCTATAGCTCGTTGTCTTTTTCCCAAGAGCTGTACTTTCAGTACCATGCCAAACGTTACACTTTCACTGTACAAAGGCCTGAAGACAGTATTACAAAAAGTGAAAATATATGGAAAGAATAAACATGGGAACTTTTGTAACCAATCAATTGTACATGTGACAATGTAGTCTTTGGACGGCTTTAGCATGACGGCCTCTATGAACACTGAATCATCAAAGCTCTTAACACTCAACACGCTGCTTTATTCATCATGTGAACACAGTGTAACAGCATCTGTACCTGTAGATATTGACGATGTTTGATCACAGTTGGCTAGCAGGGACTTGCGTTGCACAGGAGTCTTTGACATACAATCATGAGCGCGACATTTCACTCAACAATACAGCCAGTGATGAATCAAGAGTGGCTAGAGCATATATAAAAAAAACAAAAACAAGTCTGCAAATTCTCAGGACTTTCGATGTAATAATCTTCGATGCACTGAACAGTCGAATAAATAACGGAAAATGTTAATCAGCAACTCAAATGCAGCTTTTGATAGTTAGTCTCAATCAGCTATACAAACACTTCATTATTAATATAAGGACATCGAGAGATGCTTATTATTTCTGTCACAGAGAACAGAGTATAAGTGTGACCAGTCAAAATTTAAATCAATATACATTAAGTTTTAAGTTCTTACATGGCTGTTTGTAATTACACGCATTAAGCAACAAAGAAATGACCAAACCGAAAGGCAAGAATTTCAAACTACTGTTAAAAGTCAATACTGCTTAATCTCGCATTGACGACATATGCATAAAAACAAAAAACGAACAAACAATAAATCGGGGCCTCTGTGGAAGCAGAAAAGCGAATGTTGGAGAGATGAGTTTAAATGTTATAGGACTTGCAGACACAAGCATGACCCTACTCTAACACAGAGATTAATAAATATTAAACATTTCAGACAATTCATCTGGTTTAGAAAATGCAGCAAAATCTCTTCTCATACAAGCGTCCAGATCCACCTTTGCGTTGTTAGAAAAGTCCTTTCCATTTGTTTTATCTCACACTCAATGGTGCTGATAGGAGGAAAACATGAGTACAGATGCACGCCATTGGCTTATTTACTCAGTGTTGACCTAAATAAGGAAGTATTCCATGACCATGAGTAAGGCATGTTAGTGTTTGCTCTGTTGTTAATTATCTTTACATGACAAATTTCTAGGCTGTTTTAATTAGGATACACTAATTTATCCTGTACCTCTTTGGATGGAATAAGAAGATGGAGGCTGAAATTAGAATATCAAGCATCAAATCAAAGTACATCTTTTAGAGTGCAAAAAAAAGGCCAAGTAAATGGCCCATTTCTACTGGACTCAAACAGCATGACAGACACACTCATGAAGTCTGCATACACCTCGAAACACGCAAGCACACACACACACTTATGTTAAATCTCTTTGTCCCTCCCCCAGTAGTGGACATACCATACATTTCCTTATGTTTGATCATTCTTTTTATTCCATCTATCTCTTAACATACACGCACACGTTCCTGTCCCACAGTCTTGACTCCAGGCTTATCTGGTGTAATATACTCTGTAGTAGACGGTTTTAGACCTCCAGAGCGAGTAGGAGTTGTCGAACTTGAGCAAGTATATACCACGGCCGGGATACTGGTGACTCCCAGCGTACACCTCCTCATGACAGTCCCGCCGGTACACCGGCACCACCTCATCCACCTGCGGTTTCCCAACCTCTTTCTTGGCTTTCTCTTCCTCAGACTGACCCTCACCTGAGAGAAAGAGAACAAGACTTAAATCTACAATCCATATTTACACAAAACGTAACATCAGAAAATTGAATGAATCAATTTAAACTTTATATCAAAAGTAGTCTTTTGATTTCCATAATTTATTACTATTAACATTTCGGCTGATACCAATAAGCCAATATTTTTCTTTTTTGGAACAAACTATTTTGTTTAAAAAAATTTTTTTTAATTTTTTTATTACAATTTAAATTACTAATGAAATTCTTAAGCTAATTTTACATTTGACCATAATCAAAGTATTTCCTTAGCAACTATCTTAGAATACTTTAGGAAAATAGCTCAGATTATTTAATGTTATACTACGGGGCCGTTGAATGCTTGAATCTGATTGGCTGACGAATGTTCTAAGGTGTGCAATTATTTTCAGGGAAACAAACGTAATTCCAGACAGCTCTGGACCACATTACATGCATACAATTGCATTATAAAAAAGTTTTCCCCCCATAATTTAGTATATAATTTAGTATATAATTTTTTTACACTGGTAAAATACTTACGGTTTAATTTCACTTGCAAGAATTAAACCCTTGAGCTCTTTTGTATATTTTATTTTGTATATTTGCAATGACATTAAAATTCTGTTTAATACCAATAAATCAATAATTTTATGATCAATATTAAAATTCTATATACAGTTTTAAAAAAAAAGCAACATTATGATTATGAGTATTAAAATGAGATTTGAGACTTAAAGATTTGCTAAAAGCTACATTTCAATCTGTTATTATTAGTGTCTTAAAAAAAACAATGCGAGCATAACATGGGTAAAAAAGGTCATCTAAAATTTAAAAAATAGAAGAAATGAGCAAAATTAAATATCCAATATTTCCTCACCTTCTTCATCCTCTTCTTCGTCACTAGACTCGCTGACGTGCACGCTGACTGATGCGTTAGTAGTGTCAGTCCATTCAAAGAAGACTCCGAAGCCAACGTCAAAATAGTCAGTTGCAAACTCCCAGAAGAGATAGGAGCCCTCCTCATGGGTAGGAACCCGGACGGTCACCACTTCCCCCCGACCCACCGTGATCACAGAGTCCACATCCTGACGGATCTTCTCTTTAAAGTCTTTTATCTGCGGCCGGGTCCACATGGAGGGGGCTGCTATTACAGGTGGAGAGTCTGAGAACCAGGAATATGGTACAATATTGATTATTAATTATTGATTATTATTTATTTATTTTAAATTAAAGCTGGGCATTGACACATTCCACATTTTGATTTGATTTCATTTCAATTCACAAGCTTGGAATTCAATTCAGATCTCAATTTAATTTGATTGGACAGGATATACATAGGGTGTTATAATAGGCTTTTTCTCAAGATGAAATTGAGAATAAAAATTGTCTTTTTAGTTACAAAACTAACAAAGCATAAGTAACAAAGCTTATTGCAATTTATTGCATGTGTGGCAAGTTACAAATGATGTTTAGTAAAGTTTTGTTCCTGCAGCAAAAGAAAACAGCATCGACTAAGAGAGAGATTCTTGGCATTTAAGGATCAATATCAGTTATTCGAAAAGAGAACAAATTAAAATTTCCAACCCAACCCTATTTTTAATTGAAATGTACCAGAATATGAGATACTACAGCATCCACAAATCCCTTAAATGATAATTAAACAGCATCTGAAACAGATGTTCTTCTGCAATCTGACGTACTGGAAATTTAGCGAGACAAAAATATTAGGCAAGACTCACCAGTGGGTCCATTCTCAGTGACCTGGTCTGCAGTCTCCAGGTCCGGCTCTCGTTCTAAGCTGTCAGAAGTGGACTCTGTTTGGCCGTTCAGTGTGGGAGCCTCCTCTCCAGCAGAAGCCGCTGACACCTCACTGGCCTCTAATGTAGACAGCACTATAGCATCCTCCTGCTGTTTCTGCAGAGCAGCCTGGAGAAAACAGAGGAAACATTGGCATGACACAACTGTAAATAAATACATTTAAAAAACAGTCCATAATTATGATAAATTACATTCTAGAACTAGTTAAAACTACATTTCCAACCTCACTGTCTTTAAAATGATCGATTAAAACACCTCTCGTCAAACTTAGAAGCTCAGATGGAAATCTACAAGCTGGACCAAGATGTGAATTTTGTAAACAGAAAACAAAACTGCATCCGTGAGTCGAAATCCATTACATGACAATGAAACCAGTTAAGCTTTCAGTGACAGATGTGTAAAACATTCAAATACTTGACAATGAATCATGGGCTCTCTCTCTCGCTCTCTCACCTGCTGCTGAGCGAGCTGCACCTGATACAGCTGCTGCATGTACTGCTGATAGTGCTGCTCCTGCAGCTGGCGAATGAGGATGAGCTGCTGCTCGGGACTGTCGGGGTACTGCTGCGCTGCATACTGCTGGAACTGCACTGCTGTCTGCGCATTCAGTGCAGCCATGATCTGCTGCCTAACACATCAGAGAGAGAAAGAAAATTAATCAAGCATGTGGCTCACTCACTAGGGTTGCATAGTGTACCCATACACTACACAACTTTAAAAATCTGAACATATATTAAAACATTACCACAAAAGACAACGAGTTCTAAATTCTGGTCAAAATAGGAAAACATTTTTTTAAATGCACCGACTGGATGGAATCATAGTCTGATTCTAGACAAAAGTCGTGTGGTGTATCCCAGCCTTGAGTTTTTCAACAGACATTTTCAATCAGTGCTGTTTGACATTAGTTCTATAATAATTAAAGCAGGTGTCACTCACTTCTGCTGCTCTATACGGTATCGTTCCTCCTCAACTTGTCTTCTCTCTTCCTCTTCTCGCCTCAGCCTCTCCTCTTCCTCATGCCTGCGTCTCTCCTCCTCCTGCCGCAGCCGCTCACGCTCCTCTTCCTCTCTATGCCGCTGCTCCTCTTCCTCCCTCCTTCTCAGGAAAAACAAGAGAACATACACAACATAAGAGACATCTGTGATGTTACGGAAAGTGTTCAAGTTTTCAAGGTGATTTAGGAAGAAGTCTATTTTATGTCGGCATGGTGGATCTCTGAAAGAGTTCTATATCTCAAGAAAGGGAAGAACTGTGATTAAGATGAATTTAAATAAGCGAGACACTAAAAAAAGTGAGAAGAAAAAAAATAATCGATAGAAAAGGAAAATCAAGCATCTTTATCTGCCAGTCTGACCTCTTTCTCTCTTGCTCCTCCTTTTCAATCTTGTGTGATGTGACGAAAGGTGCAAATAAACTGCAACACTTATTTAACAGATTTACAAACTCCAGCATGGCCTCTTCCTTCTCCATGTTGCCCAAAGATGCCCATTCTTTCCTGAAAAAGTTACAATTGTTATTGAAGATCCCCATCTGTATATCCACAGCAAAATAATAGACTAAAATATTAATTATTAATAAATTTATAAATAAATAGCATTTAAACACTATATTTATACATATAAACACGTCCTATTTATTAAATAAATAACTTTTAATGCATTTAGATATTGATGTAAAAATAAAAATCACTAGTGCTAAAAGATACTCATTTTCAAAATGCTTTTTTTTTTAAAAAGAAGAAAATATTCATTAAAAATTGCTAATGTAAAACTTGCTCTCTCCCGGGTCCTCTCTGCCGAACCTCATACTCTCTCTCTCAGTGGGTTTTGAACCCGGGTCTCCAGCATGGGAGGTGGACGCACTAACAAGGAGGCTAAATGGCTACAGTCACTAGCGTCTGTCTCTAGTGCGTCTCTTGAGATCAGGGAGTGAGGCTTTTCCTGCACAGCACTACTCGCTGGCCTCCATTACACTAATGTGGATCCAACAGCAGGGAAGTGCAGCAAAGTTAAAGATCAAATCAATGCTTACCTGCGGTCATTTCCCAGCACATCGAAGAAGCCCACCTCAGGGGAAGCATCTGGGTTGTAAGGGCCCAGCAACACTTGCTTGTGAAGGGCGACCAGACGCAGTTTATCCTCATAGGTCGGGTGGAAGGCTTTCCCATCTTTCTCTGAGGGAAAAATGTGGATTCAACATTTTTGACTGGATCTCATGACAAAAAAAAAGTTTTCCAAACTTTTTTGTCAGCCGATGCAAAATATTTACTTGATATAAACCCGGAGACAATATTTCACATGCTCATGGTCAATCAAAGGAAGACCAGAAAAGATGTATAAAATGTATTTCCTCTTAGAATTCACTTGATTAAATTTTTTTTCAAAAGTATCAACAGAATAAAAAATGTTTTTCACAGGGGCAGATGTAATAAAATCTATAAGTATATGTTTAATGGACAATGAATTCTGACAAAATGAACATTTTGGAGGATTTTCTCCT
Source organism: Carassius gibelio (assembly GCF_023724105.1). NCBI lineage: Eukaryota > Metazoa > Chordata > Actinopteri > Cypriniformes > Cyprinidae > Carassius > Carassius gibelio. Next base: position 18,619,071 of record NC_068390.1, on the reverse strand, counting down.
AAGAGTAAAAATGTATGTGTCTCATGGTTCTCTGAATAGTTAAAAGTCACATGAGATGCAGTTTTTTTGTTGTTGTTCTAAATTTATAATTTTTTTATTAAGATGGTATTAATTAAAAGATTTATAGCAACACAGAAAGGTAAATCCCAGTTTAGTCAAGGTCATGAAAATATGATTATGATTTTTCTGTAAATTGTGCAGAAGAGTTTTTTTGTGCACATTTGCTTTAACTGTCATGCACCAAATACATAAGACACATTAAAGGGTTAGTTCATCCAAAAATGAAATTATGTCATGAATGACTCACGCTCATGTTGTTCCAAACCCGTGAAACCTTCGTTCATCTTCGAAACAGTTTAAGATATTTTAGATTTAGTCCGAGAGATTTCTGTCCCTCCAAGTCGGTACAAAAAAAAAAATGTAAACGCCACGAAGCAGAAAACGGGGACGGAATCTCAAAATCCAGTCATGATAATGAAACGTACATTTTAATATGGACACTCACTGAATTTTTCAAAGTTAGCATAAATTAATCAAATCTCCATATGGACCAGTATCTGTAAATGTTAAGCCACAAAAGTTGGTTGAAATATGAATCCTGCATGTTCTGCGCGTCTCTGCGTGAATGAATGAATGAATGGCAGAGATGTGCGGGTTTGTTTACTACATAGACTGAAACACGTGGCGCTTGCAGTAATTTCAGCATCTGCCATCTCAATGAGGACATAAGTTCTGAGTGACTTCACAAGCATTTTATCGTTTCATTTGAGTAAAACCATTGTCAATTTAAAGATATTTACGGCAACTCGTCAAAATAAAAGTTCATTTAAACAAAGACATTGTGCTAGAAATATTACTATTATTTAGTAGATACTGCTACTACTGTAAAAATGTTTTTATAAAACTTTATTTTTTAAAGAAACAAATCCCTCAATATTTCTTCCATGTTTGAATTTTAATAGCAAATCCCCTTTATTTACCCAAAAATAATGTTAATGTTAATAAACATTAATTAAAAGACCAATTCAAATTTGGGTGAAACTGGTTTACTGTTTTTCATAATTATATTACTTGAAGAAAAACTTTAAACACAATTGTAAATAAGTATAAGGAATGGCATTGGTTTTATTTTTAGTGACAAACACTAAATCTTCCGGGTCTGTTGTGAGTGCGTTCACAACGCTGTTGACGTACACTGTTGCGCCCAACAATAAAAAAGCCATATGTCAACAGTGTTGTGAACGCGCTCACAACAGCCCCGGAAGAGAAGACAATGCTGAATAAAGTCATAATTTTTTTTTTTTTTTTTTTTTACCAAAATATATTTTCGATGTTTCAACAAATTTTAACTGACCCTGTGATGTCACATTGACTACTTTGATGATGTTTTTATTACCTTTCTGGACATGGACAGTATACCGTACATACATTTTCATGAACAGAGGTCTAACAGGTTTGGAAAGACAAGAGGGTGAGTCATCTGAAACATCTTGATTGGTACATTAGTTGTGCATTAATTAGAAAGCCCTTAACAGATAGAGGTGAGGGACACACACAGAGACTACCCATCAGCCTACAGGCAAGAAATAGGTGTAGACCTGCGGAAAGGACTAAATATTTCATTGAACAAAATCTATAGCGTTTGTTTTGCCATCAAGGAGACCTACCTAGTACTGCACTAGTTGTTCACTAGCCTATTTTGAATAATTATGCAATCTTTCATATAGAAACACTTTGTAAGTGTTGGTGTCTCCGATTGGCACAAGCAGTTCCTCTACTCTAGGGGTTCTTCACCCTGAACACTGCGACCTGTATAAGTAGAACTTTTCAACAACAACCTCCTATAACCGAAACAGAGTCAGACAGGACTTTAATAAGAAAACAGCGACCTCACTAAATCGGAACAACACCGCGAGATCAGAGTGGAATACGGAAATGACAATGTTCCTGCGTGTTTGTGTTCAATCAATGTATATTAGTGTGTCTAGTCACATAAACCTTACCTTTAAAAAATCTGAGCGCCAGCCCGTAGAGCTCGACTAAAGAAAAGCCCCATTTCCTCTCGATGTTAGCGCTGCTGGCAGGTTCGCCCTCCTCCCCATCTTCGCTCAGCTCGGGGCTCTGCCCCGCAAACGTCTCGGCCTGTTCCTGTTCGCCCTCGGAATCCGGGCTCAAAGTCAACCCGTCGATAGACACTTCGAGCCGGCTTGAATTTGCACTGTTGAGGTCGCCGCTCTGAACCTCTGTCGCCATCGTGCAGGATGTCAGCTGAAGCAGCCACGTACCTACTTCCGTCCTAATCTGACGGAAATTCCGGCAGCATGACGTAGAAATGTTTGACTATAAGAGATTCAAAACCTAGAAATATTATTATAATATTGTTTATTTTGACAGACGTTTCATATACAAGCCATGAAAAGGTCTGACTCAAAAGGATTTTTATAATTACGTGGATTAAAATATATCGTATAATGAAGTAAAAATATCGCAATGTTTTACATAAGCATGTACATTTGAGCATGTAATATAACCTATACCATTTTTAATGTTTTAATTAAACATAAAATAAAATCTTAAATTTGCATAATTTCACCAATCACATTGGACATTTTTAAATGTATGCTCTAAATACCAAAAAAAAAAGAAAAGTAAAAAAAAAAAAAAATACTGCTAAATATGCAAAATACTCATGATTTATAGTCTGACACAGTTCCCTTTAACACGAATAAAGAAAACAATTAAATAGGCAATATTTTAATAATGTTGAAATTTTTTACACAAGACTTACACAAGTAATTTGACAACTATCTGTGCCACTAACGAAAAGACAAAATAGACAAAAATTTGATTGTAAAAATTATAATATTCTGTACATTTATTTTATTATTATTTGGATTAACAACATCATCCATCCAGCTGTTTAATGACAAGATGTAGGCCTGGTTACATACAATTGTTCCAAAATACCATAGATACCGCAGTTATTGTGACCACAATAAAACTGTTGTTTGGTATTATAAAACTCCCTTTTAGTCTTCATGTCTAAATAAACAAATAAAAACATAACAATATTCTAAAAGGTTTCTTCTTCTTTTTTTTTTACGGTTTGAACAACCACATTTTTAGGTTAAGCAGTTTTATTTTATTTTCCAGTATTAACACTAACTGTATTAATTAATTAACTAACCATCTGGTATTTTGGTAGAATATGTGGTATCATGTTTTTTTTTTTTTTATAAGGGTAGGTTCCAACAGCTGTTTGTGAACTGCACGTAAAGATTACTGAAAAGAACTGGTGAACATCCATATTCATGTTCTCACAAACCATGCTACGTTAATCTTAAATGGTATAAACCGCTGATTTGACCATCGATGATGATATTTTTTTTTTAAGTATTTCGTTTTTTTTCTTTAAGCAACCGCTAATACTTTTGCTCATGGAGTCGTCCTGCATCCCTTCAACGCATGAGTGTAGTTACATAGTCTATCCAGCAGAGGGAGATATATAGATAACTGAGATGATTATTTACTATTAAAATGATTTATTATATCTAGGGCCGGGACTCGATTAAAAAAATTAATCTAATTAATTAGAGGCTTTGTAATTAATTAATCGAAATTAATCGCATTTTAATCGCATATAAATATTTGACCTGAGAATAGTGAGAAGTATTTTTTTTTCACATGAATTTATACTATACCATTAAATAATGACTGAATACATAAGCTTAAGCAACAAAATATTGTTTATTTTTGTTCAACCAAGTCTAGCAGACCAGTGCAATTTTTGCCATGAAGTGTAGCAATAGCATATTTAGAAACAATTTAGAAATAGTACATTTCAGAAATTCAGGAAGCTTATATGTGCTGGAACCTTCTGTAAAGTGTTTTTAAGTAAAACACAATACTGTCAATTACATTCAGAACATTGGAAACACTATTAGAAAACATCTCTCTGTTGCTTCAGAGGCCTTAACATACTAAGTCCAACTCTCAATAACCTTGGCCAAAACAATAAAGAGTTCAACATAAACTGTTGCACCAACAAAATAATATATAGTTCAACATAAAGTGTAAAGTCCACGCTAGCTGCTATATGTTTTGCGTTGAGGTGATACTTCAGGCTCGATATGCTGCAGTGATATGCGAACGCTAGTTGGTGCTCCAGTATAATCGGTCCCGCCGAAACAAATCAAGTGAGAAACGTTCCGCGGTGCAAAAATAAGTTCCCTATCATAGGTCACTTCGATGCTGCGGTGACGTCACCACGTATGGGAACACCTCTGGTGTGACGAATGTCTGAAGCCCTATACCATCCCGCCAATCCTATTGGCCAAATGGCGCATAGCACCACCCTACGCATGCGCGCGCATGATATACCTGGGTGCAGCGCGCCATTTCGCTCAGATTTCATTCCTTCAGGAATAGCGAATCATCTGTGCCCTATCATCTCGCGTTCTCCAGCGATCTCTTCGAGCAGTGTTAACTCCTCTTCGCGGACGCGATGAGTTTTCGAAAATGTAAGGAGCCATGTACCAGGTACATCACGGCGGGGGACACTCATGACAGGTGCGTAGTATGTCTTGGTTTACATCACGCACAGGCGGCGCTTAGCGGCCTTTCTTCCTGTCCCCATTGTGATGGCCTGCGGCTCAGAGTACTGCGCTCCAGGGTGGAAGTATTCTCTATGTCGCCCTCGAGTCTAACCCCCGTCAGGTCACCTCTGCGACTGCCGAGGCACCGCACGAGGCGAGGGCCTGGGGTGACACGTGCGACATGGACTTCGTGGACAGCGCAGCGCTGGAATATTCTCCACATCGCTCGCTCTCCCCTACCCTGCTGCAGAATAAAACTTATACTGAGCCTGTCGTCTTCTCTAATGAGGATTTACTTCCCACACCGGAGGCATGCGCCGCCATCTCCTTCGGTTGTGGACGCTATGACGACGATGTTTTATCCACCGCGGCCTCGGGCCATGGCTATGGCTATACTATGATGCCCCCGGTGGAAGAGACTCTCGCCGAACACCTTGCGCCTAGTTCGGCCGCGGCATGGAAGTCTCGCCCCCTTCTTCCTTCGAAGGCGTGTCGAGTCACGTCTAGTTTGGTGGGTAAATCCTACATGGCGGCTGGTCAAGCGGCTGCTTCGCTCCACTCTATGGCGGTCCTTCAGGCCTACCAAGCGGAGTTATTGAAGGAATTGGATGAAGGTGAGGGCATCACACCGGAGGCAGTGAAAGAACTTCGCAGAGCTACGGATTTGGCGCTACGTGCTACCAAACATACCGCTCGTGCAGTGGGCCGTACTATGGCCGGTTTGATTTCGGTTGAGCGCCACCTCTGGCTTAATCTCACCGATATTAAGGAGAAGGATAAATCTTTCCTTATGGATGCCCCTGTCTCCAGGGATGGGTTGTTCGGTGAGGCTGTCACGTCAGTAGTGGAGAAGTTCAGGGCAGCGAAACAGCAATCAGCCGCTTTCCGCCAGTTGATTCCCCGCAGACCCAGGGAGGTCGAACGCCGGCAAGCGCCCGCGCGTTCTCGCTCAACCTCCTCTCACCGTCAGCGAGCAGCCTCTCGAGAGGAACCCACACCTATGGCGCCTCCTCATAAGGATTGGGGCCCTAGGGTTTTTCCTCCGGCGCACCAGCGTCAGCGTAAACGATTGAACCTGACCTCGACGGCTAAAGCCTCTCGTTCTCGGGTGCCGAATAGCAGCTCCTGATCTTTTTCTGCTTGCCAGGGACTGTGCCCTCCGCTAGAGAGCGCTGTCGGACCGCTTTCGCGCATCCTACGCTCTCATTGCAGTCCCCATGCTCAAACATTGATTGTCTCGCCGCAAACAGCACCTCGAGCAACATTGGATCGAGCTGTAATGTCAGACGGTCCCTCAGACACTCTGCGCAGTCCTGCTTTCGGAGTTCGAGGGACGACTCAAGGACCCTGCACAAACGGCCCGTTTATGACGGCTCGCACAGCCGCCGCTTTTTCGCTAGCGGCAGAGCCCGATGTTCCATCTGTTGGCCTAATTCCTGCCGTGGACACGTTTCAGGATTATACTCAACGGAACGCAACGACTCTGGCGCATACGTTTCCCCGGTGCACGAACACCACGGGTTTTTCGTGTCCGGTCGTTTTAACGCGTATGACGGCGTTGCAGGGAGCGGAAGTTTTGAAACCGCTAATATTGTTTCGGGCCGCGTGGGAACACTTGCCCGGCATTTCTCAATGGGTGTTATGCACGGTTTGTCACGGATACACCATTCAGTTTCGGAAAGGCCCGCCTCCTTTCCGCGGAATTCTTTCCACTACGGTGAAGCCTACGGAAATGGCGTTGCTGCGACAGGAAATGTCAGCTCTGCTGAGCAAAGGGGCTATAGAAGAAGTACACCCCTCTCAGATAGAGACAGGTTTTTACAGCCGTTATTTCGTGGTACCGAAAAAAGACGGCGGGTTACGGCCCATTCTGGATTTACGCCATCTGAATCTTGCACTCAGACCGAGCAAATTCAAGATGTTGACGGTGAAATCTATTCTGTCTCAGATCCGACCAAGCGATTGGTTTATTACGATCGATCTGAAGGATGCGTATTTCCATATTCATATCGTCAAGAGACACAGGAAGTTCCTCAGATTCGCTTTAGAGGGCAAAGCGTATCAGTACCGCGTTCTTCCCTTTGGCTTGGCTTTAGCGCCCCGTACTTTCTCAAAATGCATGGACGCAGCTCTGGCCCCGTTGAGGCTCCAGGGCATTCGTGTGTTGAATTATTTGGACGATTGGCTGGTGCTAGCGCAATCGCGGACTCAAGCACACTCTCACCGAGATCTTGTGCTGAATCATTTAAACAGCCTGGGCTTACGAACAAATTTCAAGAAAAGTGTTTTAACTCCCTCTCAACGGATAACTTTTCTGGGAATAAATCTGGACTCTCGCGCGATGACAGCGAAGCTTTCTCTCCCGCGCGCTCAGTCGATTGTGTCATGCGTGCGGCACTTCAAAGCGGGTCGCACGGTGACAGTGAGATTGTGCCTCAGGCTCTTGGGTCTAATGGCAGCAGCATCCCCCGTGATTCGTCTGGGATTGCTTCAAATGCGCCCCTTTCAGTGGTGGACGAAAAGGCGGAATATTTCACCCCGTTGTCTCCCGCATCGCACGATTTCGGTGACACGGCGGTGTGTGATGTCGTTAAAATTCTGGCTGCAGACATATGGGCGAGTGGAGCTCCACTCAAGAGCGGAAATACGTCACCTCCACTAGCGACGCCGCCGCCATGTTGGACCGGGCCACACTTTCCGTGGAATTACGTCGCCTCCACTAATGACGCGGCCGCCATGTTGGACCGGGCAACACTTTCCGTAGAATTACGTCACCTCCATGGCGGCGAGTGGAGCTCCATTCAAGAGCGAAAATACGTCAACTCCACCAAACTTTCGTTTTATATTATTACTTGTTATATACATGTATAAGGGGTGCTTTGCAAGTTATGTCACCTCTTTGTACGTAATGTTAATATGTTCTGTCTATGCTTGCGATATGCTGCAGTGATATGCGAACGCTAGTTGGTGCTCCAGTATAATCGGTCCCGCCGAAACAAATCCAGTGAGAAACGTTCCGCGGTGCAAAAATAAGTTATTAAAAATGCGGGAATTTTTTTTTTCTGTAATTAATTAATCTTAGTTAACGCGTTATTTTTTGTGTAATTAATTAATCTCAATTAACGCGTTAAAGTCCCGGCCCTAATTATATCTTAATATATTAAATATATTTTATAGTACACTATATTCTACATTATTTTAATAATTAATCAAATATTGAAGAAAAATAATTTATTTAGTAAAAATTGCCAATGACTCTAATAAGCCAGTTCTTTTTAATCAATCAAGAATACTTATGATTACATCCAGATGATTACCGAAAAAAACATCGCGTTATTACTTTCGTCATGAAGGGGTCGACATGAACCAGTGTCACTGCTCTTAAAACAAAACTGTTGTTTTTATAAATATACCAAGTAAAACAGACTTCATAATCATCTTTCTATAATCAAAGTCCAATATTTAAAGTTGAAAATGTGACAACCATGTCAAAAATATAAACTTAGATTTTGGGAGACAAACAATATGTAAAGAAAGTGTTAACCTGTAACCTTAAAATATTATTATTTAATATATATATATATATATATATATATATATATATATATATATATATATATATATATATAAAAGTATATATATATCTTATATCTTATATATGTACACCTTGGGAATAAAAAGAAAATAATGGAAATTGGGAAGGCTATCTTAAAACCTTTATATAAAGAAAATGTGAAACAAAGCAAATAAAACTAACTTGTAAATGGGAAATTTAAAGAGAGAGAAATAAGACAAATGTCAAAAAAAAAAGAAAGAAAGAAAGAAAGAAAGAAAGAGATATGATCAACTGTAGGCCTCAGTCCATTCCAGCAGGGGTTCAGATAAAAAATCGGCAGCTGGCAGCAGGAAGTGGCTGCCGTTGACAGCCGGAAGGCAGTAACTGACAGCCGGAAGGCAGTAACTGGCAGCCAGATGGTAGGCGGGACCTGCCGATCGGTGGGAGCCAATCAGTATCGACCAACGTGGGCGCAACCAATCAGATATAACTGCACCCAAACGCTTCATTAATGGTTGCGATTGATCATACGGTAAGTTCAGAAATTGGTCATCGGAGTAATTAATGTTTTTTTGCGTTGTAAGTTTGATTTTAATTGTTATCTTGATGAACGACTTGGTGCCTACTTTGGTTTAATTGTTCAATGAAATCTAATTAGTGGTAGCAACGTTGTTTGTGTACCTTGTATGGGGCCTACCGTTTGACGTACCATTAAATTTTAACGTTTGTTAGCGTGTTAACAGTCTATTGAATAATATAAAAGAATGTTGTTTGACTGGAATGATAGAAGATAAATGTGCAACACTAACCATATATTTTTGCATGTTAAGTCTTTCAGGAGATTGTGTGATATACATTAACTTAAGAGTTCTTAAAAGAAGAATCCCTTTTTTTTTTTACACTATTGAGGTGTGTTTTCTCTAATACTATGCATGTGCAGAACTGTTCTGTGTACCAGTTGAAGTTGTAAGCAAGTGAATGGAAAACAATATATTTTTTTTTACTATAATTTTTACATTGAAGTAGCTTTTGTAAACATGCATTTAGAAAAGAAAAAAAAAACATTACTGATGTGCATCTTGAGACAAAACCATGGCATTGACACCTTTTTTTTTTTTTTTTGTAATACCCAATAGTTGCCAGATGCTGTCCTGTTGGAAATTCTTCTTTACGTGATCCTGGAGGAGGGGTGATGCTACATTATTAAGTCTGTCTTTGGTTTGTTCCAAATTCAGAAGTCTGCTGTACTGTATACAGACTCCTTTCGAAAGAGGGCACAATCCAGCTGGCTTGACTGAGTATTTTCTTTTACATATTTGATTAGAGGTTTAAAAAGGTGCCATAACATTACATTTCTCAGTTGCCATGTCTGAATGTTTATCTTTGTAATAATGCTGTTTTCATACTCCTTATCTCAATATACAGGTGGAACAAAATGGAGAACAAGTCTAAGCCATGTCAGGAATTCAACAAAATGTACACCCTGCAGACACTGCGACGAGGTTTACATCAACTGCTTACCAGGTGTGCAAATTATGCATGAAAATGTAATCACTGCTCTGTACATGATGACAAGATGCAATGGGAATAATCATTAATATGGCTGTGCATGCATGTCTACTGTTAATAAAGCAATTTAGGTATTAATGTCACCATTTTCTTATGAATAATAAAATGCAGCAGCTAGAGTTCTTCCTAGAATCAGGAAGTATGACTGGATTAGCCCAGTTCTGTAAACACTGCACTGGCTCCCTATCAAACATCGTATAGATATTAACATCTTCAATTATATTAATCTGTTTCTTTTTTATTCGGAGGTCACTGCAGTCACGCGGATCGAGTACGTATCCAGACCAGATGGTGGATCGCACCTAGAAAGGACCTCTACATCCCTGAAAGACAGCGGAGACCAGGACAACTAGAGCCCCAGATACAGATCCCCTGTAAAGACCTTGTTTTTACTCCATTTTGTCACCGGTGGAGTTTTGGATCCTTGTCGCCTCTGGCTTGCTTCGTTGTGGTCACTTCATTTACAGTGATATCATTGACATGATTGCAAATGATTCCACAGATACTATTTAAACTGAACCGAGCTGAAGGATGACATCACTGAATTCAATGATAAACTGCTTTTTAAACTGACTACAAACTGAGTTTACTAATGTCCTTCTGCATTATTGACTGACACACTATTTTCCTATTTAATACTGTAAAGTTGCTTTGCTTTGATCTGTATTATTAAAAGCACTATATAAATTAACAATGCTTGACTTGACCATGTTGCAAGAGGAAAATGAGGGGAGATGCACGTCCACCCTGGGTTTTACAGTGATTGGTGCAAGATGCTGGAGAAGTAACTCCGTATACCTCATCAGTTCTGATCTAAGAGTCTTGAAAATCCCTCCGGATTTTTGTTAGTGATTCTGATTGATATTTTAGTCTGCTTGCTTACTGGATATATTTTATACTGTTTACATTGTAAAGCACTGACTTTGACAACTTACTAACCCAGTTACAAATTTAAAAGCTACTTTATACTATATATATATATATATATATATAGTTGTTTCTTGAAATACTACAAATATAACCGCAAATTATGATTTTAAATAACGGTCTCTGAGATTTCTCTCTTTTCAGTCATTTGTGTATATAGCCTATAATAAATATACAACATACACCCAGTAAGTGCCACTCTCGTATATAAATAAATATAAATACAAATTGTTTTGTTTCACACAAACAATGATACATGCATGCATAAACATTCAGCTGGAAATTAACGTTTAGCAAAATGATCTTATTTCTTTGTTTATATTTGATCAATATTTTAAATCAAATAATATACAATACTGACCTTTATACTTATTTAAAAAAGTATTAAACATAATCATAAGCGTATATAATTATTTATTTGTCTTGTTGCCGCCGGCAGCCTCCTCCAATTTCCGGGTATTAGCGACAGCTGCCATCCGGTTTTATTGGCAGCCACTTCCTGCTGCCAGTGACAGCCACTTCCTGCTGACAGCTGCCGATTTTTCGCTGAACCCCCTCTCGTCCATTTTGTCCAGCTGCTCGCTTTTTATAAATTTTCCTGCGTTAGCCTGCCCTACATCAAGTGATGTCACCATTGCGACGTAATAATAGTAGCTATTCCAAACGTAAACAGCATTCCATTCGCATTCCAGAGTAGCCAAGTTCTGTTCACCAGCCAGTGAACGCCAAAATGATGCTACAGCGCTGGTTCTGCATTCTATTAAAGACTAGTGAATGATTGAATCTATTAGCCTACTGCAAAAAACACATTAGAACCAGAAGCAGTCGTATTTTAGCAAAGCCTATTTAAAGCAGCTCCTATTAATCTGCACCGTTTCAATCGTATCACAGGTAATTTTATTAATTTACTTCATTCGTGATACTTTTGTAGCTACTGTAAAAGTAAGTGATTCACCGAGTAGCCTAAATATTATTCAGCGGGAAATAACATTATCAATATAGACAGATGACAATTAGCAAAAATTATGACATTGTATTGTTAAGAATGTGTTATATTTACCGAAGTTTTACTAAGTGTTTTTTTTTTCACAAGTAACAGATAGGCTTTATAGTCTATACACGATATGATTTCCCCCGAATAAAAATATATATATATTAATAGCTTACTTTAGAATGTGGTAATCTTTGTCTTTCTTTTCTGTTTAATTAGTAGTTTTCTGGTATGGAGCAGCAAGTAGCCTATAAAAAATAATTTTAAAAGAATTCTCTTCACACTGTGCTCTCATGCTCTTCGATATCAATAGAGGGCAACAGAGGGGGCACTCACCTGAATTTTAACGTTTAACAGTTTAATAGTTCTCCCAAATATGATATGACTATCATTTCGTTTCAAACCTGTATAAACGTATTTTTCTTATTTTCTGTGAAAAACAGAAGAAGGTATTTCGAATTTTTTTTGAATATTTTATCCATACTGAGCAAGTCAGTGGGGTCCAAAACAACACTGGATATTTTTTTTTTTCTTAAAAAATAAATAAAATAATAATAAATAATAATACAATCTTTCTAAAATTGCCTATCATTCATTTAGTCTGAGGGATTCTATGAATCATTGCATTGTGTGTTCATGCCCTATATCGCGTTCTAGAATTACAGGCTGTAGAAGTGAGCTATGGTAAAGTGACCAAACATGTAGAAATAAATTGTTCTGTGTTTGTTTCAGTAATGGGGAAGTTCTTCCTCAAGCAAGCTGTAGCTATTGTAGGTCAATTATGTGCAACTTACACATAATGAAAATATGTCCTTTTTAATAAAATAAAAAATACATAAAAAAAAGCTTTGGCAGCACAACAGTACTGTCAGTAATTATCAGATATGTGAAAGATAACTGTTTGGGGGAAGGAACTACTTTTTGTAGAGGACTGTTATGAGAGGATATGAGAACCTGTATACAGATCAAAGAGAAGATAACGTTTCAAAGGTCATGGCACGTGCAAGACTTTCAATATCATCCAAAACTAGTGATTATTTTGAAATGACTTTTTTTTTACTTATGAAAAAGAGAATAATTTTGCATGTATTATTGCAGCACAAACACCTACAAATAACCTAAAAGGTTATAAAAAATAAATAAAATTATAAATAGATGGTGAGACTCGGCGCATTGGTTCTCAGCACTGGATCTCATTTCAGGATGTTACCCTTCAGTTTTTAGTTATTGTGTTGCAGTATATTGCCTAATTTATTTACATAAAACTTACAGTTTTTATATTTCAGATACATTAGGCAATGTTAAAGAAACTATGTACAAAAGTTAAATAGCACATATAGAAAAATAAAAAACATTCTGCATTAGTACTACATATGGAGCATGTCAATTACAAAATTCATTGATATACTTAACAATTTTTTACATTTTGCTGTAACACATAGAAATAAGGAATAATCATTTTCCCTTTATGGTTTGTAATTGTAATTATTTCTTAAAAAAAAAAAAAAAAAAGATCCATCATTTACTCAGCCTCATGCTGTCCCAGTCCAATATATATATATATATATATATATGTGTGTGTGTGTGTGTGTGTATGTGTGTGTGTGCGTGTGTGTTTGAATATTACTTTTTTTGCATGACAATGTCATGAAGGTGAATAGCTGATAACTGAATTTCCATTTTTGATCAATGCTAATCAGTCTGTCAGTCACTTAATTAGCATACAATCACATGGTAAACGATGTGCCATTTTCACTGTACGAGCCATCCACAGAGCGGCGCGTGGAAATGTACATTTCAGTGGTGGCCCGTGAGGAGCGTCTCGCTGACATGTAGCTCTTCCCCAAGCACCAGATGTCCCGTAGGATCTTCCGGAAGTGGTTTCTGAAGTTCACTCCGATGAAGGCATAGAGCAGGGGATTGAGACAAGCGTGCAGGTACGCCAAGCTTTTCGTGATGCTCATGGTCATTGCGACAGTCTCCTCATGGTTGCAATCCTCAAGTTCAAACATGTAGATGGTATAATACAACAGTGCGATATTATAAGGCATATGGCAGGCCACAAACACAAGGACCACAGTGAGGACCACACGCACAGCCTTGTGTCTCTGAAAGTTCTTGACTCGAAGGAGGGTGACAATGACACTGGTGTAACAGAATCCCATGATCAGCAGCGGTAAGAGGAAACCCAACACAATCTGAGAGATGGGCACCGCAGTTTTCATCATACGTGCAGTTTCGTTCGACTCGAACATGAAAAAGCACACATAACTCTGAGCTTCACTGCTTGAAACGGTGGATTCAATTGGGCCGGATTGGTAACGCTCATAAAACATGAAGGTGGGCAGTGACAGCAGCAAGGCCAACATCCAGACGGCTGCACAGATCAGGTGGCTGTAAAGCAGAGTGCTTGAACGCAGCCGGTAGGACCGGCGGGCCTGTACGATGGCAAGGTAGCGATCTCCACTAATACAAGCCAGGAGCAGCATGCCACTGTACAGGTTCACACTGTAGATGCCACGCAACAGCTTGCAAGACAAGTTCCCCATGGACCACCCGTGCTGCTCGCTGTAGATTATCAAAGGCAAGGCCACCACAAACAGGATGTCAGCGATGGCCACGTTCAGTAAGTACACGTCAGTCATGGACTTGGTTCGCTTGTAGAGAGCGTACGTCACAATTACGAGGGCGTTGCCAATGAAACCAGCTATACAAATGATGGGTTGAACAAAAAACTGGAGGAAGTTCTGCATTTCCAGTCTGCGCTCCATTGGACACGGTCCCTCGTATGTATAGTCGGTGATGTTGTAGTCTATACTGCTGTTTTCATAATCCTCCATTTTCTTCCTTTGAGACCTTTGTAAAGACAGTAAGAAAAACTCTAAATTAATTGGTAAATTTATTCATTTTCTCACAGAGTTCACTTGTCAAGGTGAAGCTGCCTGAATTAAATTAACAAACCCTTGAACTACGAATTTTGCCTCTGAAAAATAGGATTAGGGATGAAGTACTTTTTTTAGTACTAATAAACACCCAATATGTGAATAATAGTTATGCTAATAAGCAACTAGTTAATAGGGAGAACTGGTCCCTATACTAAAGTGTTACTGCTTGTTTAAATAAAGAATAGATTTGTTCTCATAGGCAGAAGTTTGTCGACGTTTTGCCACAGCCATATAATATTCTGTACAAACCTGAGAGTGTGAATTATAAAACAGATTAGGGTTAATCCAACAATTCATTCCACACCAAGAAAAAGCTCTCAGTAAAAATGTTGCTTTGTAATTTTCACCTTTGCAGAAAGAGAAAATCTGCAGAAAATCAAGACATCCAATGCATTCAACAAAAATGTACTGACCATTAGTCCTAAAGAGGATGTTGGTTTAGAAAAGTGTAGCATCAACAAAATGACTTCTTTCCACGCATTCTTAAGTTTTATTACAATCATCAAGTGTTAAAAACCAGGCACTTGATAACGTCATGTCTAATAGAGGTTCAAGAAAATACATCCTATTGTAAAATACACAAAAAGAACTTACCTTAATTAAAAGAACACTTACCATAAATCCATTTACATTTACATAAATCATTTACAAATCAACTAAGCATCTTTGTAAGGTTTTCATGTCACAGTTGTTGTATAAAAGCAGTCTTAATGAAATAAGAACACATATGGTGTGTCCGCTTCATGCACGCACACACACAATAAAAACCGATGATACTGAAGCATATAAATATTTCCAGTTTTATAGTTTTATGTATTCACTAGTTAGTGGCATAGAGAAGAATCATGTAAATTAATTTATTGTTATGAAAAACATCATGCTATCTATCTATGTATCATTTTATATAGCAACAAACTTTAGTCTTTCTCTCAGTGGGCAAATATCAGCTTTTATACTGCGTCTCAGTTAAATGCAGATCCTGTGCACTAAAGCCTTCAAACTTCCATTGATTCAAATTAGTTGGTCACAACACCAAGACTAACATAAACAATTTATCTCCTGTTCAGGTAATTACATAAATACATATTAAAACAAATAGGCACAAATAGGACTTATGTTTCAGTACAAAAATGTAACATGTAAATTTGAAAAAAGAAGTGACTTACCAGTATCTACACAAACAAGTCTAATGGAAAGCAGTGAGAGGTTTCTGTTCCTTCTGATTTCTGATGAGGAAAGACAACTTGGGCAGGGCACAGCTGCCTAATAAGAATGACAATTATCAGACCTGAGCGAAAGGCGGCACTTCACTGCTGTTTAAAGAGCACTGCGTAGGAACATGTACCTGTAGGTGTGAGTGTGAGACCATCAAAGCTGTCTGATACACATGTACAGTTTTAGAACGGATAATGTTTTCATCTAAAAGGTTGGTGCTATGCCTCAAACAGAAATACCCAACAAACATTCACTTTTAGCACTTTATTGATGATTGAAGATGAATTTCACTGTGATTTCTGTAACACGGTCACTGACATTAAAACCGTTACATAACTCAATGATTTGAGTATTATTTTAAAGAGAAGTCACAATTGACAATCCTTTCATTTCTTTTTAAATGGTAATAAAAAACAGGAACAGTCAGACTGTAATGAATTATTTATTGTGAACTAAATCCATAAATACATAAAGTATAAAATAAGAAACTGACAGATGTCAAGCAACGTCTTCCATGTAGTCGGCACCCAAACTTATCTGCGAGACGCTCACATCCTGAGTGGTTTCATCCAGCTAGAAAAAAAACAAAAAAACAAGAGCGAGATAAAGCAAATAAAATGATGAGAATTAGAGTCAATAAGATCTAAAATCACAGTCAAGGTTAAAGCAAAGGATATTATTTTTGTTATACTATTCCCCGGCTTCACAGACAAGGCTTAAGCCTAGTCCCAGACTAAAATGTAAGTTTGTGTGGTTTCAGTGGAAAGATACATGCATCGATTGATCTTAGAATATATATGTCAGCGCCCTTGTTTTGTCTCGTTTTTTTTCTAAGGCATGTTTACAAAAATGACTTAAATGTCCTAACTGAAATATGGCCTAATCCTGGTTTAACCTAAACCCTGTCTGTGAAACCAGGCTGTTGAGTTCTTATGTCACTTCCTCTCATTGCCTAATCGGGCCCCTTTAAATACCCATATTTGCAATTAACAAAACATGTCACTCTCACTTCTTCCCTTTTACACAATGCATTCTTATCCGTGAGGCCACTCGGTTGACATTTGTCCCTCATCACGAATTGTGAAAAATGGGGCCATAATGAACTGACATTAAGAATAACCGCATCAATGTTGCATTCATACTGGATTATAAATGTCAATCATTCCTTTACAAGCATAATAATGGAACAGTTCATCTGAAAATGATCAAGACCCACAGTCATTTAAACTCTTGTTTAATAGCAGCACTAATATTGGCATGTTTTTTTAGGATGGAGAAAACAATACCTTATCGCTTATGTCAGGTCCTTCTATTGACACCTCAATCTCTTCATTGATGCTCACTTCACTCTTAGAGTTTTCAGAACGATGACTGAAGAGAAATTATAGATGACAAAACTTCATCAGGATTCAGAATGAGAAAAATTACAACTTATGGGCATGTTCTTTACCTGTTGAAGTCATCATCATAGTCATGATCTTCATCTGCAAAGCATAATGTGATAGTGAGTACAATTTTTTGATTTGATGGTTAAAAAAACATATTGAACCTCTTATTGAACATATTGGTTCCTACCCAGCAAAGGGGATGCAGTTTTCTCATTTGGAGCGGGAAACTCTTTTACACCCTTATCATTAGAACTAGACGTACCTACGACAGTAATTACGGAGAAAAGATATTAAATTAGTGTCAAAATCAGTCAGGAAAATCTTTAGGCACCTCATAAGTTGATTCAATTTCGATCCAGAAAGTCACAACCTCCCTCTGATGATTCATAATGTTTTCAGATTTTTTTTTAGAAACCTTTGATGGGTTAAATTATTGGTAAGATTGCGCATAAATGGCATACTAAAATATGTCAACTCAAAAAAAAAAAAAAAAACACCACATATAACAGCATCAGAAGCAGCTCTCATTCTGTGTAATGGGAACGGTTCAGAATGGCCTAATTCATGTGCAAATGCTTTTATTCCCTTTAAAGTTCACATCTGAATATAGTTTTATTATGTTGTTCATGTTAGATGCTTTGTAAAATAAATGCATTGTAAAAATACATCTCATTCAGCCTTTTTAATTCTCTGAAGACAGAGTTTTGTATGCTCAGTGGATCTTTTGTGATATACATATGTCGCTTCAATTAACCTGTCATTTGCAGTTCATGTAAAATTGACTTCACAAATGGGGTTGCTACCGTTTTTGTAAGATGAATGATCTTTCTGGCTGCTTTCAGGAGATCCTCCTGCACTCTGTAGCTGCGTGTCTGCCGTGAATGATTTTCCTAAACTGCTGCCCAAGCCTTCTCTCCTGGAAAACAGACCATATGAGACTCTTTGTGAAGTGAGCTGACAGCCATATAATGAGAAGTGAAAGAAGAGAGAAGTTCTGGCAGGAGACAGACATGAAATGGCCCAGCTCACCTAGGTTCAGAGTCAGAGAGCATGTCCTCTCCATCTCCCTCTTTATCGCTGCCAATAGCAGACAGGCTGAGGCCAGACAGAACAAGAGTATGTTCATCCACGCATACATATACACATAACACCAAAAAGAAGGCATTGAGAGAGAGAAAAAAAAACAAACATGGAAAACATGCAGAGCAAATGCAGAGAAGGAAAGAAAGGAGAAGGGCAAAGGTAAAAAAAGAAAAAAACTAAAAAACAAACACACACACACAGTTGCAGTACTCCTGTACTTTCGGATTTTCCTTTTGACAATATCAGGGAATGGTGTTAAGGTTTAGACGTTATGGTATAATAATGGCCACGTTCACACAGACAATATTTGATAACTATATTTATTAAAAGTTGTGAATAAAATTGTTGCGTTCATACAGGGATATCACTAGATCTTGGCTGGGCAATTAAAAGACAAGCATAAGCGATATAAGCAGCCATTTGATGGCAATTATATGTTTATGATAATGATTTTTTTTTTTATTACAGTATCTAGCAATTCTACCATTGATAGCTAAAAAAAAAATTAAATAAAAATAAGGATAATAAAAAAATCCTTATTTCATAATTAAAATTCCATATATACATACTGTATAAATATAAGCACTGGATGGCATTTATATATAGTGATACCCCTGGTTCATTTGAAATTTTTCATTTTTCATTTTTCAAATGAGTGGATCAAATATTGTCTGTATGAACGAAGCCAAGCTCACACTTGTAATGAAAGCGACAAAAGAAAATATGAAAAATTGCTAAGTTTATAAAATAAAAAAAAGGATCACATATAACAAGACATTGTTTAATCAGTTTTATTGAAATGTTGTTGTGATAATTTAAGGGAGCCAATTAATTATCTTGTTTATAGCCAAAGTGTGTGCGTGTGAAAACAACAGTATTCAACTCTGTAATACTGGACTGACCACAGTATTCTGCTGCTGTATGAACATGAGCAGCCCCAACTGGAGTAAACAGCCTGATTTTACACCCATGGGTTAGGATGGATGCAGTGGGCTTGAATGGCAGTGTGATCACTCCATGCGCACTCACTCATTGAGGCTAGTGCCCCTCCTCATTTGGGATAAGGATCGCCCTGACAGGCTTCCTTCCCTCTGCCAGTGCGGACTTCTCACAGGGGAGGGAAACACATACAGAGCACAGACACAGTTACAGAAAGAGGGAAAGAGAGTGGCAGGTACAAAAAGCAAAAGAGGGGCATGGTGCAACAAACAACAAAGCTCCAATATCTACCTGTTATCTGTCATAGTCCAAATCATTCACAAAGAAAACAGGTAGTACTTACTGTTTCTGCCCTGAATATGGCTTATCTGCCAAAGATAAACCACTGTTTTCACGTGCAGCATTAAGAGACAACAGTAAAAAGGAGAAGATACAGGTCAGAACTTCTCTGTATTTTAACTAAGAGCAGAATTGTGAATTAAGGATTGGTGCCGGTCATATTTAAACAGTAAAAACTGAACTACAGTTATGAGCTTCAAACACATGAAGAACCCCGATCTATGCTTCTGAAATTACAGTCAAAGGTGCCAGCGGTTTAGATCATTTCGTTTTTATTTGCTCTTTTAGTCTCAGTAGAACATGTGGGCACCGAAAAAGTCATTGTTCAAAGCTCTGAATGGAACTCTGCTCCCACTATGAGTGCCAAACTAGGACTTTGATAAATGACATTTTACACTGACATTTCTGTTTTCATTTTTTATATGTAGCATTTACAAATTGCTTTTCATTATCCTTTTGCTAATTGATTTTCGTTCTGCCATTAAAAATAAATGAATAAATAATGAATAAATTAAATTGTTTTGTAGTGTGTTTTGTAGTAATTTTAAGTAGTGATTTGTATATTTACACTACTTTTCAATTAGACTATTACTTTTTTTTTTAATTAATTCATTAATTTTATTTTTAAGTGGCATGCCTATATATCAACAGTTTGTCACTTGTGTCAAAAAAAAAAGACTTCCTGTTATTTTGTCAGTGTGACCGGTCCACAAGAGAAGCCATAACTGATGATTTGTCCTAGAGCTGTAATCGGGCCTTAAAAGTTAGGCCCGACAGGACCCGAGCATGACAGGTTTGGGCCCGAGCCTGACAAGTACATTTTGATTGACAGCTTTTTTTAAAGCCCGAACCCGTTTACAGCCCGACATTATTCAAATGTGCGCACACACACAGCTCTTTTTCCTTTTGTCAAGAATGAGTCATTTATACGTGTTTTAGCATAATTTATTCATAACTAACGTAGACTATAGGCCACTTGGAAGTTGGAATAAAGAAATAAAATAAGTCCTCTGTAACATCTCAGCACAGGCTCATTTAGCCTAGAAATAGACCAACGCACCAATAAAAATGATTTTTTTTTTAAACAAATTAAATTAAGATAAAATTTAAGTTAAGATTGGTATTTGGCAATAACGAAATTTAGATAAAGGCTCCGGCGGATTTGCTTCGCCACTAGCAGCTGACATTTAATAAAAGAATAATGCCAACATGAGCCTGATGGTGTGTCATTATTCACTCATTATTCTATTTATAAACACGGTCAAAACTTTTTCAAACCTCAGACTTTGCTTTAGTTGCTGGTGCAACCAAAACTTAATTATGAGGCGCTGTGTAGGATTTAAATCAAACTTCGCTTATCAATACATACATAAAACACGTGCATATTCACTTATAAATTACTCACATATAGATGCATACTACTGGATGTTCAAAAATACATGTATAAAATACACGTGAACACTAATATGAAATCGATACCAATACATATAATGTTAGCAATGTATGCATACACACTTTGCGTATATCTTGCGTATACATATAAACTTGACACGTGCATAAACCTACAGACACTTGCATATAGGCTACATATGAGCTTGATCCGTGCATATACACCTATTAAACACTTGCACATACATTATAAACTCGATGCGTGCATACATAAACATACATAACATTTACTAATGTATACAGTTCAGATGAGGAAAAACATATGCATTATTTGTGTACACACACACACACACACACACACACATATGTATTCATATGTGGATGTGCGTGAATTTTCAGTGTAAACTGAAGGCATTTCAGTGTAAAAAAGGAAGTCGTTTAAGCGTGAATGGAAGTAACCTCATTTGCAATCATGGACAGAGATCGGTCTCATTCCTAATAGTTTGCTCAATCATAAAAAAATAAAAAAGTTTTAATAAAGCGAAAGCTGAATGTTTTTTAATACACACATGAACTGGAATATAAAGATTCTTAATCTCTCTATTTTTTTTATTTACATTTTTTTTGCCTCAAAATGATACATTTAGTAGATAAAATGTACTACATAGTTATAAAAAGGTTGTAAAACGTCTTTATACACTTTGATTTTGTCTTTAATCATATTGCATTGTGGTGCACGTTGAGATGAATTATCCATGGACCATGCTATCACCAGAATATCATGATCTTTTTTACTAAACTCTTTATCCATGAAACATGATTTATAAGGCTGTGCTTGATTTGATTACCTTTTTGTGTTAAAATTTGCATATGATGTTTAACTATTACACTGATAAAGATCCACCATCACCTGCATCAGATAAAAAACCCAAAAGTTAATTCTGAGAATGTTTACCCATGTTTGTGTGCAATAGCGGCTCATATTTAACAGGCAGAAGTGCAAGTATCAAACTCTGCTGATTTGTAACATATACATTAATTACAAACAAACAACTTCTCCACATGAACTGTAGTCTCTCGTGCACTTCCATGAGATACCTTTTTTTAAGGAGAAAAAAACTTAAATAGTTGTTACTGCATACGAGTGTTTATATATAGTTCTTTATACTCAATGACACCAAATATCTCAGACACTGAACTTTCAGAACACTGGCGAGTTAATGGACCATAATATCACACTCGCCAGCAGCAGCAAGCTGGCCGTTTGATCTAGAAAAAGGTGAGAATTTCACAATTTCAAGTTATATATGAGCCACTATTGCACACATACATGGGTAAATATTCTCAGAATTAACTTTTGGGTTTTTTATCTGATGCAGGTGATGGTGGATGGTGGATCTTTATCAGTGTAATAGTTAAACATCATATGCAAAAAAAAAAAAAAAAAACACTTGTATACTATTTGATACAAATATTGTATTATTAACCAGTTCCAGTACATTCTGTTCCTGAAATCCACACTTTTGAAATCAAGATGATCAAAGGTAATCAAATCAAGCACAACCTTATAAATCATGTTTCGTGGATAAAGGGTTTAGTAAAAAAGATCATGATATTCTGGTGATAGCATGGTCCGTGGATAATTCATCTCAAAGTGCACCACAATGCAGTATATGATTAAAGACAAAAACAAAATGTATAAAGATATTTTACAACTATATAGTACATTTTATCTACTAAATGTATAATTTTGGGGCAAAAAAATGTAAAATGAAAAAACAGAGAGATTAAGAATCTTTATATTCCAGTTCATGTGCATATTAAAAAACATTCAGCTTTCGCTTTTTTAAAACTTTTTTTTTTTTTTAATGATTGAGAAAACGATTAGGAATGAGACAGATCTCTGTCCTTGATTGAAAATGCGGTTACTTCCGTTCACACTTAAACGACTTCCTTTTACACTGAATTGCTTTCCGTTTACACTGTAAATTCACGCACATCCACATATGAAATCACTTATATATGTGTGTGTGTGTGTGTGTACACAAATAATGCATGTTTTTCTCATCTGAACTGTATACGTTAGTAAATGTTTTTTTTTTTTTTGTATGTGCGAGTGTTTTATGGATGTGTATGCGTGGATCAAGTTTATATGTATCTGCAAGTGTCTGTAGGTGTACAGTATGTATGATTTCATATTAGTGTTCACGTGTATTTTATACATGTATTTTTGAACATCCAGTAGTATGCATGCAAATGAGAGTAATTTATATGTGTATATGCACATGTTTTATGTATGTATTGAGAAGCGAAGTTTGATTTACATCCTACATGGCTCCTCATACGTAATCACAAGAGGTAAGCCTCCGTTACACCTACTCTGCATCCATTTTCACATCTTTCTCGCGCTAATCAAAACACTTCACATGACCGTTCGTTTACCTCTCAAACCGGAGCGCAAACCGGAGCGCAAACCGGAGCTCGACCCGAGCCCGCGTAAGATTATATAAATTAAGCCCGAACCAGTGTAATTTGTCCTAGTAAAGGTATCCTTACCAGCCATAGGTCTTTTGAGGTTTAGGAAGAGGATCATCAAAGAACGAGTCTCCTTCATCCTCATCCTCCATTCCAAACTCCAGTGCTCTCCTCAGCGGGGTGGGAAGGTGTTTTCCTTCACCTAACCCTTCCTCTGACCCTTCAGACACTTGAACAGACCCTCTGTTCTTCTGAGACCCCAGTGTTTCACCAGGTCTTCTGTCTCCTGCCTACGGGAAAGTCGCAATATTATCCACATGCGCTAATAACATCACAAGGCCACAAGCGCCAGATTTGCAATCAACATGGACAATAAGCATTATCGCCTCATGTAAAGTTACTTCCTGTACGATTCAGTTTGGAACCAACAGCTGCCCATTGTAGTGTTATGTGTACAAAAGTGAGGTTCCATAATGAGCAAGAAGATAAAAAATAAAAAAAAATCAAAGAAAAATGTGTTCCCTTTGACCAAGTGCTTTAAAACATGACATTCTCAAGTAAAATTCAGGGAATTCCTAAGAGAGCAGATGGTATTCAAAAGTAAAGAACATCTCACATAACTTACAAGAAAAGTAGGTTGTTAAAAAGCCCATTATGAAACTGGCCCACTGACAAATGCTGTGTCATTCAACCCACTCACAAATCGATCAATTATTTTCTATAGGTCAATTTTCAAAAGAAAGGTTCTACTTGAGATGAAATGTTTCACAATTAGTGTACATATCCAAAGGCAAGAGGTTAGACAACACATGCTGAATTTGGTTAATTAATAGGTGTTAGTGAGTGTTAATTCATTTATTATCTCAATAGTATTTGGGTGATTAGTGAAAGCTTTGTCAGTCTCTTTACTCTAAATCTTTTGCAAAGACTGATCTAATTTGTATTGTGTATTAGCTTAAATCTGCTCTGCAACAGCCAGTTTACTATATCAAGTGCTAAAATGGCTCCAATTCAACCATGGGCTATGTTTAGCACCGTTATACATAAGCTATTTGGATCCTGAATACAAAGCAGTAATTTTGTCTTGGGACATGAACTTCCACTTGCACATGTGATAACAGTAACAGGAAGGAGCACATATCATCATTTTTTGATGACTACCTAACAACAGCCAAATGTGTGTAGACCCCACCCATTTATGAATCATTTGTGAGACCTAAAGGAAGCCACATGGTTGAGCTGATCAAAAGCTCCTGTATCAGAGCCGACGCACGTGTGCTTTACCTTTGGGTCAGCCTTTTCTTCCTGCGCTGAATTGTGCTTAACAAATCCTTTATACCTGGGTATCTGAGCACCAGAATACAGCCATCAGCTTCCCTTTTACAACAATGTCATGCTACCCTCACTGAATCGTACATGATATGGAACAAAAGTAAACAAAATAAAAACACATGCAAAACAAAAAGGAGGAACTGCTGTAGGAATACAAACACAAAAAGAACAGCTACTGCATGCTACAAAAATGCATGCAAAATTTAATCTGACACATGGAGTAACTTTCAAAAATCTAAATATCTATAACTTGATTGTATGTTTGAATTTCCCAATGGTATAGTGTAGAGAACATCAATAATTAATAAAATGTAATTTAATGGAATTTGTAGAGGCAAAGGAAGATGGAATTGATTTAAGAATTATTTGATTGATTTGTTCATTTAGGGCCATAATAAAACAATCAAGTTCTTAATGTACATAAGAATCTTCATCTAAAATAATCATTCGGTTGCATTAAAATTCTGAAAAATTTAAAAAAAGTATATGTTTGAAATTCCCAAATGGTATGGTATGTGGAATAAATGTCAAATAATTAATTTAGAAGAAACTATATATTATATATATATAGTTTTTGACACAATTTTTAAGGGCAGAGGTATGTGCATAATATATGATGTGTGACACTACATTCTTGCCTACACTGGGAAAATCCCTTTCTCCTTTGTGAGTCAAACTTCAATGACTGCATGAACTTACTACTGTGCATCACCCGCCATCTAAGATATAACCCATGATAAAAGATATGCTGATAAAAATCAAACACAGCTACATAATACTACACCACGCATCTCCGATTCATAAAACCAGCGATGTTCTGGGGTTCAACTTAAGGAGCTGGATTAAATGAAAGTAGAACGGAAGGAAACAGTACATGCAATAAACATTTTTTCAATAACATTGCAGATTTTCCACATGAACACGCTAACAAAAGCCAGCTGTGGCTTCGTGGTTTGTTATTTTTTTTTTACATATACAGGTAGGTGAAAGACAGAATATTTCACATGACAAAAAGTAACTCAATTGATACACAAAGAATATCACAGATTATAAACTTGACCGAAGGCGAGAGGAAAGTGTGTGAGAAAAAGATAAGCAGAGATAGAGAAACAAACAAACAAAGACAGGAAGTCACTTTACCTTGCTGGCAGAAGACAGAAAGATTCTATCATCAGTAGTTTTACTTGAGGAGTAAAGTACATCGCTACTCTCACTGGTAACCTATAAACGATATTACAGGCCTCATTACAGAAATCACAATAAAAGGAGTGCTAAAAGAAATCAGAATGTGTTTAAGGTTGCTCACCACACTTCGACACTGTATGAAAAAGCATTTGTACATTCCCAGGAAGTCCTGAAAGTCTACAGCTAGGTAAAGTTAAGGAAGAAAGAAGTGGAAGACAAAAGTCCATTAGCAACTATTGCAGTTTATTTGTCAGTGAGTGACAAGTATTCCATACACATGAAATCTGCATTCCTCAAAATAATGAAAACACTAAAACAAGATCGAAAATACTTACTATTGCTTGTTTCCTTGCCTTTGGCTCTAAATTCCTCAGTGACGTAACTGTCCAGCATATTTCTTTTATTTGCAGATACAAAAAATAAAACCATTAGTCAGCTAATAAATAACATTAGTCATATTATAAAATTATGTGGTCATTCATAGTAACTACAACCAAAATGGCTAAAACTACTGTGCATTAAGTGCAATCAATTGATCTGTTAATGATATCTGATATGATTATCTGATAATAATGATCTTTTCTTAAGAAACATTTATTCTGAAATATACCCTTTTCCCAAGTCATTAGAAAGGCCATGCCCACAATGCCAAGAACCTCAACCAGACATGATTATAGAAGAGCAAACCAACAATGTGGGAAGATGTAAACACTTTCAGTCATTACAAAAATGAGGGTTTCAGTACCAGTAAATTCAGACATTTCCTAGAGTTCGTGTCATTCAGAGTCCATAATGCTGAAACAAACCTGCTGAACTGCGGGAAAAGATGAGCAAAAATGCCAATAACTGCATCTCTGTTGATCTCGCCACTTCTGTTCTGTAAAATCAAATCAAAAGCTTTCTACATTACTCAAAGGTTTTCATATTTATATAATAATTTAACTATTAATTACCTAATTATTAGTGTATAATAATTATAATGACCAAAGTAGTATTACAATTAATACTAAAAAAGAATAACTAAAAAGTAATGAACAGTCATTTCAAAATAAACAATTATATATTATACGGTAAATTGAATGAATTATTTATTAATAATAAAAAGAATAATAAAAAGTTACCTTGTCATGACTGTCAAATTTCTTGCGGGCCTCAGCAATTTGACGGGGCAACAATTCCTAAAAACCATTCACAAACATTACTACAATAATTGCAGGTTACACTAAGAAGAAAATCAATATATAACTCCTATATTAGTTTAAATTCTTTGATTATATTTGATAGATAAAATTAATATACAATTGTATTTTTTTTTATACAAATGTGTTATATTCATCACATGCTTGGGACAGTCACATTGCGCACTTACAAACAAGACAGGATGTCACAATGAACAATTCTGCAACTACAGCATTTGAAGTTTTGTCTGACATGACAGTAGTCATGCAGTGCTATGGGCTAGATTAAACAAATGCACGTAAGGTGCCCACAAAACAGGACAAAGCTCTAGAACTAGGACAAGCTTGTTTTGCACAAGTATCTTAACAGGAAATCCTTTTTTGCAGCAGCACTTTCAAGATGTTCATTTACATCATCCTTCCCTTGTGTGACCTGAATAATTTGCCTGGGGTTTGTGATGTGTGGGTAAACTGGTGATACGAATCAAACCCGAGATGTGCTCTCTAACCACAAGTGAAATAAGCGGGTTAGAACTATTACTAGTCTGTGACTGGATCTCTTCCTGAGAGTGCATCAACCCCACCTGTACTTACTGTACGTGTGGGTGCAAAAACAGGTTACAGAAAAAATCTAGTCCGATTACATGGACACAGCGATGGTAAAGTACCTTGGGAATAGCTCTCTCAGTCAACCGTTGATCTCCCTGACAAATGAAAGACAGGAGAGAGAGAGAGAGAGAGAGAGAGAGAGAGAGAGAGAGAGAGAAAGTCATGCTATCTGAAAGACATGAATTCATCTGATTGGCTGAAATGCAGAGCATCACAAATCACCTCTGTGAAAATGGAGGTCTTGTCCTTATGACGGCCCCTCTTCACCAACTCTAGAAGAAGAGGGGTGTTTTTATTCACCTCCGATTCCGATATGCCAAGCTCTTTAGACAGAGTTTCACGACTGTCAATCCCATTGAGCTGAATAACACATAGTAGGGTACGTTAGTTCAGATGAAAGAGATATGAGGTCACAGAGGACATAGCATAGCACATTCAAATCAATCAAAAAAAAAAAAATTACATGAATTTCTGAATGACAGCTTCAAACTGTGTATCTCTTACAGCGTTGTATATTATATAACACTGACATACCGTACTAATTTCAGGTTGAAACACTGCTAGGGTGAAGTCTAAATTGAAGACTTGCAGGAAGTCAATGATAAGACCCGCAACCGAGCGACCTACAAGAACAGAAAGACATACTAAAAAAACATAATTTTCCAAAGCACACATTTAGAAATGTAAGCAAAACATCAGATTAAAAATAAATACATTTCACAGAAAATCATGTAGTGTATTAACAGTACAATATTTTTTAGCTTTAGTATAAACTAAAAGATTTTTTAGCTTTAGTCTATGATTCCATCCAGTCTTATTATATTTTTTATATATTAATATTTAACATGTTTGATATTTTGAGCTGATTTTAGAACACATCTTGTCATTTCTTGTGCGTCTCCTAGAAAAGAGATGCATGTGGCCGCATGAGTTTACTGTGTTCAGAACATCCTGAAAGTCTAAGTGTGTGATTTTCTGTCAGTAAGTGTATGATATCTGTTTGGTTTTTTTTCTGTAACCATTTACAAAGTTGTCAACTGTATTATTACTAGTGTACTGTCCAGCTGTGTATTACAACCGGTTACAACCCAAATCATATCACATCAAAACAAGACAGAAAAAACTAATAAAGACTTTTTATTTTATTTTATAGAATTCATACTTACCATCCTTTGTGTTGAGGGATTTTTTCAGGTTTTCATTAACAAGAGGGGTTTTATTCTATTCAAAAAGAGTTGACATCTATATGAAACACTGAATTTTGCTCAAGTAAAATAATGTTCATGCAAAAACATACAATTAACAAAACAGCAAAAGATAACATTTTTGATGAAAAAACAAAAACAAAACAAAAGCCTTCAAACTATTTATGATTACCTCAACTTTGTCCTGCTCTTCTAAGGCAAGAAAAACAGCTGCACGTAGCTCTGCCTGCAAAAATCGAGAGACCTATCATCACTTCATATGTCCTTTATTCAGACATATTTATATCAGTACAGCATCAAACAGACTCGATAAGGATCAGAACAGCTCAAAACTCAGTTGTATGACTGAAGCTGCAGTTAGTAAAGAAACACTTTTGTGTACATATACATTTTAACTGCAGTTATGAAAGATACAGCTCATTAAAGGCATCATATTACAGTTTAAACCAGATTACTTGTTGTCTGATCATTTTAGATGACTTCCTCAATACCTGTGAGCCTAACACTTTACCAAAATAAAATGAAACAAGTCTTTGGAGCCTTGTTGGATAATTATAAAAACATATTTTTATTAATATTAATACAGCCAAAATAAAAAAATGACACTATAGGCCTAATTTTTAGTAGCTGAGGGTTATATAAGAGAGCAGTGTCATCACTCAATGTTGTCACACCAGTGGCTGTTGTCCATTTGTTGCCCATAACAACTTTAGCATCACTATGCTATGCTAACAAACACTGCGCTTAAAAAAACTAAACAAATATGTCCCGTATGAGACAGGAATTATTCCAGCCACATAAAGACTTAAAACGTGTTTCGAAACAGGAAGGAAAAATACCTTAATTTTATTCAAAACACCGCTGTTTTCCAAGTTTTGGATCAGTAGATCTCTGAGTTCCGTGTCCTCCTCTGTCGCAGACATCTTCAGTTTGTGTCATGTGACTAGTTATAAGTTGGAAACCTGCGCACCCTGGCGGCTATCAACTGCATTGCATGTTATGGACCTATGCTTGGGCTTCTATGATCCGGCAAGAGTTGGTGGTTCAGGATCTGTCTGCTCTGATTCGGCAGTTATTCCCTTTTGGCATTAGGACGTATGGGATCCTGACAGATAATAGACCTGGAGCTCGCCTTAGCTCATGAATATTAAAAAGGTCATTGTCAAGATGCTTGATGATTGTCATGCGGGGTCTCTAATTCATTATTCATGAGTTAAATTCACGAGTTATCCCTTCAATGTATTTATAATTTACTTAAGAGTAGAAATAAGTGTAACTATAGTTCTCATTGCTTGTGTCAAGCGTTTTCAGTGACTACCTCAATTTTTCCATGACAAAAAGTCAGCAATTTTGATTTAAAAAGAGTTCTGAAAAAGCACATTTCAAAAGCATAAAATACAAAATATGTCTTCGTATTTTACATGGCCAAAATTATATTTTTTTTACTATAAGTAGACTTAGTAACTTGCTGGGTCATTCGTGTAGTATGTAGGCTACTACAGTACCCTGTACTCTCTAAAAATGGATATGCCATTGTTGTAATGTTTTTATACATAAATAATGATTTCTTTTAATAAAGTTTATACCAGACTATCAATGACTATTAATTATAGCTAGAAAATATACACAATTGCAAGACAATTAACAAGATATCTAACCGGTTTAATATCTTCATGAGGGCAAAAGGCCTGTTTTGTCATTAAAGGGGGGTGAAATGCTCATTTTCACTCAATATCCTGTTAATCTTGAGTACCTATAGAGTAGAACTGCATCCTTCATAACTCCAAAAAGTCTTTGGTTTTATTATATTCATAAGAGAAAGATAGTCTGTACCGATTTTTCCCGGAAAAACACGACCGACTGGAGGCGTGACGTGTGGGCGGAGCTAAAGAATCACGAGCGCCAGTAGGCTTTTGCGTTGAGAGCGTTTGGAAGCTGAGGAAAAAAAACAACCAAAACAAACCATGCTTAACAGTCTTTTTTTTTGAGCTGTACATATGGAAAGTGCAGTTTGATGACAACATTGCATGTTGTTTACTTGATGTGCTTACACGCCGATAGCTAAGTTAACAACACAGAGATATTTGAAGCAGTTTTACTCACCGCCTGCGGTTCCAACACACGATCGTGACCCTTTTTCGTTGGGACTGCATTATCCTTAAGAAATAAACGATGTGCAAATCCAGCGTCAAACTGGGCCTTGTTTGTAAAACAAGCATCTTTGAAATGCAGGGGAACAAACACAAACACTTGCACAACTCCGTTGATGCTCTGTAAAAATAAACTCCATCCACTGGTCCCTTAATGCTGTTTCTCTTTTGGTAATCTGTGCAGGGTTGTCTTGCCCTGGCAACCAAAAACACACTTCTTTTGTGACATTTCGCGACGCTCTCGCTCTGATTAATAAATGTGTCTGCTCTCAGTGCTCTGCTATACTGGAGCGCGCTCTATTCTGTCAGACGTGCCCTTAGGACCCATATAAGGAAATTCCGCTCCATCTAACGTCACACAGAGCCATACTCGAAAAAAAACTTTCCGAAACTTGTGACAAACCGGAAGGAGTATTTTTGGAACAGAAATACTCCTTCAAACGTACAACTTAATTTTTGAAACTTTGTCCATGTTTAGCATGGGAATCCAACTCTTTAACAGTGTAAAAAACTCAGTATGCATGAAATAGGATTTCACCCCCCCCCCCCCCCTTTAAGGGCTATTTAAAAGTATTTGAGTATTCTGACAAAATAAACACATTTCCAAGCAACTTAAAAACCTTTAGTATTTCTCTTTTTTTCAGTGTAACATATATCTCTGCAGGGTACTGGACTGTAATTACAAATTTTTCCATCTCTGATGACTTTGACACATGATCAGTCACATGAACACCCTTGACCAAAGATGATAGCCTCCAGGTCACGTACTTTACATGCAACTGCCACAAAGATGAATACATATTCATTTTTACTCCAGGTATCATAGACCTCCTTGATGCAAACCAATATAACATCATTCAAAAATGTCATTACGAACACATATGTTAAATAAAAGGGACATGTAATGTGGCAACACAATTTTTATTGAGTAAGAGATGTCAACACCAGCATGATAAAAATTGTACAAATTTCACAATTTCAAAATGAAATATCACTGCAACGTATGATCTTAAACACTTAGAGCAAAAAAAAGAAAGAAAAAAAAAGTATCATACCAACAGAAATCATGCCATGTGGTTGAAAAATCAAATAAAAGAGAAAAAGATAGCTAGATAGCTAAAGAGCTGGATAGAGGAAGAGAGCAAGAGACATTAAGAAAGCTATGCTTCTTTCTTCATTTTTTTAATAGAAAAATCCTGGTTTAAAATGGTTAATTAAAATACATTTGAAATGGAAACTTGTAACCTGATGATTTCACAATTATTAATAAGAAAAGTATTCTGCATTCAAGCATGTGACACCATAGATAGAGTTTTCTATTTAAATAGTCACAGATAACCCGTGAAGTAGATAGTACAATATGTGCCAACTGAAAATGAGCAGCGGAATTGTGCTTAAAATCCCTTTTCCTGTCAAATCAGTTATGATAGTGGATGAGAGGATATTGTATTTTGCTATCAGTGTTGTAAAAGCGTTACTACTCTTGGAAATAAGCTGCATACACAAAGCTTTCGGAGAGAGAAATGTGCTGTGGTTGGGAAAGAGATGTCTGGATATTACAGAACGATAAATAATAGTGACTAGCACCATTCATATGAGCTCTTGGAAAATATAATGCTAGCCGTAATAAAAATACAAAATCATAGATTCAAGAAACAAAGCCCCATCTAGAGCATCAGCAACAACCAGAGTCATTTCACACTAAAAACCACTGGCTGTTTGGACTCATGCTTGATAAATACAACCCACCACTGAAAATCAGACCTATTTGTGACTTTGCTTGATGCTTTGAATGGGCTTTGACTAAATGAAGATGAACAGGGGGTTCCCAGACTATAGCTGTACATGTCTTTAAGATATTATGGAGTAATATGAACTGGTCATGTCAGTAATCAACTCTCTATATGCCCGAAACTGCCCATAACACTACTGTGATCTAGACCCGTTTCACGCCATTTCATCGCTTAATTATCAAAAATGCTTCAATTCCCATAATTCTTAGAGCTTAAAGTGCCACTGATTTCTCAGAAACGTAATATAAATAAATAAATAAATAAATAATGAATGCAAGCTGACCTCTCTTAATGCTGTATATAACTGATTGGAGTTCACTAATTGTAATATGATGAGTTTGCATTGCTGATATAGTCATATTTGTTGTGCACTCATGACCAGATGAATCTCTAAATGATTGTTTCGACAAAATCTGCAAGACGAGTGCTCCATTACTATGACACAATGACGTATGAATGGTGACATTAACCCTGTATATCCAGCACACCAATAAACATTCACACACAGATTTACTTTCTTCAAATGAAAAAAAAAAAAAAATAACCTTCCCACAATTCAAACATCTGGGCACCTCCTTGGTCTCATGAAACAAATAAAAACACCAAAACATGGAAACAAAGGTGTCCCTGTGCAAAATCGAACATGAGAAATGTGAAATCATAATGCATTCATCCATTTGGACTGGATCACCCATGTTTAAACCCTAAAACATGACTGTATTAAAAGATTTATATAAAACTTAATACTTTACATTTAGTAAAAAGATTCATCCGCTTTCTACTATGGTAAGAATAAGAAATTGCATATACCCAAACTTTTGCATCCCATATCTAAATAAATGATTGATTCGTTATCATATATTGCTGATATTCTGTCATACTACCACTAACATTTTACGATCATTAAATTAATAATGTTGGATTGTCTTCTTGAAATTTTCTGTAGTTGTTGGCCTCAACCAGCCGGGTGTTACATTTAGAAAATGGACTATCTGAAAAGCTATGAAATATTTCTTGGGATTTACACCAGTGAGTTTCCGTGTCATGATGTTTGCATTCACAATTTTTTTTCAAATTTTCCATCTATTTTGGGAATTACAACAAGGAAAAAAAAGAAGAAAACAACAACAACTAAACAAGCAAAAATAAAAAAAAACAATACACATACTGCATTAGAGTGCCCACATTGACCACTATAAATATGATTTCGGAACCAAAAGACAATGTTTCTCAATATTTTTACAAAATGTACTGAAAATCGAACCACAAAATGAACCACTGTACATCCATTGAACAGCCTGCACAGCACATAGTTCCCATTACTTCCATAAAGAGAAGCTCAGATCAAAGCTGATTGCCCTTACATTCCCTCAGTGTATGCCCTCTGCACCTCTTTAGATTTAAAATAATGGATGGTTTTTGTTTACAATTAATAAATACATATACACTAAAATGTGCATACATTAGCAGCTATAAACAGTACATCACATTATGTCAGGTCATATGAAAAATGTACAAAACATGAATGTTCCTCAAAACATTTGCCATTGGTAGTCGTCATCTTAAAGCAAGGCAACAAATAAGTTACGTACTTTTTGTCAAAAGCATAACAGAATCATAAATAATACAATAAATTACAGCAGCAAAAAATAAAATAAAATAAAAATCATACTAGTTAATCATACTTTTTACATGATGGGTCTCTTTTGTTTCTTAACGCTCTGATCACATGACCCAATTACTCGGCCAATAACAGCCAGTCGCAAAGCTACACTTGGATGCCTTGAACTGCTTGCTTTATGTTCTCCAAAAGGGCCTTGTTCTCCGGACTCTGGTACTGGTCCTGGTGAGTGTACATATCTGTCAAAGTGCTCACATATGTGTCAAAGTTTTGCTCGTTCATCGGCTCCTGTGGAACAGATTGGGATCATTGGAGGTCGAAAAACAAACCAAGCAAAATATGTTCAATAAACACACAATCAAGGCTTAAGACAGAAAGGAAAGGGATATATTTAGGGAGGAATGAACCCACAAAGATGCCTTTAAAGCTAAAAATATGCTAGGGTTTTAGAGAAAATACGTCTGAAATGCAGGGCTTGACCAATCACATTAAAATGGTAACTAAATCAAGCATAATAGTACTACACTGTCTATATTTTTTTTTTTCTGATGGATAACAAAAATGAATGCACATACACTATGTATGCATGCATTGGTGTGAGTTTCATGCTCATGAGTATGTAGGTAATACTGGCATTCACAAGTGATATCCAACAGATCGCCATGAATAGCAGACAGATATCGATGAGCATCACTGTGCCTGATAAAATAATGTATTTTACGATAATAACATTAAAAAAATAAATATGGCTCATATTGCAACCCCAGCTTTTTTATTCTTATCGCTATTCCCTGAAGTGGATTATGTCAATATGTGTGGCACTGATACACTATATGGACCTACGTGAAACATACACATTGTATTGTGTGTTACAAAAGGGGGAGGACTTAGGGAGAGGAAAATGATAGTGAGGAGAAGGATAATGTTAGACTATGGAAAATGAATCTCTTACTCTGTGGGGCATCTGTAAACAGCAGTAATTTTTAACAGGGGCCTCTTTCAGTGGCACCGGTTTCTACAGAAGGGAGAGGTGTAGAGAAAAGACTATTAGCCTGGCTCAATAAAACTGACATACTTGACTTTACACGTGGAAGCACAGAAAACCAAGTTCTGCTTGAGCGGCATGACACATGAACAGGCAACAGTCGTCTGATGTTAGTGCAGCTTGAGGATCTCTCGTGTGCACTCTATATTGCATCCATCAACAGTGGGGGTGGAGAATTCAGGAGCCATATTCAAGAAGACATGTTTCAGTTGTATACTAACATGGCTGCCACATTTGAACGGGGCTCGTCCAATCGTACCCCGGCTCAATGTGTAGGTGAAGGCACTGGGATTCGATCGTGTGAGAGAATCTGATCCACAGCGGCCATGTTGTTACTCAACTGAAAAGCAGTTGTTGGAGTGGAGGTTGTTTTTCTACAATGGTCTGTAAAGGGGAGTGACCTCAGCACAGAAGCATATGGAACCGCGAGGAACTCAACAACAGACATAAAGAAGCAGATGGGAGAAACAATAGAAACCGGAATTTCATTTCTACTGTCTGAAATGCAAACTCAGGCCCTGGCTTTCAACAAGAGGCAGTCTATAGTCTAAAAGACAATTCTAAGCAGAAAAACATTTATTGTAAGTGTTATATTTACTTTAATAACTATTGTGAATTAATTCAGATTTCTGTTATTGCAAATTTTTATTCTGACTTTACTGTGTGAGGCCACATGTCTTATGGCTCTTACCATGTGTGGAAGCTGGATGTTGGCAAGACTGTTGATGAGGGACTGGCTGAGGTTGGCGAGCTCATGCAGCAGCGAGTCGTTCTGCTGCTCTATGGCCTTGTTTTCTTCCTCGATGGACTTCAGGTTAGTCTCCATGGTGGTGATCTGGCAGGAGGGAGAAAGACAGACAAAGGCATCTCCGTGACTGAACACATGGCCAAAGCCTGATGTGATAGGTGGCAACTGCTCTTACTTGAGTCCTTAATTTTATCATGTCTGACTCTACTTGATTGTTCGATTCGTTCAGGTCTTTGATTTCTTCATCCAGCTGTTTAATCTCCTCGTCATTTTCTATGCCTGGAAGGGAACATTGAGAAATTCACTGTAAAAATGCCACTGATGGAAGTAATTTAAATGATAAAAAATTATATTAAACCACAACCATATTTTAAGCATATTTTGTGCAGCTTGTCAGTGAACAACGGCTCTGTAGTTAATTCTGCTCCATGTGAAAGCTCACAGGTGATGGAGATTTCCACTAATTACAGAACTGGTTTTACTGACAAGATGCAGATTAAATATTGCATGTGGTTTATCGTGCAGCCTT
This sequence comes from Carassius gibelio, assembly GCF_023724105.1. Classification (NCBI taxonomy): domain Eukaryota; kingdom Metazoa; phylum Chordata; class Actinopteri; order Cypriniformes; family Cyprinidae; genus Carassius; species Carassius gibelio. The sequence goes on along the minus strand of NC_068390.1, from coordinate 18,582,265 downwards.
AAAAAATGACATACCTTTACTTGCTCTCTGCTTGATTGTGAGCATTTCCACCCCGGTCATCCTTGCCTTCTTCATAGCAGATGTGGCACGGGGACAACCGGATAAACTACCGATGTGTAAAAAACAAAAACAAAAGAAATAGATCATTTTTATTCTCAAATTGAAACATTCTACCGATGACGAAATGTAACATAATTTCATAAGGGTTAAGAAAATAATTGTGCATTATTGTGCATTTTTTCATTTTGTTTTTTGGCTAAAGCTGATTTTCTTTCCTCAGGTTTTGAGAATGTATGTGGAAAATACACCTGCTGCATTAAAACTACTTAAACAATAACAAGAAAAATAATGCATTTATTGCTTCAAAGTATTCAAAAGGACAAACTCACTGCAAAATATAATTTTTGTAATCAGCATTTCTGTTCTCATATAAAATATTTAAACAACCCTTAAACAAGATACATTTACCAGAAAAACTTTATGACAATGAGACATGTTTTAGAGAATATATCTTGAATTAATAGTATTTTTGTTTCTTCCCCCACTGGATATTTTTTTTTTTTTAAGAATAAACTTAATAAAGATAAAAGAAGAAAGAAAACGCCAAAAGGGAACCATTTTTATATTTTAAATGTTGTATTAATTTTACCATGTGCTTTTGTCATTTTTATTCATTTTCATTTTTATTCATTTTCATTTCATTCATTTTTTTATTCAAATTTATTTTGTTTTTCTTTTAGATTTTAGTACTTTAAACTGATTTATTTAAGTTAGTTACCAGAGCAACATATCTAGTTTCCTAATATTTCAATTCAATAGTTTTAGTTTTAGTTAACAAGAACAATAATATTACTTAATGATAAATAAATTAATATTTTTACTTCTAAATAAAAGATATCTTGTTTTAAGAATGTTGAGATATTTGATTAAAATGAATGCAAAAATACAGATTAAGAAAAGGATTTCTTGCTTTATAGTGGCCTGGCTTCGCTCATACACTCATGTACCTCCGGTGGGTGAGGAAGCTGCCGCTGACGTGGCCTGAACCATCACACCCGGGGGTGGGGCAGGTCATGCCGTCTGTCTTGCCAGACTTCCAGGAGAAAGGAGCTCCGTTCACATAACCGTCTTTCTGACGCTTGGCGGCCAGTGGGCAGCCGGATGCACTGCGGTGGGATGCATACTTCCCAGTCACATGACCCTGGCCATCACATCCTGGCACAGGACACCTAAAGACATTGGGAACAGCAGAGACGAGTTCACACACATAAGCACACACACATAGCGAAGTCCCTTTCACAATTGTCCTGAGTAGTCGATTTCAACTTCAGTCCTCCTGTAAGTTACTACAAACAATATTCAACTTTCAGTCACTTTGGATCGTTGAAGGAATTTAAAAAAAATGCACCTGATTGGCTCCTGGTCATCCTTGTCCTCCTTACTGTGCATTATTTTAATACCACTCTTCTTTGCCCGGGGACAACCTGACAGACTTCAGAGCAAGAAACACATTTACCAAAAAACGCCAAGGGCTTCTCTTTGCACTTCTTTGAATCCAAACGTTACGTGAAGCATTAAATCAAATTTTTAATGTGCATATTTGTGAGTCTTCACCTTCTGTGTGAGGCATAGTTGCCCGTGATATGCCCAGAGCCATCACAGCCAGGAGTGGGACACCTGCAAGCAATGAAAACATGAAACAGATTAGTTTAACCTCAGACAGACCTCATTTTGAGGGTCAGCTGAGGCGCTGTGTAAACATGAGAGTGCGTGGGCTTACTTCAGATCCTGGGAGTTAGATGTCATCATACCACGCATGCCCTTGTCAGCCAGTTGGCAGCTTGATAGCCTTAAGAGAGGATTTTAGTAGCATGAGGCATGGTTTACTAGAACAGCTGCATTTTCAAAGCTACTAAGGTGCACTCAGGGTCACTTTCTTTATTTAAAAAAAAAAAGTAAATGCAAATAAATGAATTGTAATTTTTTATGTTTAAAATAATAAACACTTTTATCAGTAGCCCCCCCAAAAAGCAGTTTTATTGTATATGGATGCTAAGATCATTTCACCAGCTGAATAATACTGACTTGATCTTGTATTAATTAATCATGGCTGCCTGCTAATAAAGCATTTTTACAAATGCATTCATAAATAAAAGCTTTTGCTTATATAGTAAGTCCAAGATTATATGTAGCACAATATAAATGAAGAATAATGAGTGTGCATTTAACTGTGATAATTATTTAATATATTTAATAGAATCATTTTACCAGCATTGAATTATATATTTCTTATCGTCAATGCTGAAAACGGTGTTGCTTAATATTTTGTGAAAACTTTTTTCCCCAGGATTATTTAATGAACAGAAAGTCAAAAAAACATCTGCATTTATTTGAAACACAATCCTTTTGTAACATTGTGTCTTTATTTACGTTTAATCAATTCAATGCAACCTAGCTGAATAAAAGTATTAATTTCTCGTATTAACGGGCACAGTACTGTAAAAAAAGAAGGGAAAGAATCTTGGTAGATGCTAAGCTTACGTGAGGAGTTCCTTCTTACTCTCCTTGCAGGGAGCATATTTGTGTTTGGGGCTGGGGAGGGACACTTCTGAATACTGCTGCTCTTCCAATAGATCCTGAAAGGGGTCCAAGTCATCCTGAAAATGAGAATGGAGAAAGAAAAAGAAAGATGTTATGATGCAGTATAAAAGGGAAGAATAGTACAATGGCCTGTTAGTACATATTATTAATACATATTATTACATAATATACAGCGCAGTTCACATTTAAAAGAATACCATGTTTTATAACACTGAGCTCAAAATCTCATACAGTCTAATTTGCATAAATTCAAGTCCCCCAACAACTTAGAAAAAACATAAATTCCCTTTTGAAATACTAATAACAACAGTTGAAGTCTGGGGGTTCATTAATGAGTAATTAATTAGCAGAGGAAACCCGTTTTCAAGCAATAATCTCCAGTGAAGTGAAGGCATGCAGTACCAGCACTCTACACTAGGTGTCCTTTCAGTCCTTCAAAAGAAACGGCCTACCATCCTTCATAGCATTTCAACGGGAGAAAATACAGCCTCCCCAACCAGTTTACTGTTTAAGGTTTACACAAAGCAACCATTTAGAAATGACTAAATTGTGCTCCAATTAACATGTCACATGCAAACAATTTTAGATTATAAATAGCCCCTTTTGCTTGGCTACAGTGGAAATGAAAATGAGGGAAGACTGAGCAGTAATCTCTTCCTAAGGATTGCATTGGAAGTGGGCTGAATGCAGAAAACTGTAATCTTACTATGACTATTGCTCATCTACCAACTGCCTTTTTAGCTAACCAGTAGCCACTAAGAGCAAGTACCTCCTTGTGGTCCTCGTCCAGGCGCTTGATCTTGGTGTAGTCCACAGGCAGGTCCCAGCAGTCTGCTGTGCTCATCTGGTAGCAGTGGCTGTTGAGCAGTGCCTGTCGTTGGGGCGACATGGGCTGCAGGGGGGTCAACACTGTGCCTCCATTGCCCTCCCCCATCCCTCCAGCCTGGCTCAGATCCAGGGTTCCGTTCTCATCCCCATCTCTGTCATCTGGGCTCTGCCACAAAAGAGAGAAGAGAGAGTAGGACTGATAAGAGAATAAAGAATAACGACAATAATTAAGAGGTAAAAAGATGAAAGGAGTGAGATATGGAAGGGAAGGATGTGGAGGGGTACATGGTTCACCATGTGTTAGAGGGATACACCACCCCAAAATGGAAAGTTTGTCATTAATCATTTACCCCCATGTCATTCCAAACCCACAAAAGATTTGTTCATCTTCGGAACACAATTTAACATATTTTGGATGAAAACCGAGAGGCTTGTGCCTGTCCCATAGACGGCCTACGCTCTTCTGTGTCAGCCACGTCACAAGGATGTGGTGTTTTCTTTCAAATCAAAGCATAAATACACATAGAAACAGCACATCCTTGTCACAGAAGTGCATATAGGCAGTTTGAGTGATGTGTAGAGACAAAGAGGAGACTGTTGACAAAGGAATTGTTGGATAAAGTCATTATTTTTTGTTTTATTCGTGTACAAAAAGTATTCTTATCGCTTCATAACATTACGGTTGAACCAGTGATGGCAGACGGACTATTCTGAAAATGCTTCTCTTACTTCTCTGGACGTTGACAGTGTAACATACTTGGCAGTCAATGGGACATTCACAGGCCTCCCGGTTTTCATCCAAAATATCTTAAATTGTGTTCCAAAGATGAACAAAGCTTTTACGGGTTTGGAACAACATGGGGGTAAGTGATAAATAATCAAATTTTCATTTTGGGGTGGAGTATCCCTTTAAATAGTAAAAGAACGTATTTTTTGATTTGAGTGATTTTAATATATAATGTATTATTAGCATTTTAATTCTAATTATTATTATTTATTTATTTTTTCCATAAATATTAAATTATATTTTTTGGTAACATTATTCTTAATGTAAATTATACATGAAATCAAAACTGATAATTGTTATTTTTTGTTAGTTATTGCAGTGTTTATTATAAATGATTTATTCATGCATATGATTTTATCAATTCACACACATTATTTTTCATATTTCAAAAACATATAATGATAGTTAAGAAAAACTATTGCAATTTCTGTTTCATGTCTACTTTAAAGAGCTTACTGTACAAAAACAAAGGAAAGGGATCTCGATGGAGAACCAACATGCAGAGCATTAACTGTGTGTTCAAATACCTAGAAAGAAACAGTAGTTTTGTGGTTCAGTCCCATTAACCTTCTTCCCTCTTCCCTGAGTTGGGCATGAATAATTAATATAATTGCATTGTTTGAACATTTGGCAGCTTTATTTACACTGTTGTTGCTGATTTTGTTGTCACGTGTGGTAATTAATTTCTGGTGATGTCAAGCTGTATTTGTACCTCTAATTAAAATGATTAGTTAGATAGTTGTTTGCTACCCTTTTCAAGTTTCATGTACTGTATAAAATCTTAAGGTCATTTGGCATATTATGAGCCAACAAGCATGTTATTCTGTAGTTTCACTACCATTTAGAAGTTTGGGGTCAGTATTTATTTTACAACATTTTATAAAATGTTGTTCTTTTTATACTTCTGTTTAATTAAGCAGCACAACTGTTTTCAGCATTGTTAATTATAAATATTCTTGACCACCATATTAGAATGATTTCTAAAGGATCATGTGACATTGAAGACTGGAGTAATGAATGCTTAAAATTCAGCTTTGCCATCACAGGAATAAATGATATAAAAAATATATTAAAGTAGAAAAAAGTTATTTTAAATGTATATTTTTTAATAAAATATATGCAAGTGAACATAAGAGAATTCTTGAAGTGTTACTGACCCCAAGCCTTTGAATGGCATAAAACATGATGAAATGTAGCGCATAACACTGAACAATTTGCATACAATGCTAAGAAAAGTCTTTCAACAATTATGGCAAATTTTGACAACATAATAAGTTCAATTAATAAATGTACTTATAATTAAGTAGATGAATTCAGCTAAAAAACATGTAAGCAGTCAACAATATATAAAAAAATATCTACAACCACTTCAGTTTTTTTCAGTGGGAAACGATGGGAGGAGAAAAGATACGAAAGAAGAGAGTGCGAGCATCTTCTTTGGGTGCCCTACATCTCCATGCACAGCTGCTTATTAGTGAATATAAAGAGCCCTGCAGCTCCTCACTACCCCGTCCCTCTTTTTCTCTCATTCTCATCCCCACTCCCTCCAGCCTGCTGCCTAACTGTCCTTAAAGAGAGGTCATTGTCTTTTCTATATACCCAGAGGGATGCTGGAAGAGCTGGGTTGACTCAGACCACAGCTGAAATCAACATTAATTCTACTTGTTTCAGTGAAAGAGGGTTGGGGCACCACTACCCCAGCGTTCCTGCAGCTGCCAGCTTCCTCTGGTCTCCTCCAGCCCTAGAGAGTCATTATCACCATATAGATTATGTCTGAAATCAATGTGTCACTAAAGCAACTGTGGCTCGTTCAGACCATTAGGCTCATATGATGACCCTGAGCCTAGCAGAAAGGACCTGCAGGAGCTCTCAGAGATGCTGCTGTCATTCATTTGAGCTCGGGGAGAGGACCAGGGGTTTGCCCCGAATGACTCTATACTCGCATGCCCTCATTTCGGTGAACTACCTTACAGCACAGTCACACTCGAAGTATATAAGTATAATATTAGCAGTACAAGTGGGTGAGGATGAGAGAGGAACTGGCAGGAAAAAGTTGTTGACCCTCACCTGTGCCAGGAGCTCCGGGCCTTTCCCAGTGAGGCTCTGGGGCATCTCTCTGCAGCGCGTGGACAGGTTGAGGATGGCAGTTGCGGCCATGTGGGCGGCTTCCATGTCGTGCGTGTAGTCGAAGCTGCTCTTGCTGCAGGTGCTGCTGGCGCTGCTTCCTCCTCCTCCTCCTCCTCCTCCTCCTCCTCCACAGATGAGACTGCTGCTGCTGCTGGGAGCGTAGCTGCTCGTGGTGCTGCTGGCCGGGCTCGAGGTCTTACAGTAGCGCTTGGCTGCACACATACACATACACCAGGTCAGACGGGCACTATGTACTTGGATAGATGGATGAATGACTGATAGATATACACAATTTAGATAGAACAATAGACTGAATGATCGTTAGAATGATAGATAGAATGATGGAATGATAAATGTTAAAACACACAGACACACACACACACACACACACACGCACACACACACACTTATTAGATGATCTGATTTTTCATGATGAATACTGTGTGAATGGTTTGACAGTATATCTAGGTTTCATGAAGAGGGCTACACATTATTAACATGAAATGTAAGATTTGCATGGGAAGCATCTAGACAAGATTTCTTTTTTTATATAAATCCACATTCATTGAAAAACCCTGGTCTGCAGCCAGACACAACAGAACACAGAAATCTGTTATTGACTAAGGAACTGGATCAGCTGCTAAAATGCAGTTAAAACCACTTATTCAAGATTTATTCTGCTCTCCCATTTGATCGTATTTTTCATCTAAGTTTTCTTTGAGACAAATAGCAATGCTTTCATTACAACTAAACTGGGTGTAACTAATTGATGTTGCCAACTGAGTCTAAATGAAGTGCAGTTAATTCCAAACATTAATTAAATGTTATTCATATTATTATTTTTTCCAAGCTTAATTTTCTTTATTTGTTTAATTTATCAAAAAACTGCATTTCTTTGCTAAAGCATACAGTCAAGCAACATCACTTGCAAGAATGCTCTTTAATTTCCGAGATGTGGTATGTGTTCTGATTTCAATAACATTGCCTATATTAACACTACAGGGCATGCTGTAATGCTCCTTATGGGCAATCAAGACTGTCCTGATGTAATAACCATGAGTTATAATGAAAATGAGTTATTTTTAGCACAGCTAATAAAACCGTACCAAAATATCCTGTCGAAATCTGTTGACAGGAAATCTCTACAATTTCTGGCTAGGGTGTGGAATCAACTGCTACCATTCTGAACACAATCGTTCCAGATAATTTGATTCCTTCACAAATGTAAGTGCGGCCATTTATCAAGAACACGGCTGCAGTTAAACCAATAATAAAAAATAAAAAAATTCACCAAACAAAGAAAAACTATGTCTGACAAAACTGACACACCTAGACGTCAGGTTTTTAAATCTGGCATCATTCAAAGATTTGTCTGCATCTCTCACTGTGGACCAGTAATGAAAAGGTTAACACCTACATAACTACTTTTAATATCAATAAATGCACACATATATTTTGCTATTGTTAACTGATAAGAGAACGTCTCATTAATTTAAATCAACCACACATATAATGGTTGCAACATATATAGAAAGAGAGAATATATCATGATATATGATAAAATTACAGATTAATTTATGCTTGCATTCTTTAATATACAAATATTTATCCAGTCACAATGAAATTAAAGTAGCTGCATGCAAATTAGATATCTCTTCATTGGTTTTGTGTACCTAGGTTATTAATCATTTCAGAAACCAATAAGTGGAGTAGGATTTCCAATAAAGGAGCACTGAACTCGACGACTACCTGTGAAAAATCATAGCTAAAGCTTTTATTAAGAGAAGGCCTTCACTTCAAAATAGAAAATGAGAGTAATTCTAAATGGAAAATACCACAAGGACGTCTGGCTGTAAAAATCTAATTCTAATCTTATTTCCATCTGATCCCTTAGAGAAAGACCAGTTTATCAATTCTGACTCTTTCTGCTTCACCGGCCTCAACAAAAGAGGAAAGAATAACAAAGCCAAGCTTGCCATCATATTCTTTGGGTGAGGTGTCTCGCCCATGGCTCTTCGGGGTGAGGGACCTCTTGCCGTAGGCATGAGGCTGGTTATCAAAACTGCTGCTGTAGTCGAAGCTGGCTTTGGAGTACTTCTCCAGCTCCTTGGCCAGGTTGGATCGTGGAGTACTGGTTGGGACGTTATTTTTGTACCCATACTGTGGGATCTCCAGCTGTTTTACAAAGCACATGGGTCTGGAACAATTAACAAAGGCAGGGAATCAAGGTTGGGTATCAGAGTCCTAGACAAAGTCAACATGAATCACAGTTCTCAACCCATTTTATATTCGTTATGTAACACGTTTTCATTCATCTGGATTCATCTTAAAGAGATAGTCACCCCAAAATTAAAAACAAATTTGTTAAAAAAAATATTTCAATTACTCAAATCACTAAAGCACTATAAAAATACATGTACACATGAATAGGATTGATGTACTATTCTTACAAAAATTAGAAGCTAGACTTATTGCATTACTAAATATTATGGCACAGAGGGTCACCAATACCTAAGGACACGGTCTGACGCCTGGTTGGACTTGGAGCTGTCACAGGAGTGATGTTTCTCCTGAACCTTCGCCATCTTCTCGGCGGCAGCTATGGGACATCCCGAGAGACTGCAACAGCAGCAGAGCAATTTATGTAGGGTTAACTTTATGTTACAAGCAGCATGTAAGGGCACACACACATACACACTCTCAAATGCTCACACGTGCCCTAGCAGAGAGCAGAAGTTAAAGTACAAAGTGAGATATGAGAGAATGTATGAGAGAATGTATAATTCCAGCATATGGAGACAATTCTGTCAGAGAGAATAAGTCTGCTTTTTATGACATTCTCTCAATACAGACTTCCAACGTGTTTGTAAAATCCTGGTACACTTGTGTGTGCTACATGGGGATATTTACGTATGAATTATGCATTTCATGTGGCCTACTTCTATAGTATGAAGGCAAAGCTTTGCAGATATCTGCTGGGCATTTCTGGCTGGCTGGTTCAGAAAGCTCCCTCACAGCGAGATACCGCAGTCATTTCAGAGAGACACACTACAGCAAACTGAGCTTCAGAACATCCAGCTACGCTCACTCACTCTCTTTCTCCTTTCTCTCTTTCTTCCTTGTTGGTTCTTCCTCTCATTACTCTCTCTATCTTCCTCTCTGTTTGTTTATCCCTCAATTCTGTCTCATTTCTCTCATTTTTCTGACGTCTTCTCTCTCTGTGTAATCCTTTGTATGGTTGGGAACTGTCATCTTATCGTCTATTTTCTTATTGTTTTCTGGTTATATGGAATCCATTTAGTCGCTCTCAAAAAAAAAAAAAACAGTACTTGTGACTTTACTGGAATGGAATTTGACAAAATCAAGTGCTGACAGACAGACAGAAGGACGGCTGTCACTATGCTGAGTTGCCGTGACAACCATGCGATGAGGAATGTGTAGACAAACCATATATGCTGTACAAGGTTTTTATATTCCACTATTATATGTTTTGTTTTCTTCAGCTAAACCCTTCTAATAGTGTGTGCGCATGTGTGCGTATGTGTGTGTGCTTGTCCCATAGGAGCTGTTCCATATAACATGGCCTGCAGCAACTTCTGGTGGAGACTGCATCTGTCTGAATGTACACCATATGCACATGGAGGCACATCTTTACTGCTTAAGTGTGAGTGTTTGTACATGTTGATCTCTCATTCTTAAGATACTCAATTCTCTAGCTTCTTATGCATATAAAATTATTCTTTTTATTATTGTAGAGAACATTGCAATTTTTTATTAATATATTATTTATGAATTATTTATTATTATTATTATTAAAATGTCTTTGGTATACAGACACACACATGAAACTGTATATAATACAATTACACACACACACACACATATATACACACACACACGCACACACACACACACACACACACACATATATATGTGTGGGTGTGTGTGTGTGTGTGTTTATTTATACATTGTTAGAGGCTTTTTTTAAGGTTTCAAATGTTCACCAAGTTCCTTGTTCCATGTGGGAATCCTGAATCTCTAGTCTGCATGTCAAAAGTGCCAATGTGAAAATAAAATATTTTAGCCTAGAGCTATGCGTTTCTACGATCCAGCCAAGCTCAGTACAAAATAAACAAATCAGTCCCTCTTCTTCTTCCTGAAAGCAAGGCTCCATCTAAATCTACGTATTCTTCTTATTCCTTATATAAAGTGTGTAAAAAGACTGGAACATCAGTCCCCACAGTGCTGCCTGTTTCTTCTCTCCACATTGCTTCCAGCTACTCACCTGCGGTGGGAGTTCCTGTTGCTATTTACATGGCCACGTCCCGAGCAGCCAGGCGTGGGGCACTTTAGAACATTCTCATACATTGCAAGAACTTGGACAAACAGAGAGGAGAGGGCGAGAGAAGGTTAGGAGGATCCAGAGTGAGTATGAAAGCCTTGTGTTCCATTAAGCTGAACGGGCTGAGTGACAACAGCATGCACATGCTCCTAAGAAACGTTCCAGCTGAAATCAGTTAATCATAAAGTTAATCACGGCCACACCATATGGTGAAAGAAGAATCTAGGCATGCAATGTGTTAATGGCATGCATGTTGTGTGAAAGCATTGGCGTACAAGGAAAAAAGAAACCTCTCTTCAATAAAAGCTGATTTATTTTTGGTGAATTAAATGAGTCTAGCCATTAGGTTGTCTATGACACATCCTGCAGCGCTACGTCTCTGGGCCTGCAGTAAACTGACTCATCAGAAGCTGCCTGTAACATGATCCTCATCCAATTAGAGGTGTGACTGGAGGTAGTGATGAAAAAGTTGCTTTGCATCTGAGAGATCATTGCAGCCATATTGAGAAACAGACTAAAATTACAAATAAGCACCAATCAGCACATCCAGACAAGCAGAGGATGTTCATATGAGAAAGAGCGCCACTGCTTCGGGTGGAGGAGGAAATGAACTCAAAACATGCCCGCAGCACAGTTGGCATGTAACAAACACGAATGGGAACCAATGTGCAAGTGGCCATTCATATTCGGCTTACTTTCTGGTGGCACGCGGTCTTTGTGGGGGCAGCCAGACAAGCTCCGATGGTGAGGGTAGAGTCCAGTGACATGGCCCGTGCCATCACAACCCGGGGTTGGACATTTGCTTTCTTTTTTCTCTCCCCTTGAGTCTGTAAGCAAAGACAGTTATTGGCAGATCCTGTTACAGGCACAGTAAGCAAATCCCATTAACCTGCTGGATTCTTTGTGATAACATTTATGCTCCTGTTACAGCTATTCTCAAACACTCGTCGTCTGTTTACTTTGAAATTGGATACTGGATAAAGAATATAGCTTGAATGAGACTTGTGGCTGAGATTGTGTTGGATTGTAATTCAAAAAATTGTAACAGTTACGGCACAGAGGAATTTCATTAGTCAGACAATTTAAAAAAGATTTACATCATTAATTTCAATTAATTACGTCTATTTATTCCCTGATTGGTAGAACACGTTTTTTTCAAGTTTTTTCAAACATTTTAATTCTGCTATACATCAGGGCAAAAACCACATTACTACAGAATAACTATATATATATATATATATATATATATATATATATATATATATATATATATATATATATATATATATATATATATATATATATATATATATATATATATATATTCTCAGTAAAACTGACAGCCATTAAATTATAAAATATATTGAGCTATAACCACTTATAATAAACGTATAGCCTATCAGGAAACTTTCATAGTTCATTAATTTTGAGATTGAGCTTTCTGTACTAGATAAAATGTCAGCCAATAATATAATATAATAATATATATATATATATTATTCATCCTCTTCCAATAATATAATATAATATAATATAATATAATATAATATAATATAATATAATATAATATAATATAATATAATATAATATACAGTTTCATAAAAATGAAATATACAACTATACGCACTGAGAAAAAAAGAGCTGATTTAAAATGAGGCAGTAATTGTGAGGAAATAGCAATCAGAGCCTTTACATTATACATATAAATGTATCAATGATTTTATCACATACCATTTTATTCTACAAAGACATTTTAGTACAGGTTAACGTGTTCATGTGTGCTATTGATATTACAAGCAACCAATTCATATTTCTGACATTAAATAGGTTAACGTTTCTTTTTGCAATTTTATCTTGCAAATGAAAACTTGCAAGAAAAATATGTTCAGCTTTCACTGGTCTTGGTTCACATTGTGCATAGCTTCTACCATGAGACTAGAAAGGGAAAACCAGCAAACAGCAGTTTCTGATAAAATCGTGGATACATTTATCAGTGCATGCATTCTCTGTTATTCAAACCGGTTTACCTAAGTGAACACATTTGTAATATCTTCCCTCTTTTATTAGCCAAAAATAACTGCAGTAGAACTCTTCAAGCATGCAGTAATAATGCTCCTTGTCAGTCAGAACAGTGAGATCTCTCGACGTGTTTAATAACGATGGTCCAATAATTAGCGCCAAGAATAGTTTCTGGAGACAAGGTGTGAAATCATGGTGTAATTCTATAATTACACGACCCTCTAACTTGCTGTGGTCGTGCACTGAAAACAACAGCAAACTGCTTTGATAGGAAGCACAGAGATGCTCTCCATAATGAAAAATGCTAAATCTGAGCAGAGACAAATGATCAACCTTTTAAAGTACTAGACAGAAAGAGCTGTTAGGTTTGGTAACCAGTTGATCTGAGGATCCTCAACACTATAAAGTACATTTGTTAAATGTGATGTTGATATGCTCCTATAGTTTCTGATTGCTAATATCTGGATATATCAGATGACGAGGAGATGGCTCATTTCAAAAGGTGGTGGGTGTGGATTGGGAAGGATTTGAGGTAACAAACCATGTATGGGATCCAAGGGATGAGATTTGCTTTCTTAACGGGCCGTGCAGATTGCCATTACTCATGCCTGACAAGGTAAGTCTCTGATGTTACCATGTCAGCCTATTTTAGCAGCATAAGCTGCTGCCATTATGGAAGTCGCTACCAGGGTGACCTGAGTGTTTAAAACAAGCCCCAAAATGCTTCCATCTCACCAAAGTGACCCCATAGACATCAATGCCATCTGAGAAATGTGTAAAGGAATGTTAAGTGACCCAAGACACTGGGGAACAAATGCTGCAACAGCTTTCAGGACGAGACAATTATATTCATATTCGTGCAAGTATGCTCCTTAATGGAAACTTGATGTTTTAAGTAAGAAATACAAAGTCACATTGGAATATATAAGATTGCATATACAAGAAATAGTCACAATGTGAGATATAAAATAACACAAATAGGAGGAATAAAAAAAGTATTTGTGAGATGTATATATAAAGTCACATTTATGAGGAAGAAAGTCACATTGTGAGGTATAATATCACAATTAGGAAAAACAAAGCCACATTTGTGAGATATGAAGCCACACTGTGAGACAAATCGTGATATATAACATTATAATTACGAGAAATAAATATCAGCGTCAGATATAATGTCACATTTACCAAAACTAAAGAAATAAAATAAGGAAATTCAGACCTTTTATCTCACAGTTTTGACTTTATATCTCACAATTACCAAAATATTACTAAAACCTTTTTTATTTAATTCCTCTGTGGCACAATATGACTTACATATTCTGTATGCTGAAGGGGAACTATCTACTGATTTCTCTGCCAAAATGCAAAATCTCATCAGAAGTTTGATTTTTACCTTTAGGGTAATATGCTCTTTTTGCGCCATCATGATGGAGTCGGGCCTTGCGTTCTTCTGCACTGCTGCTCAGCCTTGGGCTGTGCTCTCCATGAAGACGCTGATTGTCCCTCCGAGCCACCATCTGTTCTGATGCCATTCTGTCTCGCATAACCTTGGCACGCTCGGATTCAAGAGCAATGGCCTCTTCCAGCAGCGACAGGTTGCCTTTAGTCATGTCAAAAGCTTCATCGGAACGTTCAGAGGCCACTGACGTAGTGTCCTCATCCCCTTCCTGGGCGCAGCTAGAGGGGTAGCCTCTTGAAGCAGGGCTGAGCTGCTCCTCCAGTTTCATCAGATTGACCATGTCTGAGTAGTTCCTCTCAAGAGGTCTGTGCTGGTCCATCTGGCAGCTGTCATACCTGGGCATGTGATGCATTGGAAGCTGCTGCTGCTGTTCGCCCTGGTGCTGCACTTGGTCCTCCATCGTGGACCGCTCGGAAGTCTGGGTCTCACTAAGTTTGCGGGCCAAGTCGAAGCACTGGTTGCGCAAACACTCCAAGCTACTGAGACACACTTCTTCCTCACTGTCATCTGCATGGCCCCGTCCATTAGTGTGGCCAGCTGAGCCAGTATCCCCAGACCCGGCATCTGCGTATCCGTCATCGGGAAGCACGGCCCCATGCCCCTGGGCCAGAAGCTTCAGGGAGTCCACGGTCTCGCGAACCACATCGCTATTCAAGTCAACGCTCAACTCTCCCTTATGACCTCCTTGTTCGCTCCCTTCATCATCATCCTCGTCGTCATCCTCACCTGCACTGTTGGAGGAATTGCTATTCATCTCTGATTCAGTCATGGCCTGGTAGGCAGCATCCTCTGCGATTTTACCAAGATTGAGAAGGGACTTGGCCACCAGCTCGTCATAATTCTCATACTCCTCATTGTTAATGCTGTTGTTATTGTTATTGTCCCTCTCAACTATTTGATTGGATTTTGATTGTCCACCACTGGAATAATTGTCATCTGAAGAGAAAAGAGAACAATTTGTTGGTTAAATGCGAAAAATACAAAGAATTTGACAGCAATTTATTTTGATAGTCCACTTTAGACATTCTGCTGAAAACGAGTAACTTTGCAACTATCAGTCACCTACCAGTCTTTAGAGTATTAGTCTCTGCTAACCCTATTTTGATGTTCCTCCAACAGAAATTCTACTGTTTGTAAGTAGCTTTGTGATTACATGTCAACTTATTCTACTAACCCTAGCCTAGCAGTTCACCACTACTCTACTAATACGCTAATGAGAGTTAGTTGACAAGTAAATGTAAAGTTACTCATAGTTAATAGATTATCTAAAATGGATTATTGAAATAGATAAAAACTTTCTAAACTGCACCTCAAATACATTGCACACTAGGGCCTTCCACCTTGTTAAAAGAAAGTGGCTTGAGCGGCATGATAAATTCACAAACGAAATGTCAGTCCTCTCTATAATCTGAAGGGGCCTGAACACTATCATTATGAAAATGTAACGTCTCATGAACGATATCATTAATGTAGCAAATCTAAGACAAATGTCACACCAGGGTTTCACGTACAGCTCGATGACACAGGTACAA
Organism: Carassius gibelio; assembly: GCF_023724105.1. Lineage (NCBI taxonomy): Eukaryota > Metazoa > Chordata > Actinopteri > Cypriniformes > Cyprinidae > Carassius > Carassius gibelio. Next base: position 18,566,570 of record NC_068390.1, on the reverse strand, counting down.
ATTGATTTATAAAATCAAATGCAATTTAGCAAGATGGTAACTGCCACTATGCTGCTGAAATATATTTGAGTATTCTGCAATAGAAACAGATGAAATTTTAGAGAAACGGCAATATGGTACATGAATCATCAGGCAGCCTTTTAAATGTTTCACCAGACATGTTCATGTTTTATAACATGTAAGCAGCACAGGCTGCCCTGAAAGCCTCTCAATTGTACTGAAAAGATTTTAGTGTTGCTAGTATTTGGGACAGAGGCGGATGAGACTGCAGGGATAAGCAGCGGATGAGGTGCTCTGTTTCTGGAGCCAGAAATATCCTCAGGAGGAGCCCATTTTCACCAGGGAGGGGTGGGGGAGGGGTGGGGGGGGGGGGGGGCTGAGTGTATTTGACACCTCCTGGAAGGGTGGCGTGCATGTGTGGAGGGGGGCCAAAGTTAATAACTCAGAGAGCCTCTTCTCTCTTTTACTCTGGAGCACTGTCACAAGCGATTGAGGACACCAGAGAGTGAGGGTGAGACGCATACTGAGGAAGCAGTCACATCTGCTTTCCCTCAATTGCGAAAGGGGAGTTGGATTGTTCCATGCTGTAAAATTCACATTAATTAGGATGGTGAAGGCCGGCCATTCTCAGCAGGGTGTATGTAGATTTCATTGTGATTCAGCAAATTACACATACTGTATGACTTGAAACTAAAACAGGCAATTTTAGAAATAAAACATTGACTTGAATGACTGCATATTCTGTCAGTTATACTCCGAAATGTCAGTTGACCTATAATAAGCTGCCCTTGATTTATATTTCACGAAGCATTCTGTGTGTCAGAGCAAGAACATGTCCTTCTGTAGATTCTAAACATTATATTTCCTGCTAACATTTTCCAGAATGCTCATATAACCAAGGAAAAACATTTAAACATAAAAAACATTTTCAATGTTTATGAAACTTTTAGTGTTAACTGAACCTAGCTAACTGGGAACATACAATTTTGGCTAATGTTGTGTAATGGCTCTCTGAAAAATCTTGTTATGACAAGAATAGAACGTTCCTTCAACATGGTCAGACTTAATAAAGTTTTTTACAGTTCTTGAAAACAAACAAGCAAGCAAACAAACATATGAATAATAAATAAAGCTTCTTGAAAATCATCAGATCATAAAAGTCATATTTCAATTATTCAAACATATATACATTATTATTTCATGTTTTAAGACCATTGTTCCATGACTATACAGATGTTCTGGAAAACAGAATATGCAATCAATCAGAGAAGATTTACCTTGCTGATGACTCTGATTTTCATAGTATTCCTCTTCTTTATGCTCATCTTCATCGTCCTCCTCTTCATCCTCTTCCTGCTCTTCATCATCCCCATCCTCCTCCACCACTTCCTCATCCTCTTCTACCTCTTCCTCCATTTGCTCTATCTCCTCTACCTCCTCTCTCTCCACCTCTCCATCTTCCTCATCCTCTTCTTCCTCTCCCAGTTCCTCATTGTCGTCTGAGCACTCCTCTTCTTCATCGTCCCCTTCCCCCTCCTCTTCTTCCACTTCCTCTACTTCTTCCTGTTCCCTCTCCTCTCCCTCCTCCATGGCCTCATAACTTTCATACATGGTGGGCTCTCCATCAGCCATGCTTATAAATGGATGGCGTTTGGAAGCTGGCTCCTGCAGAGGTTTCTCCTGGGTTTTCCTTTTCTTAGCCAAGGGGCATCCATATACACTGCACAAAAAATTAAAACAAAAACCCAGAGAATTATGCTCAACAGTTCTGAAAAATTACCTTGAATCTGCGAAGGGTGTCTGTGCCAAAGCTCAGACTTCAGAGATAAGAAGTATTAGAATTATTTAAGACACAACAAAGCATTAATAACCACTGGCAAATTTATTCATGTAAATGAGTATGCTGCTTGAACTCTAGTCCCACAAGACAGTACTATTCCTAAACCACCAAGACTCGTTTATGAGACTCATCCTCCAAAATATAAACAATACTACACTTAGCCTTAAAACTCTTTTTTCAAAGTATATTTCTGATTGCTAATACTTTTATTAATTTAACCTTATCCTCGAGCTCCCTTTAGGTTCGTAACCTCAAACCTTTAGCTCAGTTAACAACTGTGATTCACAGTAGACTAAGGCTTTGTAGATATAAACTGGGTTGGCTAGAATCAGAAAAGCAAGCCATCTCACACATTTTGAATGTCGAGAGAACAATTAAAACATTTTTATAATTTGTTCTTGTGGCTGTTGTGCTTGTTCAGGGCTCATCAGACTGTAAAACATTCTAAATTCAGATCCTTTTGCAGGCAGTTATCTTTCACATCCTCCGATGAGGACATGCAGACAGAGGGCTGCTGGAAATAAAAATCTGTATGTGAGTTATAATTCTGTATAATTGACAAGGGTTAAGCCTGAAAAAAAGGCATGGAAACCAATTTTTAAACAATAATGATTTCACAGCATTAGAAATCAAATTTTTCAACCTCATAACCCTACAACACATCAGTCGGCCTGTTGGTGTTAGGTGCCTATTTTCTCTTCATTGTTTTATAGTTTGAAGCAGGTGCTGGTTATAGAGGCTGTGCTTCTATGTGTTGGTGTGTTGTGCGGGCAGACAGCCAGCGTCGTCTGTGTGGGTGAGAGCGTTGCGCGAACGACTCGGAATGACCTTGGACACCTTCGCGTTTCCCACTGGCAGGCCACGCCAATTAAAATTCCACAGGTAATTAAACCACATTTGAATACGGGAGCAGCGGAGGCAGGCTTTGAGTGGGACTAAGGTAATTACGGCCGAGAGAGAGTGAGAAAGAGAGAGAGAGAGAGAGTGAGAGAGATCTGCGAGCCTTTCAGAACGGCCGGGAAAAAATAATGACTTCAGTCAGACAGCTCCTGGTGGACAAATCCTCTGATGAACTTGACTAATACCAGAAATGGCCAGAATATTAGCCCGGACCTGCTCTGTTTTATCACTTCCACAACAACCATAATAATAAATATTGCTGTCAAAGTGGCAGAATGATGAACGAGAATAATTTCTCCGTCTGTTTCTAAAAACATGCAATATATTTTTAATTAAAAGTCTTCAGATAGTCATTCTGTTACAATCAAGGACCTCAGATTAGCCAACATAAATGCTCTTTGGTTTTAACTGGCCCGAATACCAAGAGCATGTTCAGGCTGCAGTCTATTGTGAATTCAAGCTACTGTGGCACCAGGTACGTTCTCGCAGAGTGTTACACCATAGGGCCATGGAGGCGAATTCAGCAGCTACAGCTGGCTGTTCGTGTTCGAGTTGCCATAGGAGCGCGCGGCTCCTCCATGCTCCTACACTGCAGCATCCACAGGCATGCGTGGCAAGGCGCTGTCACCATGGTGATCTCCCCCTCAGGAGTGGGATTTGATATTTGAGCAGACAGACAGAGTGAGAGAGCGAGGGAGATCAGTGATTCTGAGCCTGACAGACATCTCCCTGCTAACCTCCCTTCATTCTGCGCCCTCCCAAAAAGCAGAACAAAGGAGGTGCTGGTGTTGTGCATTCTGCAGGGCTCTTTCTGTCTCTGCAGCTCAGTTACCATCTCTGCAACTGCTGAGCCCGGTCCCCCTCTGCCTAAAAACACGGCGTACATTGCCACACTGACTGAGAGGCTGTTTGCGGTGATTATGTCCTTGGTGGTTCAATTTACAGCAGAAGCTCATGAAATCTGACCCTGGAGCGGGGTTTTACATCTCGCCATGTCTTGGGAGGCATAAGTCTGCCATTCACACAGGTTCGGATCTACGTGAGATTTCAGATGGATGGAAATGCAATACAGGAAGAGGGAAACTACATGATTCATCCAATGGGAAAAGCAGCACTCTTAATTATAAAGGCATGTTGTATGGGTTAAGATCACACAGGTACACACATCAGAAACTTCTGTGCGTATTGCAAACTGGGGTCTGTCTAAAATGGCCAGGGAAAATATCCGAATAGTGAGCAAAAATTGCACTGCAAGCAATATGATAGAGTGCAAGGATATTTCAGATTCATTTTTCCATTTCTTCACGAAACAATGCCTTTAGTTCATAATGAAAACACAAAAATATATAAATTTGGCATCACTTTAGTTGACCAGGGGTGACCAGTTCTCAATATTAACTAACTATTAACCAGGACGTTTGCTTCAGTAAACTCCTAATTCCTGCTTAATAGTTGCCAAATGTATATATCTTAATTTTTTTTTTTTTTTTTAAGACAGACTTATATTAGTAATGGAAGTACATAATTATAAATGAATGCACAAACCATTCACTATGAATAAAACAATGAAATAAAATGAATTCATATAAAGCATGCTTTCCTTATTCTGCATGAATCAGTGTTTTTAATTATTCAAATTAGTAGTAGTGGACTTACTCATTAAGTGGCTGAATTTAGAAAATACTGTTCTTATTATTTTCTTATTATTCCTGATGTATAAAGGCAGAATAAGCTAGAAATTCAGCCACTTGTTTGGCTTCTGAATGAATCCATGTTATTGAACAAATCATTTGAATCAATGACCCAATTACTGACTTCTTGGAACAGCATACTGCTCTTACTATTTCTATAATATAAATATATTGCAGAAGCAGTAAAATGTATATGCTAGTATGGTATTGTGAATTCAGCCAGTCACTTGTTTAGTTACTAAATCAGAGTAGTTAAACAAATTGTCTGAATGAGTGATTCAATGACTCAGTGACAGTTGCTGAATTCATAACACCATACTATAATACAACTATAAATATTTCTATGATATAAACATATTGCAAAAATATCAATAGTAGTATGCTAGAATGCAATTCTGTATTCAGGCCACCTGCTGCAGAATACAAATGCACTGTCTGAAAGTCTGTCTAGAAGCAAAAACAGACGTGCAAAGTAATACTTACAGTATATCAATGGACTATATATCATCAGTATGAAATAATCTATATTAGAGGTTACAAAATATTCAAACACGGAAGCTGTAGTTAAATACAAGATTGTCTAGTTGATCAGAAATTTGACACGCTGCATCAAAAAAGATTAAATGTTATTTGTACTGCTTGCAAGAAAATATTTGGGGTTATAAAACAGGTCCAAACTGTTTTGGTTTTGTCATTATATTCCATGTTTTGCTGTCTGACTACAGTATATAGAAAAGACACCTGGCTCGTCCTCACAGTTGAATTAACAGTTTGGGCGAAATTACAAACCTCTCACACATAACAAATAAGCCCTTGGAATGTATAGCATAGATCATTTAGAATGACTTGACGAGCACAAAGCCAACAGACCACATAGACTGCAACCCGAAGACCCATCAAAAAAAAAGTGAGTGAGCGAGAAGAGAAGACAGAGGACAAAACTGCATGTGCCACCCACACAGTCCAGAGCCCATCTGTTTGCATGCTGCTGGTGAGTTACCGGCACACAAATATGATTTAACCCTGTTACATACAACAAATGTGTAAATTATGGCCTAAGGCAATAAATGAAGTGTCCATCATGCTAAATCTCAATAAACTCTTGAGAAGGGAAAAGACAAAGGGATCCATCAGCAGCTCTGTCACAGCAATCGAATGGCTTTGGTCATAGTTCCATTGACTTCCATTCAACCCAAAAGACATTAATGTTGATAAAACACTCCATTAGTGCAAACAGCATTTTACATGAGAGTGCTTCTTAAATAACCAATGCACCGACTTATATTTTCTGACCTGACTTTTTTACTTCTAATTTTGAAAGTGCCACTATTCCCAGTTCTAAAAAAAGAAAAGAAAAAAAAAGAAAGAAAAAAAAAACGGAAATGGCAGCTCTAAAAATATGCTATGGTATTTTCAAAACAGCTGACATTTGATATAATCTGATCATTTTGAAGCTGTTATGGTGGTCCCTCTTTGATTCAAACATCTTTTGGCATTTAAACACATCTGTTTTATTTTAACCATTGTGAATTTTTATGAATGACATTTTGTGCCGCAAACAAACAGCTGTTTGAGAGCAAAGTTGAACTGCGTAACTCATTAATGTACCTTTCTAAACAGTCATTCAGACCATTTCTCAATGAAAAAAAAAAACACGTCTCAGCTGAATCAAACTTTAAAATTTGAGAGTTATTTTTTCCCATTTCCAAAAAAATTATGAACTGACAAGGTCTGTCGTTTATTATCAGATATATATGCCTATCCTCCATTTGAATGTACAGTATAAATTGTGTAGGTTTTTCATGGTCTCTCCTACAAGCTTTAGTACAACATGCTTTTTCCATCCCTGTATTGGCCTTTCACACTTTACACATTACAAAACACTGCATCTACATTGTCTCTTTGTTTTTCTTGTGGGAGAAAATACAATGGTGGATGAAAGGGGCTGGCATTAAAATCTGTGCATTGTGGCTACCACAAAGGAGGAGAGACCAGACTTGTGTAGAGCAGGGAAAGCAGGCAGGGTGTTATATTGATGAAAAAAAGAAGAAAAAAAGAAAGAGAGAGCAAGCATACAGCTATACCATTCTCTGGCCGCTGCCACCCGCTCTTGGCTCAGTTCCCATTCTTTTAGTGAGTGCTACCTGTCAAGCCCTGAATTATACAGCCCTGGGCTTCAGCCTACGTGAGTCATCCATCAGAAAGGGAAGGAAAGCGGGAGGAGGAGAAAGAAGACTGGAAAAAAGGGACGGAAAGAGAGACGCAGAAGGAGTAAGGGAAAGGTTGAGGAACAAAGAGACAAGATGTGGGGAAGATAAAAAGGAGGAGGAGCGTGAAGAGGAATAGAAAATAGGAAAGTGGAACGAGAGACAGAGTCACAGATGGAGAGGAAGAGGAGAAAAAGAAAGAAAGAAAGAACGCAATACTAAACCCTGTTAAAATCATAGCTCTAACACCTGTACTAACACATACTTTTATTACAAGTCTCTGAATTTGCTAAAAGGGATGCATTACAATGGAGAATGCACAGATAACATGTTTTTAGGAAGTGTATGCAACTAGGAAGGTTTTTAGTTAATGAGAAAATGGCACATTCAAGGATACCTTTATGTTATTTCTAACGTTTTAACATGAATGCAACACCATTTGTCCATTGTAGCAGTGCAGCAGCCATTATAATTGGGAGGAACATTCAACTTATTCATTTGTTGGAAAAGTTCCTCAAGCAAATTAGCTGCGCTTTTTGTATCACTCTGTCGCTACCTGAATTTCATTGGAACTTTAATGTTACTATAAGATGTGGTATTTATTTATCTTATTGCTATGCCAATTGTTTTTTACTAGGTTTATTTGAGCAAAATCAATTACTTTAATTCAAATTAATACTTCATATCTATGTATTTACCTATTTGGTGAGACACATTTAATGAGCCACGATTTCTTTACAAGATAAATCTCATACATACACTGGTAGAAAAATAGGTAACACTTCACAATAAGATTCATTAGTGTTAGCTGTATTATTTAACATGAACTAAGCATGAGCAATACTTCTACAGAATTCATTGATCTAATGTTAATTTCAACATTTACTAATACATTATTAAAATCAAAAGTTCTATTTGTTAACATTAGCTACTGCACAGTGAACTAACATGAACAAAGATGAATGAAAACTGTTACAGATGTATTGCTAACTGTTAGTTCATGTTTAGTTAATACATTAACTTTTGTTAACACATGACACCTTATTGTAGTTTTACTGAGTAACATTTAAGGGTACAAAAGCTTGTTAGTAGGGAAGTATCTTTGAAGGGACAACTTTGTACCTTATCTACTTTTAAAAGGTGCACATTAGTTCCTTAGAATAGTAATGTGCACCCCTGGTACAGCTATGAAGCTTTTAGGAGTAATGTCCAAAATGTACCTTTAAGAATACTGGCCCAGTAAAAAGCCATTGTAAAAAAATGTGTGCATTGCGTGTGTATGTTATGAAGTGCAAAAGACTGATGTACACATATTGTTTTACCCTGAGAAGCCATTACAATACATAAACTTACAATGTGTACATTACATCAGTTCAAACCCCCATCAGAGCAGCTATACATTAACCTCTGCTGTGAATGTGATATATCCCAATATATGCCGCAGGAGACAAACACTGTTTTGGTTTTGTCATTATATTCTTTAATGGAGTGGTAAAGGGCGGCAGACGCTGTGTAGAATTTGCAGGTAACGCAGTGTCCTTATTACAACCCTGCCATTGCCACAATGTTTTCACAAATGCCCCCCAAACGTTAGCTTGCTCTGAGAGCACAGTCGGAGCGCCGTTCTCTCCCCACCCTCTCATTTGGGGGTAATTCATCACTTTCTTGCCCTCTCTCTGCCTTTTCAGTGAGAGGTCTGCTGGAGGTACCATTTGTCTGTTGCAGAAATGCAATTCTGGCTGGTGGTTTGCAGGGCTTGGCTGATGAGGTGACACTGTAGACGTATCCATCAATCTTTTCTGTTCTGCCTTTCTTGTTTTCTATCTTTCTTTTGAGGTACAGTAAATAGCATTAAGAGTAGAGACTGTTAAACATGGAAGTTGAACAGACTGAGAGTGACTTTGACAACAGTTGTCAAATCAGATGCTGTTAGCTTTGCAGCTATAGTGCAATGAAATCCTAAATATTAAAAACGCTCTACTTATATCAGTATAAACATGAATTACCTTAAGCTGCTTGTAAGCGAAAAGTTGCCATTTGTATTGCTCCAACAATTTGTCCTTTAAAAAAAGCTTTTTGACAAACAGGAGACAAACAGCACGACCTTGCTAGACACTTGACAAGCTCATTACAATATTGATGATGTCACAGCTATCATCAGATAGGCTTCATGTATTCCCGACGTACGAAAGCTAATGAGAGTTATATATTCCAGACCCATTGTCCGTTTACATCTGTTTTTAAACGGACAGTCCAACCAAAAATGAAAATTCTGTCTTTATTTACTCACCTTCATGTTGCTCCAAATCCAAAAGACTTTTGTTCATCTTTGAAACTTAAAAAATATTTTTTTATTAAACCTAGAAGATTTCTGTCCTTCCACTGAAAGTCCATTCCACCATAGCTTTGTCGGTTCAACAAGTTCATAAGGAGAAAAAAGAAACCCACATGAATGGATGGGTTTAATCCAAACCTTCTGAAGAGACACGGCTGTTTTGACAAACAACATATAATGCATATATAGAGCTCATCAAATATAGTAAACAGATGCTCACATGAGAACAACCATTGATATTTTTGCTTAAATCAAGCGCGTTTGACCTTCAGTTTATCATTTTTAAAGACCTCTATGGATGTGCGTTGATCAATGTTAAAAATCAGTTCATCATACGCTGGGAAAAAAATGGTACAACAATTTTCACACAGAAATTGCTATGACATTTCACAAACAATTGAGAAAAAAAAGATCTGTTTTACAGTGTATGAAGCGGTCTCTTTAGAAGACATGGATTTAAATGCTCGAATCATTCAGATTCATTTTTGAGTGAACTATCCCTTTAAGTCTACAACAGCTACATTCAAACTGTTTAATTACATGAAAAAAGTTTTTTGGGTACAAAGCTAAAAAATGCTAATTTACTGAGAGCTAATGTTAACTTTAAGTACTGAAGTAAGCCATTACATTAAATGATTACATTTTTAACCGCTACAATCCAGAAAACATATCATACTTTGTAAAAACACTTCACTTTAGTAAATGCCAACGCCGTTTCATTGCAGTTTCACTTCTTTTAACTGCACTTTCACGACTTTTGGCTGGTAAAAGGCTGTACATAAAGAAAAGAAAGTAGGCCTTATTTAAATTCAATTGACTTAATTTTGCTATTGGTCTTGAGCTTTTCTGTAAGTGGCTAAGTGCTTTCGTTCTCACAGCCTTACAGTGACATTCAGTGGTGGGCACACATTCATATGAAAGAGAGGTTGGTTCTTACCTCCTGTGTCTGGCGTATTTGCCGCTGACATGTCCACTACCATCACATCCAGGTGTGGGACAGCTGCAGATGAGAGATATAATTAATACAAGACTGACGTCACACATGCGCACACAGACACACATATGCTCGTTCTTGCTGACTATGTTTGAACCGTGGCACATCGGCCTTCATTACAGATTTAGAGAGCTCCCAGTGTCCTCCAGGCTGATGACTCACCAGGCTCCATATTTCATATTTCATATTGTATATTCCTCTCTGCCTGCTCCATTTAGGTCCATAGCCAGTTAAAAGCCATGAGGGAAAACATCCAAGTTTAGATCTCCTGCCCCACTCGAGCTCAGGGTCAGAGCAGCAAACAAGTATTCTAGTCATTAACATGAAACTACCCACATTAGTTACAGTGTCAACGACTGCCTAAAGTATTCATTAAGCATTTACTTGATTGGCAGTGGTATTTCTGTGTATCAAAATGCTCGTTTTCACTCAATATCCTGTTAATCTTGAGTACCTATAGAGTAGTACTGCATCCTTCATAACTCCAAAAAGTCTTTAGTTTTATTATATTCATAAGAGAAAGATAGTCTGTACCGATTTTTCCCGGAAAAACACGACCGGCTGGAGGCGTGATATGTGGGCAGGGCTTAAGAATCACGACATTACCGTGAGGAAAAAAAAACCATCCAAAACAAACCATGGCTAACAGTCAGATTCAGCTGTTTATTTATGATCCAGAATCAGATCCCGAGGCTGACGCCGCCTTCACACTGGCAGTTGAAATCAGCTCCGATACGGCTACCAAATGACCGGAAGTCATTCATTTCCTATGGAGATTCGCAAACCGCATGCGAATGGCTACGAACCGGGTCTGAACGAGTGCGGTGCGAAAATAAATTGTGTTCGTTGGTCATCCGGATGTGTTCAAAAAATTGAACTCTTGCGAATGGCTACGGACGGTTCCTATCCGACACTTCCAGCGGAAGTTGGCATTGCTATGGCTGCCTCCGTCTGCGGTTCCAACACACGATCGTGACCCTTTTTCGTTGGTATTGCATCATCCTTAAGAAATAAACGATAGGCAAATCCGTTGTCAAACTGGGCCTTGTTTGTAAAACAAGCATCTTCGAAATGCAGGGAACAAACAAAAACACTTGCACAACTCCGTTGATGCTCTGTAAAAATAAACTCCATCCACTGGTCCCTTAATGCTGTTTTTTTTTTTGGTAATCTGTGCAGGGTTGTCTTGCCCTGGCAACCAAAAACACACTTCTTTTGTGACTTTTTTTCGCGATGCTCTCGCTCTGATCAGTGAATGAATGTCTGTGCTCATCCTCTCAGTGCTGTGCTATACGGGAGCGCGCGCTCTTCCGGCAGACGTGCCCAAGGACCCATATAAGGAAATTCCGCTCCATCTAACGTCACACAGAGCCATACTCGAAAAAAAAATTCTGAAACTTGTGACAAACCGGAAGGAGTATGTTGGGAACAAAAATACTCCTTCAAACGTACAACTTAATTTTTGAAACTTTGTCTTTAACAGTGTAAAAAACTCGCATTTCACCCCCCTTTTAAGCTTAAATTTAGCAAGAGAGTAGGAAATTGGGTGGGAACATGTCTCATATCCGGCTTAGCACAAGAGTCGCATCTCCCCTTGATCATGCTGGCTAGGGATCTGTGTCTGATCAAGCTGGTGACCCATCAGTGAGAGTAACTGGTGTTAAAGATGCCTGCAGCTACAGGCCAGGACCTGCTGATGAAGCAGATTGTCCTGATGATTGGGAAGGAGAGAGAGAGAATAGAGGGAATTTTTTACTTCTCATCTCAGTATGATTCCATAATAAAGATGACATATTAAAGAGCTGCCTCTGGAAAACCGGTCATACCACCCTCCCACAGTCACACACACCCTTGTGTCCTTGCTGCTGTCATTGTAATTGGACACGTAGCCAGAAAATATAAAAAATACTCTTTTTTTAACAACAGTGTGGGTGTTAAACCATTCATAATGAGGAAAATGCTGCCATTTAGGACGCCTGTAAATTGTGCTTAAGGGAAATATATGCAGGGGATAAAAGTGACGGGCAGAGTAAAACGACTCACCACCCTGAAGGAAAACAGGCCATTCATTCCCATGATGCATGTTTTCATTAGGAGTGTAGGGATATTTACTAATACTAATTGGGAGAATCATATATTTTAACTAAAGGCAATTTCACTGAAATATCTATTTATAGGTTCTGCATGTATTACATGCCGTATTGAATAAATCACATTGAAAAGTATCAATCAGCTAAATTATACTTAGTTGCCACCTTGAACAGAAATGCACATTGTATCATACACCTGTTTTAGTTGCAAGGTGAGATCACATCTGTGAGCAAACCAGATGAAGAAAGTACAATTTTCCAGATTTTACAGGATTTAGTTTAGGATTTACTTATTTAAATTAAGTCCAATGAACTTTCATTATTATTCGAGTGCAATTAATTAATTTCATTTGATAAATTTCACTGTTCGGTTTTACAGTGTGTGCTACATGAAAGCCAACATGAAATCAAAATCAAGCTTATTCACCAAACATTCATGATCTTAAAATTATAAAACAAAATGCATTAAACTACCATTCAAATGCTTGGGGTAGTCAAATTTTTAAGAAATTAATACTTTTATTCACCAGTGATTCAATAAATTAATTCAAGGCGAAAGTAAGTACTTTATAGTGTTACAAAAGATTTCTATTTTGCATAAATGCTGTACTATATTTAACAGAAAATACTGAAAAAATGTTTCCATATAAATTTTAAGCAGCACAGCTGTTTTCAACATTGATTAAAAATAACAAATGCTTCTTGAGCAGCGAATCAGCATATTACCATGATTTCAGAAGAATCATGTGACACTTAAGACTGAAGTAATGGCTGCTGAAATTCAGCTATGTTATCCCAGGAATAAATTACACTTAAAAATATATTAAAAGCATATATTTTTTTTTTTCAGCTAAATATCCTGTTAAGCTCATAAATACATCACATTATGAAAGTAAATAGGTTGCAAACTGTAAGTGAATAATGATTCTTGTGCTTTATGCAGACTGACCTGAACAGTTCTTGTGCAGCCTCCACGGCAACTGGAAAAAGCATGAAAGCGAGAACAATTAGTGAGGAAACATCTCAACGTGAACTTTATCACACAATAGAATCATATTATTGTGAGCAGACTATTTTTCTGGGCCCTTCAGGTTCATTACTACTGATGTCAGGGATGATTTGTGAAAGGCAATAAAAGTCTCGGTCATGGACTGAAAGTATGGGAATGGATTTGGCTGTAGGCTGAGACTGCAGCTAATACTATGTGAGTGCGTTGTACCTCGCACACCTTTAGTTCGTGTTCGATGACGCTTCTCGGCCGCATCCACCTCCATCTGGAGAAAAGAAGCAGCAATTAGCCTGACCTCCATCTATTAGCTACTGTAAAAGCAAGTGTAAAAGGGCAATGATGTCTGCAGCAAGGATGGTTATGAACTGCATTGAACTGCACAAGAGACATCATAGATTAAAAAAGAATATATGTTTATTATGAAAAATACAGACTGTTAACCATGGATAAGTATTAGTCATGCGGTACATGTGGCTATAATGCATCAATGTTTATATTGTATTAAGAGCTATGCTGTGTCTCATTTTGCCAACGTTGCCAACGTTGTGGATCAGTTTATAATGAACACAAATTTGGACACTTGCATGAGTCTTGATTCACTGAACACAAGGAACAATCACTGTATCGCATGCCAACATCCTTTTATTATGGCTTGTTTGTCTTACATTTTTGTTGTGGCTTTTAAAAGTGCAGTGTCATTACAAAGCATGCACTTGTCCTAATTTTTTAATCAAGAAAAACAATTATTGTACATACATAATGGCATTAAGACGTTCAAAAATATAAACAATAACAAATCTTGAAAGTACTTTAATTCTTGTGTAATACTTTAAAGTTTCCAATATTGCTTCTCATGCACATTAGGGATGAAAGATAATTAGAAGCAAAAAAATAAGGCTACGTTTTCTTACAACTTGAGAGACAGAACACATTAATATAGAAAGGACTTGATGCTTGGTGCATTCTGGGAATTAATGTGCACTGGAATGATTTTGAACATCTCCTTGCTTAGTGTACTTAGGGATGCAACAATGTTAGCTCACCGTTCAATTCTTAAGTTTATTTTTTATTTTATTTTTTTATTTTCATTTTGTTTCTGTTTTGATGGCTTGGCACATCAGAGTGTTTTTTGTTATGCTATGATCAGGCGACATTACACACACACACACACACACACGCACGCACGCACACACACACATATACATATATACATATATATACATATATACATATATACATACATATATATATATATATATATATATATATATATATATATATATATATACACACATATATATATATATATATATACATATATATATATATATATATATATATATACATATATATATATATACATACATATATATATATATATATATATATATATATATATATATATATATATATATATATATATATATATATACAGTACATACTTTTTTTGTAATAATGTGTTATACTGTAAGATGCTTCACAAATGTAACATGAGCAGTTTTTCATTTAAATTACATGATATCATTATCAATATCAAAATTTAGCTTTTTGAAATTATACATAAACATCACTGCAAAAGACAAAAACAGCAGTTGGGCTGAATGAGAATGCAAATTCACTCTCTAACAGCAGGTGGGCTAATGGCACAGCATTGCCTTGGTTACTGCTATACAAAAACAGTGCTTTGCTTATATCTGTGGCATCCCTTCTTGGTCGCCTTGATTTTGCCAAGTAAGACATGTTCCTGGATCAACATCTATTGTAATAACTGATTGACAAGAGTGTAGAAGCACCTAACCCTGATTTTAAGCCTAAAACAGATATTTCCTCAAAAGTTATATCTCAGTTCTGATTGGTACTTGTACTTGGTGAAATCACACTCGCCATCCCTTCTTACTGTACCAGGGAGCAGATTGAGACACAGCCCTAGTCTTCTAGTGCTATAATGGATTCTATATATATATATATATACAGTATATATATTCCTGTGATGCCATTACTCCAGTCCAGTCTTCAGTGTCACGTTCAAAAGTGCTTGTTTGAAATATAAATCTCTTTTAACATTACAAATGTATGTATTATCACTTTTGATTACTTTAATGTTTATTTGCTGAATGTACGGATTACAAACTTTTTAAGGGTAGTCTAAAAATGCTTTATTGCCCAGAACAAACAAAAAGTGAAGCACATTACCTGAGATTTACTGGTTGATGGTGGGACAGATGTGTTTTCTGAGGAGCGTCTCCTGTGTGGTGCGATTAGTGTGTGTCCCTCCCGCTGTGTGTCCCTCAAAGCTGTTCCTCAAAACTCATTTTCTGTTAAAGGAAAACAATGCACCATCATTTGTCATGAACTGCAGTCAGTGTTAAATCTGCAGACTGATATGCGGAACTCTTATAAAAAAACACATACAGATGTCTGAAGTTATTCGTGGCCTCCATTATCACAGAATCACAGCAAGAAAAAACTGTCATTCTGCATTTGTTTTAAAATATAATAAGTGACAGGAGCAGCTTTCTAAAGTTCTGGAACATGCTCTGTTCATAAGGAATAAAGTCACCTATATTTATTTTTTCTGCCTTTAGAGTGAAAGTTGTACAAAAGGTAAATCACTGGGGAGTTTTTATTAGTACATATAAATTAGAAAAACAAAGTCACTTGATTCTTTTCTGAGGTGCTTTTTTATAATATAATATAATATAATATAATATAATATAATATAATATAATATAATATAATATAATATAATATAATATAATATAACAACAAACAATGTCTTTTCTTTCAGAAACCCATCTTTTAGCCACACATACACCAACATATTGAGTGTTCCAGTCCTCTGTCAACAAGCTAACACTTCTCATCTCATGCTCCTTGCAAATCGTGTTAATGTGTGTGCTGTTGGTGCACTTGGGGTGTGCGTGCATGCAAGAGAGTGAGAGAGAATGAGAGAGAGAGAGAGAGAGAGAGGAACAGATACAGATTCACATATGCATGCAAGTATTTGTCAGCTCCAAGGCCAGTGACACAAAGAGTGCTCTCCAAATGCTGGAGATGTCTATTGAAAACCTTTCAATGACAGAAATACAGACTTGAATGAATTTCCTTAGAAAGATGGATCTCTGTGCGTAACACCTTCTCACACGTGCTTCGCACACAAATATGCGCTCACTCTCACGCTGCACCTCTTTCCGTTGATAGATTGCTCAATCACTCACACTGGGGCAATATAGGAAGCTCTCATCTGAACTTCACTTGGTCAAATCAAAGCATATGAGCTCCAGATGTCCCCCAGTGGCAGCGATCTAGCCCAGCTTACTTGTAATTGGGGGAAAACACTGTTTAGTATTCATGTCCAACACCCTTCTGTCTCATATAAAGTGGGACATACAGCTTCAAAATCGAATTCTCTCTCTCTTTCTCTCTCTCTCTCTGGAGTGGAGAAGTATGGGCTGTTTTAGAAGAGTCTGCAGTCTCAGAGCTCTGCGAGTTCTATCCAAAAGCAACATTTCCCCAGTGTGAACCCTGCATACCTGCGGGCTGTGTCGCACACGTTACACAGATACAGTTATGACAGCAGATAGCCTCAGGTTTATCTGAGCTTGCTAAGGTTTTGATTTTTGAAGATTAATTCACCCAAAAATGAGAATTCTGACATCATTTACTCACCCTCAAGTTATTCCAAACTGCTATGGTATTTTTTCTACAGAGGAACATAAACAGGGAAAAGAGTGGTGCATTTTACTTAACAGCCAAATTTATTTACTAAAAATCTTGACATCTGCCCTAGCTCTTCTACTTGTGTTCATAGAATCATGCCTTGATTTTTACTTTTTTATTTTTGTGAGAAATCTTTTCATTGAACCATTTAATGTTGTTCACAAAGCCAGTCTGAATGATCTGCTCCCGAATCAGACTGAATCGGTTGGTGAGTTCAGCTCATTGATTTGGTCACAGCATTAACAGCTCACTGGAGGGAAAAATTTCAATAAATTACAACTTAAACACTGTCTTTTTCAGAAAAAACTATCATATATTATCATATGCATCTTTTCTGAATCTTATAAGCATCTAATTTAACACAGTAAAAGAAATCTTGTTTTTACAAGATAAAATTGGCAGCTGTGGTTGCAAAAATAATTATGTATAATATACAATAAAAATGAAAACAACTTTCCAGAATAACCTGTACATTTTACAATTTAAAACTGTTGTAATTTTCAATAAATAAAATAAACAAATCAGTAAATCCAACAGCAGTTTAGCGTAACCATGCTGATACTTATCTTCGTTTTTATTTTTACAGTTAAACACACAACCACCATAATAACACAAGTGGAAAAGTGAAAGAAACATGATTATTCAAAGACAAAGATCATTGTCAGCATCACAAACTGAGTCAAATACTTATTAATAGATGCTTTGTTACTTTTAGGTTTTTACAGTACACTGTAAAAAATGTATCATCGTTCTTGTAATTTTCATTTAAAAAATAAAGTTGATAATCAAAAAATGGTGTGCATATTTCATTAAAGAAATTCAGTGTTGAAAAGAAAATAATGAGCACTTTTCACTAATAAAACCATTACGTTTTCGGAATTTTTTAAGGAAACCGCAGCAGTTTTGAGGCTTGAATTCGGGTATTGATTAATTGAAAAAAATTAAAGAAAAAAGGCTACCTATTTATTTTAAGAGAATTAGCTAAATTTAGCAATTTTATTATGGCGGTGATTGTTAGTTCCCAGGCATGCTTTGCATATGAATGGGTACTGAGTAAATATTGAAATTAAGTGCTACTTTGTGTGTTTTTGAATGAAGGGTAACATCTATTAATGTTTCATGTTCAGTTATGTTTGACGTTTGAAAGAGTTTTTGTTATGTTTAAGTTTCTAGAAGTTACGGATGTAACTGCATGTACTGCCATGAGGCATGATGGTTTGTTCAATGCTAGTGCAGTAATTCTTTCCCTACTTTAGCTATCTGGCTGTATACAGTCTTTTATCTGTACAACATAACTTAAAGTCAAATACAAACAGGCCTTATTCAAAATCACTGAGATTGAGATTGAGAAATCTAACTTTTAAAGTACAAATCTAATGATCAAATGTTCATTTTGTGGAAATCTTCTCTTTTACCAGTATAAATTAGGGAATCTTCACTATTTTGGCATTCTGTCAAACTCTTTCCAAAAAAAAAAAAAAAAAAAAAAAAAAAAACCTTTCCCAGGCATTCGCCTGGTAGAGCTGTTGTCACATCCCATTCATCTAAAAACTGCTCCAGATGCACAGCACCACTGTGAGCCTCTCCGCCCCCATGAGAGTGTGTGCATGTGTGTTTGTGTGAGTGTGCATCATGCCCAGTCATCAGGAACAGAGTGACCTAGTCAGAGAGACATGACCCTACAACCCTCAAGGCTCAGCATGCATCTCTCCAGCTAATTTCCATTCAGCCCTGCCTAACATCACTCCACTGGACAGTCCCCAAAAAACACAACACATACAAAACCAAAATCATATTTACTGTCGATTCACGACACATGTTTGTCTGTTATGTTACTGCACTGGTGTCAGTGACCCTGAGATTGGTCTGATTTATGTGGTGTGACTGGTCAGATTTGCTTGGCTGGTTGTTGCCTGGCCACAATTCAGATGGCATCATGTCTACAAGAGCCCTGAAACAATCACGTCATGAGACATTCTTCATTTCACATTCTTTCATGTAAAAAAAATGTTGGCTATGCTTGGAATGGAATACTTGGTTACTACTCTGCACTGAACATTGTACATTATATTATAATTTTTTTTTAAATAAGAGACATTGTCATTTCATAGAGATGCTGTGTGTTTCCTTGTGAAAGTGAAACTACTTTTGTTTGGCGTTCCAAAAGAGGACACAACTAGAATCAGTGGTTAAGTTGTATTTACAACACTGTTCCCGAACAGTTCAACCCTTACATTCAGATGTGTGCAAAATTTAATGAGGACTGTTTCCTGATCTAATATTGAATTTGAGAATATGTGCCCAAGAAACATTTCTTAATAATATCAATGCTGCAAACCTTAAATAATAATAATAAAAAATAGAATAACAATGCTAAACATTGAAAGCTATTTTTTATTTCTTCCTGGTTCCTCTATCACAAACGAAATGGCATTGCATTGCGGAAAACTGCATTCTACAGATGGCATACATATTGTAGTATGTCATTTGTGTTTCCTATGCAAGCAAAGCTCAACATACATACTATATATTGCAGAAAAAGCAAGAGTAGCACGGTTGTATGCCATATCCATTGTGTTTAAAGGCATCCTATTGTCTGCTGGATAAAAAAAATCTGATGGTCAGTGTTGGAAAATATGTGGCCTCTCAATATGGTTGTATATTTAGTCAAGCGCTTCAAAGAGTCTAGACTTCTGCTCTACCTTATCAGTCAGTGTGACTCACTCGGTGTGATTGCAATGGTAATGCAAATTTGAATGTGTATGTGTGTGCACATGTAATGCAGATGGCTGCAAAGGCTCTAGTCAGAATTCCAATCCCTGCACAGAGTGGAGAGTGTGGGCTGCTCGCATTTTCCAGTCCTCATTTAGAATCAGAGCACATGAACAGTAGAGCTCTTCATTATTAGCTACATGACTAGCCATGAAGCCATAGGTTATAAGCAGAATGCGAGCAAGAAAAACTGGATCAGGCTGAAAATACATCTACATCAGCGGCCCATAATTGCGGGTATTTTGAGAAAACACTTCCTTTCCTTCAAAACATAGTCTGGCACATTTCCCCGCTTTGAGATGGCACCCGAGCTCTGAGGACATTTCTCGTAAGTTTCCTAATTTAAGTACTAATGGAGACAGTCTTGAGAAGCCAGATGCAGCTAATCTACAAATGGCCTTGCGTTGAGGGCTCTCAGAGCTCAGAGTCTGACTCAACCCATACAGAGCATGGCATGGATGCAATCCACAAAGACACTCTGCACTAAACAATAAAACAAACCCATCTTCCACCCTGATGCTAGAGAACAATGCCTCCCTCTCCATCTCATCTCTCTCTCTCTCTCTCTCTCTCTTTACCTCTCTGACTCCCGACTCTCTCTCTCCTGGGGCCTCATTCTATTCCATCAGGCAGAGAAGAGCTTTAATTGCCCCTGCCATTCTCGAGGCTTGCTTATGGAGAGAGAAACCCATGCCATCAGGTCTTAATGATGCCTGGCAACCACGTGGGATCCAACCAACACGTCGTCAATGGCAACGGAGGCACCAGAAGTCCTCTCTCCCCGCGACGGGAAAGGCGAAGGCTTCCTGAGACTTCACGTCCTCAGAGAGAGAAGAGCAGTTCAGTGGAAAATAGCTTTTGGCCCCTCATTCGACAACCTAAGTTGGTGCCAAGCCCGGAGGAGACGTGGGCACCCAGACTGCCAGAATCGTCTGACAGGAAGAAATCGCATGTTACCCATCAGATTTTACCAGCAATGACTAGAGCTAATGGCTGCATTCAAATGTGTTCGATTTTTCCACTAACTCTTATTCCAGGATTTGCGGAAGATGTGTCCTTATTTCACCCTGAATTTCTGCCACTTATTATTTAAAGCCTATTTATTAATTACACCAAAACAATAAAGCCAGTTCAGAACAAAATATCAGAAAAATCAGATACACTAGCCTAAGCAATTCCCCAAATTAAAGCACACACTGAAAAACACACAAAACTGTATTAAACACAGAACAAATGCCATCCTATGACACATAATGTAGGTGAAAATGTCATGATGAACTTTGCAGCGCTTAGCTTGTTCACAATGTGGGGCACCTTGCAGCTTGATCTGGCCGCTTTCACACCATACCTGCTAATTACATCTCCTCCTCTACTCTACAGCATCCCGCTGGGCACCACCATGCGTTACCTCTGCAGCTGGTGAGTGTGTGTGTGTTCTCATGTGTGTTTGGGATAGTGCACAGCTCGGCCAGTTATTACACATAGATAATTGTATTTCAAATACGGACACGTGTAGTTGTGCACGGAGAGCCTAGAAACCCATGTCTGTTAAAAAAGAAACCCTTCCGAAGAGCATCAAAGAGGTTTGTGAAGCTAAACACGCCATTTGATTTTTAAAGCCACTGACAATTCAAGGCAAACGCTTCCAAAACCTATTGAGCCGCCTATGAAGACTGCATTTTAATCCTGGACACATTCCAAAAAGTAGATATATTTTCACCATTTCGCAGAAGCAATCCCGTAATGCATTGTGACAAGCTTATACCGTCATGCCGGAATGACTGCATTTATGAATTCTGAAAAATTAGCCATATTTACCTTCTTAGTTACTTTCCCAGAGCCCAGACTTCGGAAACCTCTTTAACTCATGATGTTTCAAATACTGTTTGCTTTTGGGATTTGAAAAAGCATTTAGACCCAGAGACCATGATGCGTGATGTCAGCCTTAACGAGCCGATTGGGGTCATGTCAATTACTGCAAAACAAAATTGTAATTTGTTACAATAAGATGAATTTGTGGATGTTGACCGCACAATTTAGTTTGGTATTTTGTGTACTGTGGATGAAGAAAAGCAAATACATTTTGTCTTAAGTATACTTCCACAGCTGACAGCTTAAAAAAAAAATTAGGATGTTGGTGGAAGCAGCTTTTTTATACTATTCTCTGGTGTTGCCTGTATTGAAATCAATCCGAGTCGAGTCTCTCATATAGTCAAGTCTTTTTGCATAGAGCACCATCTACCCATGTGGCGCATGCTTTGCTTCCTACGTGGTGTTTCAAATCACTCACTTACAGTTAAGGTACCTATCTCAGCAGCAGGCAGGGAGTAGGTTTTGGAACATAGCTTGAGCTTTTATCAGCGTACAATGAACCGAACCAGAGCTTGAGAGCTTGACATCTATAATCAAGCCCATACACCTGTCCAAAGTGCTTTTTGTCAACTAATGAGTCTTTCCAGGCTCGGTTCAGCGCACATCTGTCCAAAAGCGTACGGGTACTAATTCTCCCCATCTTTATAAGCTCGGTGCAGTGCCGGAATGTGATTAGTTATATGTTGCACTGGGCTCTGTCTCCAGCTTTGTCACCAACAAATTCTAATCAGTGTGGCAAATCAGCACGGATTGAGTCGAGATGGTGAGGAAATATGATTTTAATCAGCATGCAGCGCTCGTGCTCCTGTCTGTCTCATTCACAACACATTCAGAGATGGAGAAAGCATGGAGCAATCAGCCAGACCTCCGCTGCGTCCTATCGAGAAGGACATGCTTTAATTACCACCAGCCAAGGCTCCCTTTCTCTCTCTCTCTCTCCTTCTCACTCTTTGTTTCTCTCTCTCTCTCTCTCTCTCTCTCTCACTTCCCTAAAATGAATAATTGCAATAATCAGCCAATTTCATCTAGCTCTCCTTTACCAAAGGATGACAAAAAATTACTCATCTTGTTAAAAACCCATATCTACCACAACGTGTATGTGGGAAAAGGGAATATGATGTTCGGTGTGCTTAGAGCAGTGTGCAGGCTATTTACTGTAGGCACATTTGGCCCTAATGAATAATTAGCAGTGTGTTTTAGCTGAGTCACTGTGCTAAAGGGCCTGCACTGGACTCTAATGGAGGTGTTGCCTCACGTCTTCCATCACAGGACTGTCCCCACTGAACCAACTGCATAGCAGCCTGTGTGAGGCATGGCGGAGTGTGTGCGTGAGCGCGTGTGTGTTAAAAATAACAGCTCTCCCACTTCATGACTCATTCTATGAGCTCTCTGTCCGACACTCCCAAACAGTGTCTGAAAAGAAACCCTAGAGCCAACCCCTACATTTACTGACTGGTCATTCCTTACCATCTTTGTGTGTGTGTGTGTGTGCTGCTATACTGTCTATATAAATATCCCCATAGTTAGTTGGTAAAGGCAAAATGTGATGCTCTACTGTAGGTTCCTGGCAGCCCTGTTATATGATGTTGTTATGTAAGTTTTCACAGGGCTGGTTGACAATGACAACCGAAGGTGAGAACGACAGATGGAACACAGATGTCACCAGTGCGTACATGATTTAGTCAGACTGGAGACTTGACCAACTGTGGCAGACTAGCAAAACTGCAAAAAATCCATCAATTCAGACCTGTTTATAAAATATCAGAGAATAACGGACTAGCATTATAAATGATACTACATATCATTTAACACACAAACATTGCAAAAAAAAAACATCTTCTTAATCTTAAAACTGCGATGAAATGGAAGTGGCAACATCTTTTCTTCCATATTGTGATGCAGATCTGAGTGAAGCAGATTGGAAAGAAAGAAAGAAAGAAAGAAAGAAAGAAAGAAAGAAAGAAAGAAAGAATCTAGGGTGGGACTTGATTCTAGTCATTGGCTGTTGATTGGATGGAGGATGATCTGAATGCAAGTTTGAAGTCGATTTTTTATTGGAGAAGTCTGACATACGTCACCAGAGACAAGTCTGTTGTTTCGTCAAAATTGGGTTATGATACTCTGATTTAAATTTATGAAGTCGAAACATTAAAAAAGTGAAACGTGCACAGATTCACGATAACATGCATTTAGAAAATATAGATAGGGTGTATTTTTACTTCATGCCGACTTTAATTACTACATTGGCAAACTGTTTTAAGCATACATTTAACTAAACAAGCAAGGTTTATTATATGAGAAAAGAAAAAAAAAATTATTTGAAAGTAAGGAAAGAAAAATAAACTAGAAAATCCTATTTAATATT
The DNA here is from genome assembly GCF_023724105.1 of Carassius gibelio. Lineage (NCBI taxonomy): Eukaryota > Metazoa > Chordata > Actinopteri > Cypriniformes > Cyprinidae > Carassius > Carassius gibelio. Next base: position 18,542,775 of record NC_068390.1, on the reverse strand, counting down.
CAAGGCAATTTTGTTAAAAGTAATTTGATCTTGTTTTAAAGATGTTTGGATATTTTTCCTCAAAAACAAGACAAAAATACTGATTGATTGAGTGCAATGATTTTTGCAGTGCACAATAGGAAGCGTGACTGATTATATAAACATTAAAAAGCAATTAAGGCAACACTTTCACAAAAATACATCCTTCTGTCATCTTCTGGAAATTCGAGAGCTGTATCTTCATCCGATGCCAAGGCAGCAGAACCTGTTCACCTCTTTAGAATGCTTTGTATTCTGTTAACACACTCCTGCAACAACAACCCCGGCAAACCATGTCTATAGCTGCAGACGCAAAATACCCACTCATGCCCATTTGAGCTCTCTAATGTACTCCATCCTCCTTTCTTTTTAGATCAACACATAAAGTAAAAAGACTGAGCAGAAACCAGATGATCTCTTAAGAGCTGAACTCGTGTAATCACCCCAGATTAGTTATTAAGGAAAATGCCCCCGCTGCACAAACACACACAAAGGGAATCTTTTTCACATTCAAAAAGAAAGATGATGAGGCCCGTCCATTTACTCCCCCATCCCTTCCACTAGTCTGCAAATGCAACAGGAAATAGGCTTCCATATGTGGCCCCAGCTCATGTTGTGAGATGCTCGCACCGATTGCAGTGAATCATCGCCATTACCGGATAGTCGTGTGTATGCTTTGCGCTTTCAACACACAGGCTGAATAGCTTTCCTGAGTCTCTGAGCATATATGGGCAAACAGGTCAGTACTGATTTGGAGCTTGTATGCAGTCTATGGGGACAGGGGATCTATGTGTCTCTATGGGGAATTTATACACAAGTACTTGTTTTCAATGGCTGCCACCAGTCTTACAAATTCCAGATGATCAGATTCACTTAAAGAATTGAATTGAATGATTCATAGACTCCTGGATATGGCTGAGAATGAGTGACCATGTATTTATGACAAGAACAAAAGGTGCATATCCCAATTTGCACTACTTCATTGCATTTTGTAGTACAAAGACATATTTAATAAAAAAAAACAAAGTGTGGAACATTGGACAATTCATGCACACAAAAGGGTAATCTTATAGGCTTTAAAACATTTGGTTTCTGATTCATAAATTGCGGAATTCAGTGGTTGGATATTTCCTAATTTTCCATGTTGTCCATAGCAACATTTTATATGACACCATTCATGTAGGTATCTGATACTAGCACTAAAGTACATTCATGTCTCTCATATCATCACAGACCTGCTTTCTTGTTGATTATGAATACAAATGACTTTAGCACATGTTTGCATCTCAGTTATCGGCTGTAGAGGACAGGAGCGCCACTGAACGGATCTGCAATAATTCAACCCTGATGTTTTCGGAATAACTTTCTGAATATGACCCCTGAACAAACAGATAGTCCTGTCCCCAACTCATGAAATTGTTTGAGTAGGCACTGCTGTGTAGAACGAGACGGTTCAGTTATAGTTTTTGGTTTCAGTTTTCAATTGGCTTTAAATGACTTGCAGTTGTTTAAGTTGTCTCTGCATATTAAGCTGTGAAGAAGAAGGTATTTTATCCCTGAAAAAGTGACTACGACTGTAAATTTGTTCCATTCTTTGTACGGTCTTGTTACATTTTGCAACTATATTATGTAATTTAAAACTAGCATAGAGCTAATTTAGCCTGAGACAGATGTTTATTGCAGTTGCTTACAAGGGGTGAGAGGTAAGCCTGGATTTGTTTACACTGCATGCCTGCTGATCCTGAATCCTGGGATCTAACCTGGGCTGCCCCTGAATGTTTTATTCACCCTCACACAAGTCTCTCATTCCCTGTGTTTGGATGTCTCATCCACACACACACACACACACACTCTCTCTCTTTTCCTCCCTCTCCATCCCTCTCTCAACTCAACTAGGTCACAGCAGCATCTAATGTAGATCAGGGCTTCCCATGAAAATGTCAACAGAATAATTTCAAAGAGTGTTGTAGCCTTTATATACAATAACCTTTTTCGTACAGTATAAGATAAACTCTCTTAAGAGTGACAGCTTTCCGGAGAAACAACTAACCTCTAAACCTTGACCTATATATGTAAATAATCCACCTTTATTCATAATACATCTGTTGAATCAGAGCTACAGCAGACTTTTTCAGTGGCTACACTGGTCTTTCCATCTCTTCTGTAATTCTATGGCCACTGTTCATTGTGAAAACACTGGAAAACGTAAAATTGGACTTCTGTTCTTAGAATGAAAGATGTTTTTCAGTTCAAGCACAATATAATGCTTGTTTTCAAGCATTCAATATAGTGACACTTTGCCATTCACTGTTGCAGTCTGCCAAGGATTTGATGCTAAATCCTCAGTTTCATGTCTATTTTGAGTATTCAGAAAGCAAATATAAGATACACTGCTATTTACATTGGCTGAATATAGAAAATAATTAGTTCTAAAATACTTTATTTTTATTATAATTTCTTTATTTGAAATATTATTATACTTTTTAATTATATTTACTTAATTGTTTTGCCTGTTTGTTTATGCACAAATAAATTTGCATACACACTATGTCATTATGTCATCATCACAAACCACTGCAGAGTGAATCAAGCAGCAAATGTATTGATTCAGCCAATAATGCCCATACAAATATTCATACACTTAAAAAAAAAAAAAGCAAAAAAAAAAAGCAATTGAGATATTGTGGTGTTTGGTCTTAATGAGCACGGTGTGAACACTGAATGGCCCGCTGGGTGTGTATGTGTGTGTCCATGCTCATCAGCCAATAAAAGTCTGTCTGTCAGCCTGACAACATTCCTGTAGCACCACATGATTCAGCAAAACTTCACCAAACAGTTTAAGATATTCTAGCTGAGCCCCGAGTGTGAGATTTTAGAATTTTAGAATGTATAGCCTTATTGTTTCCATGACGACATGTCATGCAAGTAAATGTATTTGTTAGTTTAACCACTTTTACAATGACTGTGTTAGTTGATCTATAGCTCTACCGGGTGACGGTGCCGCCGTGTTAAGTTTGCGCTGAATCTGAGCTGTGGGATTTAAAACATGTAAATTCATCCTTTTCTCCCAAAAGATATTAAAGTAAGTCTCCAGTAAACTGGGATAAGAGCAGATTAAACTTTATAGTTATCTACAAAATCTGTACATGATATATAATAAAACATGTTTTCAGTTTATATTTGTAAGGATCATTATTGCTGCTTTCATAGACATCAGTGAATTCAGCAGTTGATGACGTGATGCACTTAACAAGGGTGTGATCGTACACTTCAGGGACAAGCCAAGACTGATCACACCGGTGTGATCGTACACGTCAAAGTGTTTTAATACCATCAGAGCCACTTAACCTTTTGTAAGCTTTTTGGTACTGAACACAGTAGATCGTGTGACAGCTTTCAACTTTAACACTAAATCATGAATTTATTATTAAACAGCTTGGTTAGTGTCATGCTAACACCAAAAAGTCCAGCAGTTTCACTCAAGCTTGAAGTAACATCTGCTGGAAGCAGAGGGGAATTGGAGAGAAGTTTGGCAGAGAATGGCATGAGTTTGATAGGTAGGCTGGAATGAGAAAATCTCACTCACTTTGACAGCATAAGCACTGACTATCACTGTCTGCGCTATTATAGAACTACAGTATAACAATGAGAGCACTTGCATGCACAGTCTTTTGGCAATTATGCTAAAGAACCTGACAAAATACACATATATTTGTGCATTTTACATCGGTTTCATTCTTGATGTCATCATCTTATTAAGTCTCATGTCTGTTTACGTTCTGATGTCCAAAAAATGTAACATATTGTCACTTTAACATGTTTTTCTTCTTGTTATCCATTTCTTTTTTGTTTCTTTTTTTGTAACAAGCATTTTGTTGTACATATAAACACACTCATTGTTAGCATTGAAGTGACCTTATTATGACTAGAATGTGATTCCCACACAGATGGTTTTGACATTACAATAAATGTAACAAAAAAGAGTGCAGGTGGTAGTGAAGTGTCACTATAAAAATATTAAAACTAGTCAATCATTTCTCAAAACACAATCTCAGTAAAAAAGTCACAGACAAATGAGCAAAACATACTGGCATAAGTAAATGCATCAGGATAATATGCATGTACATTAAATGTAATATCTGCATAAATGAAATCTATCCGATTTTGTTCTTTCCAATCTGCCTTCACCAATGATGCTATTTTTATCTGTGCCATTGCCACACATCAGACAGAGTGGTTAGTGTTTGTGTGTGTGTGTGTGTGTGTGTGTCTGTGTGTGTGTGGGGGGGGTTGGTTGGCGACTCATTAAACCTGTAAGATTGTGAAATGGGCAAGGTTTTTCTCTCTGTTTCCCTCTCCTTTTCTCACTGTCTTTCTCCTTCTCTGCGTATAAATGGCTCACTGAGGCAAGGAAACCCTCTGGGGTCATGGAGCTTCTAGCCAGTCAAATAACATCTTCTCCTGGGGACCCTTTCTCCATCTCAAACCCATGCCTACCCTCAGCCTGCACAGGTTCTGATCCTAAATGCGGCACTTTGCTGACAGGAGTTTGCACGTGTTTGGCTGCTTTACATGGGAATTTCTCTACTGAAGCTTTGTGATATTGTAATGTCATCTCTTGTAGTTAGCCAGTTAGTTCCCCTCCCCAAACCAAACCAGAAGGGGGTGGTGTTAGCGCAGTGGATAAGACACATGCCTTTGGTGTAAGAGACCCGGGTTCGAATCCACTGTAAGACACCAATGTGTCCCTGAGCAAGACACTTAACCCCTAGTTGCTCCAGAGGCATGTGACCTCTGACATATATAGCAATTGTAATTTGCTTTGGATAAAAGCATCAGCTAAATGAATAAATGTAAATGTAATGTAAAGAAGAAATGAAAAAAGCAGAAACAAAGTATATAAGACATATTGCAAATCTATATTTCACTGTCATATCAGAATTTATAAGAATGTTGCTATTGTAAGATTAACTTTAGCAGCAAGAACTGTTATCTATAAAGTCATGAGATCATATACAGCATTCATAAGTGTGACAGCTCTCTCCTGAACTCCTGCTGAGACGTCTTACTGCTGATCCAGGATCAGAACCTCCCACTTGAACTTTTCCTGAGCTATTATTATGACTAGATATGAATGCTTTCTGATCGGTTGAAAAGGGGCAAGTGTAAAAACACCCCCAGTTAACAATCTCACCTTTGATTGGATAAACGTGTTCGGATGGTTCTACATATGAATAATGCACAAAATCTTCTCTAAAACTATACTTCATCACTGATGACGATATGCACTGCCGTCTATCATTGTATGTGAGATTTGCACACCCGATAATCTACATTAATTTACATTTATGCATTTAGCAGGTGCTTTTATCCAAAGTGACTTTAAATGTTTTAATTAGTATCATTAGGAAATCTTACAACCAACTAAGAAGAAGAAAGATTATTATAAATTATAAAAGAATATTTAAATTATACTTTAATTATTATAATTATTACAATCAATATGAATATTAGTTGGTTTTATGATAATAACTAAACAAAATATAATTATCATAAACTTTATGTTTAATTATTATATTTAAATAACAGAAACAATAATAAAAAGTGTTGGTCATTATACATTATTATAATAATTTTTATTAATGAGTGTTACTAATTGTTGTAAAGTTGTTATTATAAATAACAAATAACAGCTATAATAATAATAAATAACAATCATCATCATCATCATTATTATTGTTAATAAATAATAATAATATTTTGTTGTATTGTTAATAATGTTGTCGTTTGATAATATTTTAACCCAAGTAAAAAAAAAAAACTTCCATGAATAATAATAATAATAATAATAATAATAATAATAATAATAATAATAATAATAATGATTATATAATAATTTTATTATTATTTTAAATCCAGGAAACAGAAAAAATTACCCTCCAGGAAAATTAGCTCTCTATGATGCAAGTCCAGTTTATACCAAATCAAATTGCCCTATGGCGTGTCACTGGTTGACATTATATAACAATATATTCACAGCTATGGCTGCATTATCAGTGGCTGCTCAATAAGCCCCAGTTGAACAAGTAACTCTTCTCTTCTCTTTGTTCCACAGGTAAATCTACAACAGCCCCATCCAGTAAAGCCCTTCCGCAACTCACATTCAACTTCATAATCACTGAACTTTTGGAGTCACACAGTCATTCTCCTGAGGTGAAAATGTGTATGACGCTCCTGTAATTTTGCTCCTAAACATGCAAAAATAGCCAAAAGGGAACAGCATTCAAAATCACTATTTCCTTAAAAGTATTACATAAGAATAAACTGTCAGGCTTGGGTGAAAAATCTATTTTTTTTTGGACACTAATTATTGAGTGTCATGCACATATGTAACTGGAAACAACCACTAGTCGGTCAGATAGCTATAGCATTGCAGTTTGAAAGGCAAAGAGGTAGCGGAGCTTACTTTGTCAAACAGCTACTCTGCAGCCCTGTGTGTTGGAATGCAAAAGTGATGTCTTCATGAATGCATTAGAATGCCTTATTTTCTCAAACACATATACACGCAGACAAACATGCAAACTCCTTGTTCGTAAAAGAACATAGATTATGAGGCCACGACATGCCAGCATGGCAAAACAAGAAGAACAAGAAGTAAACAAAGTGAAACCTACTGAAATGGCGACACTGTCTTTCTCTCCCCCTCTCTCTGTCTCCTCACACACCGTAGGTCTGAAAGTCTGCACCCGTCTTTTACTTTTGCTCTTTAAAGCGCTTTATTCGTCCCTCAATGCACACTCTTTCACTTCTCTCCTCTGTTCTCCCGAGCTTTCTTTGTCTGAGCTCGGTATTCCGCTAGCACTTGGAGAGATGGAGGGAGAGAGAGTGGAGAAGCAGGGAACTGCAGCCACTCTGGAAAGGCAGTTGAAAGAGCGGGAGAGCGAGGGAGAGAGAAAGTAAAAGAGAGAGAGAGAAAGAGAGAGAGAGAGAGGTATGGAGGGAAGGAGAGACACAGACAGACAGGGAGGAGGGGAGTGAGAGAGTTGGAGCATAGGAAGGGAGCTGTGAGCAGAATGTGTGAGGCGGTAGAGAGTGAAGCGTGTGAGCCGGTCTCCAGAAGCGATGAGACACTGCAGCAGCAGCAGTAAGTGTAGAGGATGCAGAGCCAGACTTACTCACCTCTTCTGATCGACCGACAGACAGACAAACAGACAGCTTAGACCCTTGGCTTAGAAGATGCACAGGCTGCTGGGCCAAAAACAAAAGGAAGCAGAAACTGTATCACAAGATAAACAAACCAGTCTGCCCAAAGCCAGAGAACAAAGGACAGCCTGGAAATGTATAACCTTAATCGGTCTCTCCCATATTAATTCAGCCATAGACAGTCTGTTTCTAGTCACTCCCTGCCCTGCTCTCCCCACAGACTAAAGAGTCTACAAAGCCATATGAGCGTGCTAGCGTGTGCAGCAGTGTGGGTGTCTGTATTTGATATAGAATATGAATTATGTGCCAGTAAAAATGTGCCTCATTGAAAATTAAGCAAACACCGTGGTACACAATGGCTAAGTCTACATCTACTTTAAATCCCTGCTGACAATTGCTTCATTTAACAACACTTTCAATAAAATCTCAATTGATTTAGTTATATTTCTAATCAAAACCAAGACAAAAAGGATGAACAATAAATTCCAGTTCTTTTCAAAACCTTTGAACCAATTTGACAGGATTTTAAAAGCATTTTAGTACAACTTACATTGTTATTTTATGTTTTATTTGCAGAATCTTGAGAGATTCACAAGTGCTGAAACATAAGCGGACAGCACCTGGTGCTGAAACAAGGGGAAACACTGGACAGCCCCTGGTGCTGAAATAAAGAACCTACTGGACAGCTCCTGGTGCTGAAATGAAGCAGAGATGGCAGTTAATTTTAGACCCCCCCCCCCCCCCCAATATTCTCTCTACCCATGCAAGAAAAAACCCACAAAACAAGGCAGCCGGGTTACCTCTCAATGGTGTGGCGCATATAATGGCAGCTGTCTTGGAAATGCCTTCCTAATCACGTTAATAGGTTTAATCAGTGAATTAGCAGCAGGAAAATGTCAGAGTGGCCAACATAAAATGGAGAAGCTAATTAATGGAAAGGGAGCATGTCTATCATGCCAGTGGTGGGGACAGGCGTGAAGGGTGCTGTTCCTCATGAGCATTGCTCGAGTGGGGCTGCTGTGAAATGCAACCCTGTGGCAATTACGCATATGAGAGCAGACTCCCATTAGATGAAATGCATATGTACTTGGCTGATATCCCAGAACCCATGTCTACACTTTCAGTATTCACGAGCAAGGCTAACCATTGTGACTATGAATGCATGTTGCCGTCTTTTTCTAAAGTGAAGAACATACGACATGCGTTGTTCAATGTGCACGTGCCATAGTGGGCTACTTAGAAATGCCTACGCCTTGTCTGCCTGAAAAAACAGGCCGATCAATAGACTTCGAATGCAGTCGTGAGCGTACGTACACACAAACTTGCGCACACACGCACATTCAATCACCAATAATGAGGCTCTCGTAGCCGCAGTGTTTGGAGAAGCCTGTCTAGACCCTCCGATCCAATAGATCTCGACGTTCTCCAGGAGATGAGATCAGAAATCAAATTCTTAATCCTTAACTCAAGAAAATGAAAAACACAGCTCTAGGACCAGGAGAAACAGGCACTGTGGTGGGAAATGAGGAGACAGGCGGAAAGAGGCAGGGGGAACGAGAGCATCCTCTGCCACGGAGAGCAAGGGATTTGGGGGTGGAGGGGGTTGGGGTGGGTGGAGGGAGGAAAGAGCGGTAATTAAAGGAGAAAGGCAGGGGAGGCTGGGAGAACAGGAGACTGGAGGAGACATGTACACACGCACACACACATACAAGCAAAGGGAAAGAGCTGAGGCAGCGAGGGAGAGGAACGGAGGGGTGCAGACATGTCTCCCCTAGTGGAAGAGACAAATGCATTGTGATAGGCTGGTAAGCCTCATAGGAGCTGATTTATTTCCTAAGAAGGTGTGTAGGGCTGTGACACACTCATGCACGGATACTCACATACACATGGGCCTACTCGCAGTGACTTAGATCAACACATGCATAAAAATACATATATTAAGTATAAGAGAAAAGTAACACACTCGGATAATAAACATAAATTATCAGAGGCGTGCAAAAAACGGTCTGTAACAAAGAAATAGATCTTCTATGGATCTGTTTTCACGATTCTTTCTCTTTCCTCTCGCCGTCTCCACCATTAATCTCTCTGTAGGTCTCTGACTCGCTTTCTCACTCTCTCTCCTCGCTCGCTGCCAAAATTTGCTGTTGCAGAAGCGACAGAACGCGACCTTCCGTTAAGGCTGCGCCAAACGAGGAGCGCTCATCAGCCATGCAAATGAGTGTGCATTCATTAGTGCTGACAGATGGCCTGCTGGAGAGATGATGATGGAGGAGAGAGGAGGGAGCATTTCTCACTCATTTGCTGCAGAGAGGTGGAGAGAAAGGGTAGAGTGTGTCAGAGGTGTGAGGGGTTGGCTGAGGCAGGGTGGTTCAGATCCATTCACCGAACTGTTATCATCAGCTTTGGGTTTGGATACCATGTGACAGTGACAGGTGCTGGACTTAGCATTCCATTGTATGTGTGTATGTTTGAATATGTTTGTGAGTGTCTTCCTATGTCTGTTTCATCCACCATATTGTGTTCTTCTTATGATTATAGCTTGTGTTGGCTCGGTTCTACTGTGAATGGTATTGGAGAAAACATACAAAGCTTTGTAAACAGGAAGTTAATGTTAGACAGAACAAATTGTTGTCTTCTTTGTGGAAGTATGTGAAGTGTTTCTTTCAGTCTGTGTTATTCTTTTGTTAAGTGTACAGATTACATAAGAAATGCACACCCACACACCTATACATTATATGCATGTATATGTGTGTGTGTATATATAGGAGAGAGGGAAGGATGGATGACATATTGATAGACATAGATGGATCAACAGACAGAAACTGATAGACATGGATGGATGGAGGTATAGACATGGCTGTATCAACATATAGACAGATCGGTGGATATATGGACAGACAGACAGACAGACAGAGAGTCATATATATAGAAAGAACAGAGACAGAATCTTAATTTAAGCCATAATTACTTCGCTGTAGTCAAATGAACATCCCTCTATTTGCACTTAATGGAGATTCCACATGCACACACACATACACACACCCTCTCATGCCCTGTTTTTGTGCTACTGAATTTCACACATCAATCAGTGGTTTGATGAAGATTCAGAACAAGGGAGTTGGAGAAGGCAAGACCTCTGTGTGTGAGAGAACGTGTTGTGTGTTTATATTTGTGTGTGTGCACATGCCTCTGCTACCTCCCCAATCCAGGCATGTTTGAAGGCTATGACGGTGTGACCTACTTTAACTGCCTGGCTTGAATAATGTATCTCGCAGAGACAGAGAGAGAGAGGAGAGAGATAGCAAGTGAGTGAAGAGGGGGCTAAGAGGCGTGAGAGAGAGAGAGAGAGTAAAATGAGTGCGAGAAAGAGGAAGAAAAGGAGCGTGAAAAAGAGAGTGAGCGAGAGAAATAGAGAGAGAGAGAGAGAGAGAGAGAGAGAGAGAGAGGAGAAGGAAAGCAGAGAAACCCACAGCATGGTTTGTCATTCACACATCACTGTCAATATGCCTCAGTGTCAGCAAACAGTCTCCACTAGTGTGGAGTTAAAAGCAAAGCTGGAATGAGCGAGAAAGAGCGAATGAGGCAGAGAGAGAGAGAAAGGCCGTCAGTGCAGGGTTCAAAAATGAAAAGAAAGCCCAGGTTTTTAACAGTCTGCAGTGCAGCCGCTTAGCTGGAGAGGAGGGGAAGGGGCGCAGATGGTTCGCAAGCATCCACACAAATGCTGCTTCATCCAGCACCTCCTTGTCACCTTTGTAACATGAGTCCCTCTTAAAGTTCCCCGCTGAAAAGACCAGCATAGACTAGTATGAATTTGTGGATGGTCTAGCTGTAGGACTGTCATAGCTATGCTGTTTGCTTTGTCCACCAGGTCCACCAACATTACTTTTCTGGTGAAGATTATTGACCAAGGTACTATACACCAAAATCCCAGCCATCTTGGTGATATTTTTGAAAGTTCTACATAGGCAGCAACTCTGTACTCCACACAGATAGCATGGGTGGCTCGATTTACAATTGATTTTAATATATTTTGGTGTTCTATCATATCTGAAATACAAAATTCTAAGACACTGATTTATCTTCCAATCAACAGAATTTCACCTTACTTTTTGGTCTTATGAATATCAGCAACTGCACCATATTGCATGTGTGGTCATCTTAATAAAAATTAGTTTCCTCCCTCCATATTCTCACTATATTACACAATGCACTATAAAATCTTATATAACAAATATCATACTCAACAAAAACACAACTAGATTTATTTATTTTTTATTTTGACTAAGGACTCGCTAAAATATATATATATATATATTTCTGACTATTATTTTTTCTAATATATTATGCAGATATACACATGTTTGTTAACTTGTTTTACATTGAGTGAAAAAAATTAATGTCTTGTTGTGCAGTAAAAAAAAAAAAAAAACACAAAACAGAAAATTTAAAAATACATTTATTTACGAAGCAACACTGCACAAGACATTTGTACCGGTTTTCATAAAAATAAAATAAGTTAATTCTTTCTTACTGCATTGGAAGATCTTCAGTCTAAAGTTAAAAATAAATAAAAACAAATCTATAAATGTATCTTGTTTTAAGGATTTTAAGATATTTTGGCTGTAATACCAGACAATTCTCCTTAGGAATATGATTTTTTTTTAACAATATTTTCAGTATTAAATATAACATTGAATGTAATCATCATTCCACCCGCCTCCACCATCTTGGATGCACTTTCCACAATGCATTCTGGGATTGCCTTCTCCATGAGGGACATATGTATGCTGCTGTAAAATATGGTCAACTGAAATATTTGGAACAACCTTCGGGTCGGGAACACACCTTTTCTAGGCACCACTACCCAAAACAAGACATATGGAGGTCAAATCAGAAGGTTTGGAAGACATGGAGTAAGACAGACAACATGGAGGAATAAAACCAGTCTCTTATTGTCTGTGCTTAATTCAAGCTGTTTTTCCAAGATTTTAAAGACAGAAATCATTTTGCATAAAGCCTGGAGCATACTTTTCATTTAACCCTAAGCTCTCGAGCCGCTCCCTGTGTCTGTCTGCTATGTGTGAAGAAGGTTTAAGCAGCACTACGGAGACTCATTCAACAGCCATATGCTTTTAAAAGGTGTAGGTGCACACTGACTAATACATGCGGTGGCTAATTGGATAATTGTAGTAATGCGACTGACTCAGTCTGTTGATTGTGTGTGAGATTCTTGCCCACAGTGTTTAGAGGTGCCTGAATGCAAGGATAAATGACCCACATCATCCATCTGAAACCAGGAGTGCTAAATGGCTGTCTGTTTCCCTGGTGTATATGATGATGACATTTATGATCATGCAGACAGACTGAAAGCATCTTCAAATCTCATTCAAAAGGCACAAAAATAACAAGCATTAACAAATTTAATTTAAAGGTGAAATGCATCATTTTCTTATAACAATTTAACATGTCGAGACAATTCTAATTCAGCCTTTTTATAAGTAAGCCTATATAGTGATGAACAAAAAATATTTGTACCCCTACTTCTCCCAGAAAATTGGTGCAATTGCAAATGCTTTGGTGTTCTCATGTTTATTTAAAAAAAAAAAAAAAAAGATTCTACACAGATCTCTAAAAATGGACTGATCAAAATTATTAACACTTAATATTTGGTAGCACACCCTTTGGAAAAAAATACTGAAATCAATCACTTTCTGTAACCATTGAGTTACTTACAGCTCTCTACTGGAATTTTGGACCACTCTTCATTTGTAAACTGCTCCAGGTCTTTCAGATTTGAAGGGGTTCTTCTCCCAACTGCTGTTTTTAGATCTCTCCACAGGTGCTCTATGGGATTTAGATCTGAGCTCATTGCTGGCCACTTCAGAACTCTCTAGTACTTTGTCTTAAACCATTTTTGAGTGCTTTTTGAAACATGCTTTGGGTCATTGTCCTGCTGTATGACCCATGACTGGTAACGGAGATCCAGCGTTCTGATACTGTGCCCTACATTGTGCCCCAGAATTCTTTGGTAGTTTTCAGGTTTCATAATACCATGCACACAGTCAAGACATCTAGCCTGAGGCAGCAAAGCAACCCCAAAACATCAGTGAACCTCCACCATGTTTGACTGTAGGGACAGTGTTCTTTTCTTTGAAGGCCTCATTTAATTTTCTGAAGACAGTAGAATGATGTGCTTTACCAAAAAGCTGCAAAACAGCTTGAAGCATGAAGTGCTTTAAAACTTCCTGGTATATGGCTGTGTTGACCTTGGACCACAGAAAACACAGTGGAACAACACCATTGACACCAACAGATGACTCTCCTCTCGTCCTTCAGACTCTGGGACCCTGATATCCACAGGACATTCTCCCAGATGGATCTTGGCTTCCTCAGGTATATTTGGCCAACTCCAGCCTGCCTTTTTTATCTTATTGTGTCAGCGGTCAGCCAGGCAGTTGGGTCTCCTACCATAGTGTTCTTTTTATTATAATATTTTGAACAGTATGTCACTTAACGTGGCATTTACCAAAGTTATCCACTGTTCACCATTTGTTAGTTAGCTATAAAACAAAAACAAATAGGAGCTTTTTTTGTAATTACAATTATATATGCACATTTGAATAAATCTGTAAGACTATGTGCAAATGAGTTGTAAAGAGACGTTTTATTTGAGTTTAAATATATCAGAAAAAAATGGTAGCTGAATATTATAGCTCTGTATTTAATTTCTTTAAGATAATCAGTATCAGTAGTATAAAATCAGTATCGGCTAATCAGCTCGGTATCAGCAGAAAAAATACACACACACAGACACACACACACACACACACAAACAAACGTAATTTAAATATAAAAAATAAACATAAATATTGTATTTTATGTTTAAAAGTTTGGGGTCTGTATGATTGAAGGATCATGTGACACTGGAGTAAAGACTGCTGAAAATTCAGCTTTGCCATTACAGGAATAAATGAAATTTTAAACAGAATTAAAAATTAAACAGAACAGAACTTAGTTATTTTAAATTGTTATAATATATTATATAACAATATTACTATTTTCACTGTATTTTTTATCAAATAAATGCAGCCTTGGTGAGCATGAGACAAAAAAATATATACTGACCCCATTGTAGTGTATATATAAAAAAAGATTAAAACATATAATTATATATTTAAGAAAACATGTGTTTATGAGTAATCTTTCCCATTGTATTTGCTGCCAGTAATGGCACAGAAATACACAATTCAGCTTTACAGTGTTTACTTTAGCATGCTGGAGCAAAATCTGATATCTTCAGTAATTTACTATATCTCATTTCATTCTTTAAGTTTGGTAGAAGCTAAAAAAATCACAGAAGAGACAGACATGAATCTTCTGAACCACAATGCATTATGGTCCCTCTTTCATTGGTAATGCAGCTTTTCAGCTGAAAACTCTTGTATATAAACATCAATCCGCCGTAATGTCAGTGGATTTATATCGGGTGTGTGTCCCATCGAGGCAGTGACATGGATCACTAGGTTCAGCAAAGCTCCTCATCAGTGCTTCCGTGCTGTGTATGTCATCCAGTCTTAGAGTACCCACAATGCTCTGGGCCAAGGCATCTCTCAAGCCTCAGTGGAGGTCACCATCCCCAGCAAAGGTAGACCAGAGGACACGCTTCTTGAGACGACCCGTCGGGAGTACTGGAGGAGGCTTAAGGGCAAGGTTGTTTTAAAGTGAAGAGGATTTTGGTGCATATGCATTCTGCTGTGTGGGAGATGAGAGTACAGCCTTTCCCAGCAGGCTTTAGATGCAGACAGAGCCCCTCTGTTTCACACCCCTCTGTTCTTGTCTGAAAAGGGAAGCAAGAGGAGAGAGTACAGGCTTGTCTTGACCCGCCTGGCTTTACCAGTGGTGTGTTTGTGTACACTTTTATTGTTATGCAGGCTAAACAATAGTGCTGTTCCAAAACCTGACTAGCTGCCTCAATGTCTACTACTCAGCAAACACAATTTCAATAGTTTGACATAAGCATGTTGCTAAGCAGTGTCAATTGCTAATATGGATATTTTTATTACATTTAACTATATCTAAGCTCATTTATAATCAAAATATCTTTCAGCCCATACACCAGTTTTGGATGAATTTTCATGCAGTGTTGTTTTAGTATTTTTTTCTATTACAGTATATAAATATTAATATTTAAATGAGCTTATATTTAATATTTTCAGCTTGCATTTTAACTCTAGTTTGTTTTAGCAATCTAGTTTTTTATTTTTATTTAAATTCCAATTTAGCTTTCCCTTATCTTTATTTTTATCTTTTATCTTGTTTTAAATTAACTTCAACTTATTTAATTTCAGTTAGTATCCAAGGCATAATTTTTTAGTTTTCTAAAGTTTATGTTTTTCACCTAATATTTATATTTTATTTTAGCTTCATTATCTTTTTATTAATTTATACTTTTAATAGCTTTTTAAGTTAAATTGATCGTTCAACCAAAAATGTAAATTCTGTCATAATTTACTCAACCTCATGTTGTTCCAAACCTGTATGCATTTCATTCTTCTGCTGAGCACAAAAGAAGATCTTAAAAATAAAAAATAAAAATAAGCTCATTATTACCAAACAGTTTTGGATCCCATTGACTTCCACTGTATTTTTGTCCATACAATGGAAGTTAATGGGAACAAAAAACATTCAATTGAGTTAATGACGTCAGATTTTTTTGGGTGGACTATTCCTAACAACCAGTTTTTATTTACTTATATTATTTAATTAATTCTTGTCTTTTATGCAAATCATATAGGTGCTGGTCATATAATTATAATATCATCAAAAAGCTGATTTATTTCACTAATTCCATTTAAAAAGTGAAATTTGTATATTACATTCATTAATTACACACAGACTGATATATTTCAAGTGTTTATTTCTTTTAATTTTGATGATTTTAACTGACAGCTAAGGAAAATCCCAAATTGAGTATCTCAGAAAATTGGAATATAACTTAATCTAAAGACCAATACAAAGAAAGGAATTTTTGAAATCTTGGCCATAAAAAGTATGAACATGAAAAGTATGAGCATGTACAGCACTCAATATTTAGTTGGGGATCCGTTTGCCTGATTTACTGCAGTAATGTGGCGTGGCATGGAGTCGATCAGTCTGTGGCTCTGCTCAGGTGTTATGAGAGCCCAGGTTTCTCTGATAGTGGCCTTCAGCTCTTCTGCATTGTTGTGTCTGGCATATCGCATCTTCCTCTTCACAATACCCCATATATTTTCTATCGGGTTAAGGTCAGGTGAGTTTGCTGGCCAATTAATAACAGGGATAACATTGTCCTTAAACCAGGTACTGGTAGCTTGTGTAGTGGTATGGACTCAAGTAGTCATGTTTGTATTGTTTTCATTAATATTATGACTTATCATCTGTTAAATATGGTTCTTGCTTTAAATGTATATTAAAATAGAATTGTATATTATACTGTATAACTATGCCAACTTGAAGATCACTTAGACCTGTAGACGCTGGCGGGTGACGCTAGAGGGTGATCATGAGACGCAGGAGATAGAGCTTCATTTATATATGAAGAAGCCACTCTTGCAGCCACTGATTCACAATTGAAAGATTTCTTTCTCTCTCTGTTTATGTGTTTCTGCAGGTAAGATAAGTGATGTGGCATCGCAGTTTGAGTTCATAAAGTGTTTATACTTTAGTTATTTGTGTTAGTTTGATGACTTTGTATACATAATCGATCACTTTAGCGGTTGATGTGCGGCCGGCCGCACCCGCGCGATGGATTGCGCAATCGCGGCTGGGAGGCGGCTGACGCTGCTGCGTTGGTGGAGGCCGCGCGATGCATTGACATGGGTGCTTAGTGTCCTCAGTAATATACTTGTAATCACTCGTTATTATGAGAGTTTATATTTGTTTATTGTAACGATTGTGTTTTGTACATCTGTCATGTTTTAGAGTCAACTAAATTGCTGATAAAGATCGTTTACAACAGAGCACATAGAGAGAAGTAGTTACTAAAAAGTAAACAAAGAGCTTACACCGTTTGTGTATGATTATTGAGTATTATTTTCGGATGTCATGGAAATGTTAATGTGTTACAGACAGTATAGCAATTTATTCTCATTTTCTTTCAATGTATTGTGATATGATTGTTTAAAGTGAGTTTAAGGACATAGAGCTTCATTTATATATGAAGAAGCCACTCTTGCAGCCACTGATTCACAATTGAAAGATTTCTTTCTCTCTCTGTTTATGTGTTTCTGCAGCAATAAAACAATATATGTGCCACCAGAAGTCTCCGCCTCTTCTGTGTGTGCAACATCATGGCGAGCCAGCCAGGAGAGAACTGCTGATTGGATGTGAGAAAGACAGTTCCTCCCTGAGACGAACCTAGAAAACAACAGAAGATTCATCAATAAAGAGAATTCTATAAAGTAGATTAAAGAGACGGAATTCAAATCAAGAAAAAATGGAAGAACTTCAAGACTGCGTTAGTTCCAAGTTTCTGATGCTCGAGAAGCCTGAACTTATAAAAGTCTGCCTCCATTTAAAGTGCAGCGAGCCATCAGGTGAAGGTTTCTCAGGCCAGACGAGGCGAGCGCTGATAAGGCTGGCGGAGGGAACGTTGGATGAAATTGAGGAAAGTTTAGAAGAGGGGCAATATGCAGAAAGCCTTAATGAACTTCTGTGTTTCATAGAGTCCCTTAAGAAACCAGCCGAGCTCAAAGAGTCACCGGTGACCCAGGCTGAGATAGAGAAGTTAAGGAAAGAGTATGCAGAACTACAGCAGACACATGCAAATGCCCGTCGTGCATTAGAGGAACAGATTGGGCTACTTGAAGAAAAACATCAGAAAGGAATAGAGGAAATGAGTGTGAAAAAACAAGTCACAAGACACGAACCGATTCCAGAAGTTACTCTGAGGAGGGAATTCCGAGTCTTCGGACAGATTGGAGAGGCTGGCCAAAAGGAAAAATTGTCATACACAAGCCTCAACAACCAGATTGAATCAGGAGTGAGGAAGGGGTATGCAGAGGCAGAAATCATTGAAGCAGTTATCAGAGCAGTGAGTCCTGGCCTTCCCCTCAGGGAACTCCTTGAAATTAAGCGAGACCTCACACTTTCCACATTAAAGACCATCCTCAGAGGACATTATAAAATAGACTCTTCGTCTGATCTACTGCACAGGCTCATGAACATCTCTCAGGAACCCAAGGAGTCTGCTCAAAGTTTCCTGTTCCGAGTCATTGAACTGAGGGAGAAACTACTGTGGACATCTGGAGATGAGCAGGATGGAGAACAGTTTAGCCCGGAGCTCATCCAACGAAAGTTTCTTCGCTCTGTGGAGACAGGCCTTCTAAATGATGCAGTTAAGTTCCAAGTCAAACCATACCTCAGTGATCCTAAAATATCAGATGAAGTGTTGATTGAGAAAATCGGTGAAGCTGCTAATCTGGAATTGGAGAGACAAACAAAGTTAAAGAAAGCAGTGACTCAAAAACCTCTTAGACTAAGTGAAGTTCAAACAGTAGAACATGTCTTCAACACTGAGCGATATTCAAGCAGCGAGATGGAGACACAAGGACAGAGGAAAGAGACATTAATGAAAGACATTAACACTGTCAGAGACAAGAAGAAACAGGCACAAAGCAAAGATACTGACAATGACACTGCTAAAGCAATTGAAGATCTCAGAGCAAACGTCATGGAAATGACCAAAATGTTCAGAGAGACAATGGAAGCGACCAGATCACAGTTTCACCCACCCATGACTCCACTTCGAACTGAGAGGAGACCCAAAGGCTGCCATTCATGCCAGGAGGCCCAAAAAGGTGAAGAGTGCAGGCACTGTTATCGCTGTGGACAAGATGGACATTTGTCACGGGGCTGTCGACAAAGGAGGCCGGCATCGGGAAACGGGAGGGGACTGCTGAGTTGGACCCCCCAGTAGTCCATTCTGCCATCGGGTCCCAGACGAGTTCAGAGGCGCGACAGCCATCCAGACTTGTGCAAAGCAAACAAGACAGTAAAGAAAATAACATTCAACCTGCTACTCACCCAGATGTGACCAATTCTGCTGATAAGTTACTATCCCTTGCTACACCTAAACTTTTGAACATCATTGGAAAAAGGTGCCTGGTCCACTGCCGCCTCAATGATGTCGCAGTTGAAGCCTTATGGGACACAGGAGCCCAAGCCAGTATTATCAACGCAGACTGGAGAGAACGACACTTACCACATACCACCGTTAGACCGATTGAGGAGCTCCTGGGGCCAGGAACATTGACTGGACTGGCCGCCAATCGCACAGAGATCCCTTTTGATGGCTGGGTGGAAGTGAGCTTCCGATTAAGTGATGATCCAGGTAAAGAAGGGACCCTGCAAGTACCTATGCTCGTGGCAAGTGATATTAGCGTGGCTGAAAACCCTATCATCGGTTACAATATAATTGAAGAGATAATTACCAGGTGGGAGAAACTGAGACCACGGTCCAGTACTGTCTGTAGGGTAAGCAAAGCTTTCTCTATTTCAATAAATAAAGCAAGATCCATGCTTAAACTGTTGAAGACAGTAAATTCAAATGTGACAGTTGGAACGGTGCGAGTTGGTAAACAAAGAATCCAGCTTAATGCAGGGCAAATAACCACTGTCTATGCACAAGCACACATTGGAGGGCAATTTCAAGAACAAAGCCTGTTATTCGCTCCAATTGAACCATCACCACTACCAGAAGGTTTAGTAATGCAGGAAGGCATAGTCAAAGTCGGTAATGGGAAGACAGCGAAAGTACCAATTGCCATCGCTAATACAGCCAGTCACCCAGTCATACTTACGCCACGACTCATCCTTGGCCACCTGGAAGTGGTAAAGACAACTTACCCAATAGCAACCGACCCTTTCCAGAGAAATGAGACTCAGATGGAGCAGGTGATAGAACAGCCAACATCCACGGTGCAGACATGTGGGGTGAGTGTTACACCACATCAATCAAAGAGACCCAGTCAGTGGGATCCACCAATAAAACTTGAACACTTAACAGAGTCACAGCAACAGATTGTACGACAACTGTTAAAGGAAGAGTGCAATGCTTTTGCTTTTGATGATAATGATGTTGGTTGTATCCCCTCACTCAACATGCATATTACACTCCATGACAAATCACCGGTGCAAAAGACTTATATTTCTGTGCCCAAGCCACTTTTACAGGAGGTGAAGGAGTATCTCCAAGATCTGCTAAACCGAGGGTGGATAAGCAAATCAAGATCTCATTACTCCTCGCCAGTCGTATGTGTGAGGAAAAAGGATGGAAGCCTAAGACTCTGCTGCGACTATCGTGAATTAAATCGCAAGTCTGTACCTGACAGGCACCCCATTCCCAGGATCCAGGATGTGCTGGACTCCCTGAGTGGCAGTTCTTGGTTTTCAGTCTTGGACCAAGGGAAGGCCTATCACCAAGGATTCCTGGATGTCGAGAGCCGACCCCTAACAGCCTTTATAACACCCTGGGGACTATTTCAGTGGAACAGGATTCCATTTGGCCTTAGTTCAGCTCCAGCTGAGTTCCAGAGGAACATGGAAGCCTGTCTGGAGGATTTGAGAGATGTTATATGTCAGCCTTACCTGGATGATAACCTTGTACATAGTACCTCTTTTGATGATCATGTGACTCATGTTCGCACAGTCCTCCAAAGATACCAGAAACATGGAGTCAAACTCAGTCCACACAAATGTGAACTGTTCCAAAGGAAAGTGCGGTTCTTGGGCCGTATCGTGTCTAAGGATGGATACTCCATGGATCCAGCTGAAATAGCCCCGGTACAGGCCCTGAAGCTCCGAAAACCAGCTACAGTGGGAGATCTGAGAAAAATTATGGGATTCCTCTCCTATTATAGGACCTACATACCAAATTTCTCTCGCCTGGCTAGACCTCTCTATCAGCTAATAGCGACACCACCTCAAAGCACAGAACCTGCTGAACCTAAGGGAAAGAAAAGAAGAGTCAGTACTAAGTCAAAAGGGCAGTTATCTCCCAACACACCCATACCTTGGACAAAGACTCATCAAGATGTGTTGAACACACTGATTGACCACTTAATAGAGCCACCAATCCTTGCTTATCCTGATCTGACTTTACCATTTGTTCTCCATTGTGATGCGTCACAGGATGGTTTGGGGGCAGTCCTGTATCAAAAACAAAATGGGAAGATGTCAGTGATTGCATATGGGTCAAGGACTCTCACACCACCGGAGAAAAACTACCACATGCATTCAGGAAAACTAGAATTTCTCGCTCTTAAGTGGGCCGTTTGCGAACGCTTTAGGGATTATTTGTTCCATGCTCCACATTTCGAAGTATACACAGATAATAATCCCTTAACGTATATTTTGACAACAGCCAAACTCAATGCAACAGGGCACCGTTGGGTCGCAGAGCTGGCTGATTTTAATTTCACCATCAAATACCGGCCTGGGAGATGCAATGCAGATGCAGATGGCTTGTCGAGGATGCCACTTGACATTGACCAGTACATGAAACTGTGCACAGAGGAGATAAACCAAGATGTGATAAGTGCTGCAGTGCAGGGTGTGGTTTTAATGTTGAAGGATGCTCCTCTGTGGACAAGTGGAATTCACTTACAAGCTGTACATCTGGTGGAAGACAACATCTCACTACCCACTAATCTGTGTCTGTCGCAGGAGCAGATCAAACAATCCCAAGAGAAAGACCCAGTTATCAGCCGTGTCCTGGAGTACAAAAAGAATAACAGTCGTCCATTCGGCCGCACTCTCAAAAAAGAATGCCAGGAGACCAGAATCCTTTTGAAACAGTGGACACGACTGCACTTGAGTGATGAAGGAGTCCTGTACAGAAAAGCAGGAAAGAGAAACCAGCTTATTCTACCGAAAGAACATCATCAAACGGTTTACAGAGAGTTGCATCAAGAGATGGGCCATTTTGGAACAGAGAGGACTCTAAGTCTAATTCGTGAAAGATTCTATTGGCCCCATATGCAAAAAGACACAGAGCACTTTGTAACACGTGTATGTGAGTGCCTGAAAAGGAAAAAACCTAATAAGATTACAAAAGCCCCATTGGTTTCAATTCAAACCACCTACCCTTTCCAGCTTGTGTCCATTGACTTTCTTCACCTTGAGAAGTGCAAAAATGGTTACGAGTACATACTTGTAGTGATGGACCATTTTACACGTTTTGCCCAGGCTTACGCCACAAGAAATAAGTCGGCAAGAACTGTGGTACAGCACGTCTTTGGTGATTTTGCCCTCAAGTTTGGCTTCCCTGAAAAAATCCACCACGACATGGGAAGAGAATTTGAGAATCACCTGATGGATCAGTTGCAAGAGGTTTGCGGTGTGCGTGGGTCTCACACAACCCCATATCACCCAATGGGCAACGGACAAGTTGAAAGGTTCAACAGGACGCTCTTGTCCATGCTCAGGACACTGAGTGATACTAAGAAGGCTGACTGGAAAAACTCGCTGTCCAAAGTGGTGCATGCATACAACTGCACCCGTTCTGAAGCAACTGGCTTCTCTCCATATTATCTGCTATTCGGACGTTCACCCCGGCTCCCCATCGATCTCATGTTCAACCTGCAGGCGAATGAGAAACAGCAGAATTATGCAGAGTATGTTGCAAACTGGCAAACACGGATACAGGAAGCCTATGATATTGCATCAAAGACAGCAAGAAAAGAGGCCTTGAGAGGAAAAAAATATTATGACAAGAAAATTCATGGCATTGAGCTTTTGCCTGGCAACAGAGTCTTACTCAGAAACCTAAGCGAAAGAGGAGGACCAGGTAAACTGCGTTCACACTGGGAAGATTGTGTGTACACGGTGATAAATCGGAAAAGCCCTGATGGTCCAGTGTACGAGATCAGACCAGAGAAAGGAGGACAGAATCGGGTGGTGCACAGAAACCTCCTGCTGCCCTGTGACAGTTTACCTGTAGAAAAGCCAGACACAAAAGACAGCCAAACACAAAAAACAAAGCACAGAGTTAAGAACAGGAAAGTGCCAGAACAACAACACGACCTAGACTCAGGCAGTGATGACGATGATGACAGCTATGAACTATGCTGTAAATTCCTGCCCCGTACTGAACACAGTGCAAAGCTCACCACACTGAATCCTGAAGCTGAACCATTTGAACCAGCTATGATGGATGAGTATTTACCTGAATACCAACCTGATGCTGGAGAGGGAGAGAATGTCACAGGAATGGAAGAGGAGAATGTTCCACAGGAGAACAGTGAATTTGAAGAGGGGGATCACGATTCTGTGAGTGAACTGGAGGTATCACAGTCATGCACTTACCCACAAAGGCAGAGACATCAGCCAAAGATGTTGACATATAATGAACTGGGAGAACCGACAGTGGTACGGAGAAATGTAGTTCTAAAGGATATCAACTTCCAGCCTGCCTGTGGTCAGAATCTGTGGAGGCCGTGGACTTTAATAAACAACGGGATGGTAAACTAAAGGCAATCAAATATCAGAGAAAAAAAATGTAGAAAGAGGAAATAAAAAGAATACATACCTGTGATTGGAGACCTGTGACCTGTAAAGTAAGCAGAAAAAAAAAGAGGTAACAAGATTAAGTGAATAAGTGGCCGAATATTATGGAGTCTGATTACAGGGTAAGACTCATCTAATTAAGATGTAACTGTTTACATTTATGCTAACATTGCTGGTAGGAATAGTCAGATAAATTGTATAGTGCAATAGTTAGAGATTGTAGCACAATAGTTACTGAGCCCCCCTTTTCTAGAAAATAAGCCATGGCAAGGAGGGACTAACTGATTTCATGCACAGAGTTAAACAAACTGAAAACCTACCTTTTGTCTTGCAGCAATGAACGGGTCAGCCTGAAAACAACTGTTCTAAAGTTGTGGTAAAATGTCGAAGAACATTTTTTTTTTAAGTGGGGGAGGGTGTAGTGGTATGGACTCAAGTAGTCATGTTTGTATTGTTTTCATTAATATTATGACTTATCATCTGTTAAATATGGTTCTTGCTTTAAATGTATATTAAAATAGAATTGTATATTATACTGTATAACTATGCCAACTTGAAGATCACTTAGACCTGTAGACGCTGGCGGGTGACGCTAGAGGGTGATCATGAGACGCAGGAGATAGAGCTTCATTTATATATGAAGAAGCCACTCTTGCAGCCACTGATTCACAATTGAAAGATTTCTTTCTCTCTCTGTTTATGTGTTTCTGCAGGTAAGATAAGTGATGTGGCATCGCAGTTTGAGTTCATAAAGTGTTTATACTTTAGTTATTTGTGTTAGTTTGATGACTTTGTATACATAATCGATCACTTTAGCGGTTGATGTGCGGCTGGCCGCACCCGCGCGATGGATTGCGCAATCGCGGCTGGGAGGCGGCTGACGCTGCTGCGTTGGTGGAGGCCGCGCGATGCATTGACATGGGTGCTTAGTGTCCTCAGTAATATACTTGTAATCACTCGTTATTATGAGAGTTTATATTTGTTTATTGTAACGATTGTGTTTTGTACATCTGTCATGTTTTAGAGTCAACTAAATTGCTGATAAAGATCGTTTACAACAGAGCACATAGAGAGAAGTAGTTACTAAAAAGTAAACAAAGAGCTTACACCGTTTGTGTATGATTATTGAGTATTATTTTCGGATGTCATGGAAATGTTAATGTGTTACAGACAGTATAGCAATTTATTCTCATTTTCTTTCAATGTATTGTGATATGATTGTTTAAAGTGAGTTTAAGGACATAGAGCTTCATTTATATATGAAGAAGCCACTCTTGCAGCCACTGATTCACAATTGAAAGATTTCTTTCTCTCTCTGTTTATGTGTTTCTGCAGCAATAAAACAATATATGTGCCACCAGAAGTCTCCGCCTCTTCTGTGTGTGCAACACTTGCACTGTGTGCAGGTGCGAAGTCTTGTTGGAAAATGAAATCTGCATCTCCATAAAGTTGATCAGCAGCAGGAAGCATGAAGTGCTTTAAAACTTCCTGGTATACGGATCTGTTGACCTTGGACCACAGAAAACACAGTGGACCAACACCATTGACACCAACAGATGTCTCTCCTCTCTTCCTTCAGACTCTGGGACCCTGATATCCAAAGGAAATACAAAATTTACTTTCATCAGAGAGCATAACTGTGGACCACTCAGCAGCAGTCCAGTCCTTTTTGAAGTGAGACGCTTCTAACACTGTCTGTTGTTCAAGAGTGGCTTGACACAAGGAATGCGACAGCTGCAACCCATGTCTTGCATATGTCTGTGCGTAGTGGTTCCTGAAGCACTGACTCCAGCTGCAGTCCACTCTTTGTGAATCTCCCCCACATTTTTCAATGGGTTTTGTTTCACAATCCTCTCCAGGGTGCGGTTATCCCTATTGCTTGTACACTTTTTTCTACCACATCTTTTCCTTCCCTTCGCCTCTCTATTAATGTGCTTGTTCAAAGAGCTCTGTAAACAGCAGACTCTTTTGCAATGACCTTTTGAGTCTTGCCCTTCTTGTGCAAGGTGTCAGTGGTCGTCTTTTGGACAACTGTCAAGTCAGCAGTCTTCCCCATGATTGTGTAGCCTACAGAACTAGATTGAGAGACCATTTAAAGGCTTTGCAGGTGTTTTGAGTTAATTAGCTGATTAGAGTGTGGCACCATGTGTCTTCAATATTGAACCTTTTAACAACATTTAAATTTTCTGAGATACTGAATTTGGGATTTTCCTTAGTTGTCAGTTATAAACATCAAAATTAAAAGAAATAAGAAGAGAGCCTATGAAGTTTTCAAATGCCGCCTCCGTACTCGGCTCTCTAGGTTTTGAAGCAAATATATATTTTTAAAACATATAGACACAAATACACAAAACCTACAATGCAAAAATACAACGAACACACATTGTTGCGCCACCACGGCTCCGGTCCTTCATCATGCCGGAGATCACAAGGCTGAAGGTCTTGTCAGTCAGCCTTCGATCAAAGCAAAGCCAGGCTCTCTACATGGTGCGCCCTCCCTGCATCGATTTCCCTCTTTTTCATCTCGGCTGTGTGATGTTCGTTCAAGATAGGGCTGAGGTTTGGGATGGCGCTGCCTGAAGCAAAGACGAGCTCGTGTAGGATTGCACTGTGCTCTGCTGAAGAAGAATGGAAGAATGTTTAATAAAAGAAGTATATTGAGTAATTGCATTTTCCGTCCTCAAGGGGGCAGTAATGTTAGAATTCCTTTCTGTGAAATTGGAATAAACCGGGTGAAAGAGTCTTGTATATTTATACAGGCATGAGCACACACAGCCGCGTGCACACCGCGATGCATGTGGAGGTTTAGAACAATGGGAACAGAAAAAGAGAGAGAGATTGCTGGTTGAGTGAGCTGATAAATGAGAAGCCAGGCTGAATGAGGGATGTGCATGGCTGGCCGGCTGCTACTGCTGCTGTGTGAGACTCAGCTTACACCGGCAGAATGTAAAGCAGCAGCAGGCACACTGGGGTGCAGCGGCTGTCCCAGCCCCCTACAGGCATGAACACAAACACACACATACACATCATTTGCTCTCAAATTCTTTCTTTCCTCCTCACTTTTGCTCATTGGAACAGGATTGGACGAGTAAAATGATCAAAAACAGTGCAAGCTGAATAATTGCACAAAATGTTGTCAAACTATTTCATCAAATGATGAGAAGCCATTAAGGAAAAGATTTCAGAAATAATGGGTACTTCAGAATCCTTTTTCCTCTGAACGCTTTTCACATCTTGGACAGTCCGTTGGGCTGAGAACTGGTAGATGAGCATGGTAGCAAATAAACACTGGAGAAACTGTTATCAGGGGTCCTAATGTGTGAATGGAAATAAACAAAAACTAAATCTCTTAGCTCAGCTAGTTCATGTGTTTATGTACACTAGATTATCTAAGAATCATACCTAGAATAATAAAACAAAGAAGTACATCCATTTAAAGAGAATCTCAGATTTTAATGCACTAAATTACTTAATTAGCCTGTAAAACAAAACAAAGGAATATTTCATTGTTTTAATAACAAATTACAACATAGTTTAATAATAAAAGTATATTACATAATAATACATTTCATAATGAAAGACAGATTAGATAGATGAAGAAATTAGTGAGGTTTATGCTTAAAACATTACATATATATAAAAGTCTATATTGAATTTAATTAGAAATAACTAATAAACATCAAATTAATATGTAGAGTAACAATATGTTTGAATTACATACACACGCACGACGTTTATGATTCTAGAATTATTACTATTACCATGATATGCACTACAGTTTCAAAAAAGTTCAAAACAGGCCAGTAAGGTTTTTCTTTTTCTATTATGCTCATCGTGGCTACATTTATTTAAAAAAAAACATTAAATGGTAATATTATGAAAAAATAAATATAAAAATATATTTTATTATTATGGTGGTAAAGCTGTGTTTTCAGCAGCCAACAATTGTGCTGCTTATAAAAAAATTCTGTGATCTTTTGAACCACATTTATCTAAAAGATTTGTATTTTGTAACAGTGTAGTCTCCACTGTCACTTTTGATAAATGTAATGCTTATTGCTTAACAAAAGCATGTTTCTTTTTGTTATCTTACTGATCCCATTGTTTTTTATATGTAGTTTACATTTTTTAAGGATTTACTGACATATTTACTTAAAAGCGAAACATAAATTCCAACTGAAACCATACCTTTTGCATTGTGTGCACATACACCACAGTGCAGAACTCAGAAAAGATTTTAAGATCTGTCTGGTGTGCTTTTTGCTTGTGAACGATTTATCTGAACCTGTAGTGTTCCAGATACTGAAAAGACACAACTCTCAGCTGACCATGAGAAAAGAAAGGGAATATAAGCTGGAGGGTCTCTTTTGCCTTTACTGCTCTTACAGTGCTGTGGGCTCATTAAAAGCACTGAGGATGCTCTGAAGACAATCACATTAAAACCTGTGGAGTAACATTCCAAGACTGTGAAGCAGACAAAGTAGAAATACGAACAAACATGGCAAAACAGATTTATAGCAATGCAGATTTTACCTCTTTATGTGTCCTTGAGAGTCTTTTTACAGCCTAATAAAACTAAGGCGTGATAAATGGAATAAAACAAAAGTAAGCAGATAAAGAAAAGAGGGAGGAATGGAGGAACAGACAGAACAATATGAAGGTATGGTAGTATACTTGAAATCGCCTTTGGCCACACGCACAATTTCTAGTGTACAGGCGTCATTAAAAAAAAAAAAAAAAAAAAAAAAAAAAAAAAAAAAAGAAATTAATCTTAATTAACTTCTCCTTTGTCTCAGAGTTCTTTATTGCAGGCGGAATGATTTTCCTCACAAGGGGAAGAATTGGGCTCAGCCCTAATGCCATAATCAGTGGTCTGCAGGAGGTGAGGCACTCACACTGCTGATTGCTTTTTGACAGACTCACACTCTGATGTGCTGCTTTTCTTTTCTCTGCTCCCCCCCCCCACACACACACTCCCTGTTTTCTGTTGTAGGAGCAATCTACAATATGACAATATGAAATGGAAGACGGCTAATCCAAAGCAGAGAAGAATTTAAGGTTTTGCAGAAGAGGGTATTTTTGTCAAGCCCCCTGCCACTTTGTTCTCTGTGCCAACAGGCAGCTCTCTTTGTCCATTTAACAGGGATAAGTGTGTGGAATGGAATAGGTTTGCATCCATGTATGCATGGGAGACAAACAGAAAAAGAGGACGAGAGAGAGAATCCAGCTCTCTTCTCATCCTCTCTCGTTATAATTGTTTGAGAGCTGGCTATGATGATACGTGCAGTGAATCGCAACTCAGTCTATCACCCACAAACAAACAAAAAAGCAAAGAAGAACAAAGACCTTCTCCTCATTTACACAATGTAGCAAAGCTTGATGGTTTCTAAGCCCATAAATGCTAAAGCTACCGCAATCAGCTGAGTATCCAAACATTCAAGCCTCTGGATATACCTTGGCTTTCAAGACACTGAATTATTCTGTGCTGTAAAAACAAAACTTAGATCAGCATGAATGGTAATGCTAGTTCAAGCATGTTTGTGTTGTGTATAACATGCTAGACCAGTTAACAACTATATAACAGATTATATATCTAGCTACAATCATTCTATGAGAATGAGCTAGCAACTAGCAGAGCAGAATCATTGTTTGGGAATTAAGTAGCAAGCAACTAGTTTAAGTGGCTACTTTACAATGATCAGTTCATGGTAATGACGTAGTTAGCAACTAGCTACAAGCATATCTACGTCAGAAGGGCTATGCTTCTTTACTATTTTGTCATGGGTTATTCTTATATAGATAAACAAGCTAGCTAGTTGACAGCAACATCATTCTTAATTAGAAAGCATAGGTAAGGACACTAGCCTCCAAAAAATCAAGATAAAATGTATTCATCCCTTTTAAGGACCAACTCTGAATTTTTGTTCCATCAACCCACACAGACAAATAAAAAGGAGCTTCGCTATGAATTTGTGTTTGCGTTCAACAGTCTCCAGATGGTCTTTGTTTGGTGCTGCGGTGTGAGGTAAATATGGAGGAGGGCAGAGAGCGGCACGCGACACTCGGGAACCGGGGGCTGCCGGGAGTGTGTAGCGGCCATCTTGCCTGCTTTATCTCTCTCCCATATGTTCACCCCAGGCTGGCTCATCCTGCCGTAATTGACTTTCTCCCATGGAGCCTAGCCATAGCTGCAGGCTGGAGTGCACTTGTGTGCCTGTACTCACCCTGATAAAACTATTACACACTCCCCCAGCGATTCAGTGTGTGCATGGCGCATGACGCGAACGTGTGTGTGTTTGTTTCCGAATAGGAAACTGTACTCCAACCACTGCAGTATAATTGGAATCTAGAGAGGCAGTGAGCTGTGGTGACACTGGCATAGATCTTTGACTTTGCATGAACTTCAACCCGGAAAACATGGTTTAAATTTATATCCCTTTTCGAGGAACCTGATAATGTTCCTCATGGCCAGAGTTGAGTGCGAGTGCACAAACATGACCAGAAACAAACAATGCACACTAATGCAGACTGTAACTCTCTTGTAGTTGCACTATAAAGCATTTACTCCTTTCTAGCTGGTGTTGTGTTGAATAGTAAAAACCTTTCTGATGTTTGTGTGCTGCACAGCCCCATTGAGCTTCCTCTGAGCTGCTCCCAATGAAGTCTCACCTGTGGCACTGTTATTTTTTTCTCTCTATCGCTCTTCTTTTTTTTTCAGTGATGTGCCTCAGGCTCTTGAATCCAAGCTTCTATCCGGGTCCTTTGAGTGGCAGTGCATTGATTGTCACCGGGGCTTGTTAAATTCATTAATTGTATTGAAGGCTGTCACGTTTTCACAGGAGGGAGAGGAGCTGTAAATTATTCATTATCCCTTGAAATGCAAAAGACAGCAGAGGCGAGGGAACGGTGCTATGTAGGTCACTTCCTTCTCTCCCACCCCCCAAACCGACAGTCACAGAGAGAGCGACAGACAGAGTGAGAGAGTGCTTAATAGCAGCATAACCATGGAACTGCGGCTAGGAAGCCCCACAGGAGGAATACTGATGACAGGAAGCTCTCGCCAAGACTGCTGCACTTTCAGTTTGCACATACTTCAGTTTGGAGCCGGCTGCAACTTTTAAAGCTTAATCAAACCTGAGTGGCAGAACCTCTGTTTCCCTGATAAAGCCATGCTCAGGCCTCATTTCTGATGCAGCAGGGCATGCAATGGAACCCAGGAGTTAGATTAGTGTCAGGGCAGCAGGATTCATTGAAATAAAATTGATTATCAAATTGCAAAGGCTATGATTTAATTAAATATATGCACTGTGCATTTCAGAGTGAAGCACAGCACTGTTCTTTTACACACAAGTAGCTCATGATCCAGTGTTTTCAGCGTCTCAGAGCGACTCGGCTCGCTTTGCTGCAAGTTTGGGTCATTATCATCGTCATTAATATAGATTAATATGGTTGCACTTTATTTTACAGTACGTGTACTAACATGTACTTATAGTATACTTACAGTGTATTTATCTAAGAAAGTTCTGGTAATACAAGGTAACTACATGGGGTAGGGTTAGGTTTAGGGGTAGGTTCACAGTTAGTACCTAGTTATTACATAGTTATTGTAATTACTATAATAAGTACATAGTATGTACATGGGGAACAGGACTGTAAAATAAAGTGCTACCATTAATACTATAGTCATATTTATATGTAACCAACATTTTTTGGTCAAACTGCAGCCCTACAAACAAGCACAACAAACCTGGAGCTTAAAAAAAGCTTCTTTTTTTCCAGAAAATCACAATTAGAATATTGCCACAAATCATGAAGCATTCATTTATACATAACGGAACTTCATTAGACACTGGTGCATATGTGCCATCTCTAAAAGCAGGGCTTAAAAAGTTTTTGTAATCCCTGCATCTGTTTGTAGCACCTACAAACCTGCATGAAATCACAACAAATTTCCCCTGCTTCTCAAAGTTTAAAATGTGAGTTTTGCTCATATGTCTCTCATTGCGGTTCTATGTCAGCATGCTTTTTAGTTTGGTGTGGCAGCGGGGGGCGCCTGTAGTCACGTTGGGAGCAGGCAGCCATTTTGGCTCCACACAGGGAACCTGATGGCGTAAATACATCTGCAATCAATCAATCCCTGGAGCCCTGCAGCGACACCATCCCTGATCCTTCTCTCTTGCCCTTTCCTTCTTTCTGTATCATTTAAAGACACACACACATCTTTAAGATGACACAACTTCTATATATGCATTTGAAAATGGGGGGAAAATACAACTTTCTATGAAAAACTCTAAATAGATTTAAAAATCAGGATAATCACTTGTGAAATAATTAATCTTCCTTTAATCTTCTACAGGAATTAGCCAGTATAATCAACACCATTACAGCTACATGAAAGAATCATTAGTGGAGGTGTTACAGTAGAATAGTGCTGATGGTGAGTGGGTGTACGCATGCACTGAAATAACTCAGGCGGTCATCTGGACGAGACTGAAACAACATTGCGCTTGGAAGTGGTTCAGAATTCATCAGGAAATGAAGTTACTGTGAGAAGAGTCATAGAGCGGAAAACTGTTGCAACAAAAGCTGTGAATGAAAATGATGTAAATGGTATTAATGCCAAACTAGTAGGTAAGAGAGCTTAGGAAAGACCTAAACCTTTCCAACCTCACTGATGAAAAGACAAGAAGTAATGGTTGGCAACATACAGTATGTTGTGTTTGGATGCTGATGTGATGATGACCGAGCCAGGCTGTTTCAGTTGTTTAGCCAGAAATACCTACAAATAATAACAAATCAAGAATAGACTTTACTGAATGGCAGTTTATGTAGAAAGTTATTGTTTGCAAATGTAGCAGTCTGCACTGAATATAAACCAGACCAACTCCAAGTTATGCCCACTATGCATGCCAATAGACTGCTGCAAGGATGACATACTTTTGCAGGCCAAAACCTGGATGTGATTTATCATTTTTCATGTTAAATCATCCCAAAGTCAATGAGTTTTTTAAATGGGTTTTGGTTAAATGCCTATAATAATGGCCGTGGTTAACACAAGCTTAAGATATTTTCATGTTTTAGTCTATGACATTAAACTCATCTACTCTACAGTCCACTCTCTCAGCCTTGTCCAAAATATTCCAACTTAAACGTTCGCTAATAGCCTACATTTATCTTTTTATTTCTGGCAGTAGTATTTAAACTTCAAAACTTCATAAAAGATGTATTAATTTGTTCAAATTATTCTGTAATCTAAAAACCAAAAGAAAGAGAACCAGGGTTTTCACTGCCTTGAAAACCTTGGATATCTGAGGTATTTTAAAATGTGATTTCTAGAACATTCATGTAAATTAAAAAGAAAATCTTAAAATGCCATGGAGAGTTATATAATGAACATATATTTTTCTAGTTTTGCCATGCTCTAACACAGATGCTGTAGCTTATTCATCTACCATACTAACAAGACAAACCCTGACCACTGGAGTCCAACAGTAAGACCGGCACCAGAACAGCACTAACCAGCTTGGACCAGCATGGAAATTCTTGCCAGTCTAAGTTTGTTCTTTCATTGTTCATGTGGATTAATTGGTCATCTGGACAGTTACTGATAAACATCTCTCCTGTGAGAGACAATTCTTTTTCATATAAAATATTTTTTCGATTATAATACATCTCACAACTTTACAAAAAACAACATCAAACTAATTCTAATGGTCTCAAATAGATGCAACGATGAGATCTGGGTGAAGGAGAGCGAGCCCACAGAAGACAAAGGGAGCGAGAGTAA
Source organism: Carassius gibelio (assembly GCF_023724105.1). Classification (NCBI taxonomy): domain Eukaryota; kingdom Metazoa; phylum Chordata; class Actinopteri; order Cypriniformes; family Cyprinidae; genus Carassius; species Carassius gibelio. Next base: position 18,509,219 of record NC_068390.1, on the reverse strand, counting down.
AAATCTTCTAGGTTGAGACTGTAAGAGGCTGATTAACATTTAATAAAGATCCATGAGCCAGACTGAATGACACTGAAGCAGTGGGCAGCCCAGACGGCTGCTGTTCAGGCGAAGGGGAGATGGGCGCTCAATAACAAGAAAAGAGGAAAAGGTCATAATGCAAGGGCACAGCTTTACACTTTTTCCTTTAACAGTCTCGCTTACAGAAGTTCTCTCTGTTTCCTGTGCAGGACAAGCGTCTGCTGTTGCATTTTACCAACAGTTCTGTGTTTCTCACATATTACACTGATGTAAATCAATACCACTGTGAGAAAAGCAAATGTACATTACCCTTTAGCACTCTGAGCTCAACGCACTATGGGCAAGGACACTCCTGATGCCGACATGTCATATATTGATTTGTACACCCACAAAGCTGGTAGTCATGTGACTAAACATGACCTTCAGCTCAGTGCATCTTAATATATCAGCAGGGGTCAACTTTAGAAAAAGGAGAGGGAAATATAGGAGAGAAAGCTACAGTTGTTCTTTTGCAATGCAAATGTAGTGCTTTTAAGATCAAGTAAGATAAAGTTCATCTAGAATGAAAATAAACAGTCAACAGATGGTCAACAGTGTGTCCATATACAATGTATACATTTGGTTTCAACAGAAATGACTGATTCACACAACTGTACACGTCAAAAAAGATATAAGATAGTAGTGCAAATGTTTAATTTCATCAGCAATAGTGAAGATGAGCCACAAACAATAATTCTGAAAATAAAAACTTAAGTAATGGCTTGAAAATAAATAAATGCAGCACTTGATCAACTGAACCTGTTATCAGGTCAATTAGCTCAATGAAGTGTATCCTACGTGAGATGAATCAGTATAGAAAATTAAAAGAATGCACAGGTGAATTTACATGCTTGTCAAAAATGTGTAGCTCACGCTGAATTGCTCTACACACAATGCAATGTGCTAAAAATTTTATTTAAAATATGGAAAATGAACTGCAGTCTAAAAAACTTTTTCAATCTAGCAAGATCTAATCTGAATGGGTGATTTTACACAACTTCCAAGAGTAAAGGATTACAGGACTTTTTTTGAGTTGATACAATGAATTATTTGCCAACATTTACAAGGTTAGAGACAACAAAACTTTGAAGAATTTTGAAGACCACTTAGTAGCAAGTAGTATTAAACAACCATTAAATGCATGCTCTGCTTTATTTTCTGAATCAAAATCTATTATTACTTTTTTGTACAAAATCCTTTTCTGACACACATTTTCTCTCTTTTTCAAGTATTTGTACAACCACAAAACTGTCTATTTTGTGGTGAGACCCTTCAGCAAGGCACTGAACGCCCTGGGCACCACAGTAAAAATTGCTGCACATTGCTGTGTGTTCGCAGTATGTGCACATGGAAGGGTTAAATGCAGAGCACATTAATGTTACACCATACTTGGCTACATGTCACATCACAAAACCAGAATGCTCTAAATGGCATGTAAAACCAGAATACCCTGCTATATGAACCAGACCTTTTGCTGTTTAGTAAAACCTGGCAACATGAGACTAGATTCGTGTGCACTGCTGCATGTGACCCCATCCCATTAGTAGGTAGTAAGTACTGGCCTTCCTCCCTTAGTGACTTTCCATCTGAAATGCTGCAGTGCCGTCAGTTGGTAATGGCACTTCTTAGTGCTCTCCTGCCTGTCATGTCAGAATGACTTCAGACCTGGAGCCAACCCAAGAGAGCGAGCTTTTCCGACCAAGACTTTACTCCAATCCTTAAATTTGATCTGCTCCCAAATCAACAAAGACAACACTCATTTATGTTAGTGGTAATATAAAGCCCTAGAAACACAAAAAGGGGCATTGTGGCGAGGAGGGGAAAGAGAACGAGGGAGAGAAATAACGAACGGCTGAACGCAGAGTGGGAACGAGCAAAAGAAATCAATAGCTAGGTTTCATGCAGGGCAGGTTGCTGTGGGCTGTGTTGTCAAGGTGACAGAGGAGCTATGGGGCTAGGTGGCACAGGCTGATGAATGGGCAGCGGTTGAATGACCTCATGCTACCCATACTGCTCTGCTCTTCTCCAGCCTGACTGAACCTGCAGCGCACACCTCCTACTACTGTATCAACACCAGCTCGCTTCGTGCCACCTGCTCTTCACAATGCCAGGGCCAGATGTGGGCACAGATGCTTACACAAGCCTGGCTGGGTCTTGACGTATCTGCACATAAATCTAATCAACAAAGGAATACGGTTGTTTCTGCTACATAAAGATTCTGGTTTAGTCAAAGCAAGTAGTTGCATATAATAGTTGCAGGACAAATTATGTGAACACTGACATGGATTTCTGTATAAAATGATGATAAAATGTTGTCTGATCACTAGACAAACTGCTTAAATAATACACAATAGCATGTTAATCGAAAAATTAACACACTGAGTTTAGCATGAAAAAGTATGTTAACACCTTTATATTTCAATAACTGGTTGACTCCATAACACACACACACATATACTGTGTGTGTGTACATCATATATATATATATATATATATATATATATACAGTAGCTACTTTACAGAAGTCTTAGACCATTAGACCTCCACTTTTGTCCTTAGTACACTTGCACATAGTTTTTCAGGTATCTTTGCAGGTAGGTTTCTCGAAGTGTCTTGGAGACATTGCCAAAGTTATTCTGCATTTTGTCGGTCACAGTTTTTTTTTCTGTTTCTTCATGTCATTCCAGACAGACTGGATGATAGTGAGATCAGATTTCTGTGTGGAGCACTGGCTGCCGTCAGACTCCTTGCGCACACAAAAATCTCAGTGCATCATTTCAATTAATGGCAAAAGAAATGTTTAGAAATGTAAACTAATATTTCATACTGACACATTACAGCAAAATAGATAAATAACTGACTTAAAACCATTTATTTTGTTGGTGAAAATACTAGTGGCCTCAGACATTTGGACAGTAGAGTATATATATATATATATTAACACACTGAGTGTGTGTGTGTGCGTGTGCGTGTGCGTGTGCGTTTGCGTGTGTGTGTGTGTGTGTGTGTGTGTGTGTGTGTGTGTGTAAAATATAGCACTAGATTTTTTGCTGAGGTGAAACTCTTAGAGTTGGAAAGCATGCAATATTTAAACATGAAATAAATAAGATTGCTGCTCCACCTCCTAATGCCCTTTATAGTGTTTGATGATAAAGAGAGGGAGAGAGAGAGAGAGAGAGAGAGAGAGAGAGAGACAATTGACGCATACTCATGCACTGAGTCGTGCCATCTGCTCAACTTGGCAGCTTAACATTATATATGGGTGGAATGCCCCTCCCTCTCTCTCTCGCTTTTCTCTCTGATGATCAATCAGCAGTGGTTGCGGTCACCACAAAGTTATCTGTGGGGTCACAGCAGGCACAGTGGGCACAGCAGACATTCTGAGCACTAGTAAATCAGCAGGGGTGGAGCATTCATTCAGAGAGTGCAGGACAAACACAACACTCATAGAGACACAGCTCTGTTATACAACAGAAACATTGTTCATGTGAAAATAAAATATGAGCTATGAAATAAAAATATGCTGTTAATTTGTTTTTTTTTTGACAAATCTTTGTCAGAAATTATCAAGGCACAATCTTTCTGCACTTTATCCAACTATTAACTTCCTCAAAGACTTTTGAAACAAAATACTAAATGGGTTTGTGATACTTATGTGTAAATGTATAATAATTATAACGACAGCACTAACACTCAAGCAGTGTACTGTTGCTATGGTTACTAACTCAGGTGAGTGGTTCAAGCAGCTATTTAGCACTTTCTAACTAACTTTTATTTTAGAAATGTTGTGTGTGTATACACACACACACACAGGTTATATATATATATAAAACCCTGGACCACAAAACCAGTCATAAGTTAAAATTTTTCGAAACTGGGATTTATACATCACACGAAAGCTGAATAAATTAAACAAACAAACTTTCCATTGATGTATAGTTTGTTAGGATCGGACAATATCTGGCTGAGATTCAACTGTTTGAATATCTGGAATCTGAGGGTGCAAAAAAAATCGAAATATTGAGAAAATCGCCTTTTAAGATGTCCAAATTAAGTTCTTAGCAATGCATATTACTTATCAAAAAAATAAGATTTAATATATTTACAGTAGGAAATGTACAAAATATTTTCATGGAACATGATCTATTTAAAATCCTAATAATTTTGGCACATAATAAAAGTCTCAAATTTTGATCTATATACAATGTATTTTTTGCTATTGCTACGAATATACCCAGCAACTTTAGACTGGTTTTGTGGTCCAGGATCACACACACACACACACACACACACACACACACACACACACACACACACACACATCCTGTATATACACATGTTTAGATCTAAGGGAAAACAATCAAGCAGTGAGCTGTTGCTACTGTTACTGTCTCACATGAATGACAATATATACACAGAATGAGACTCCATTTATTATTATTATTGATATATAAAGACCCGCCCACTTAGACAGGAAGAACCCATCTGACTGACATGCAAAGACACCAAACATGGCACATTAATCATTATCTACACCTAAAATATGCCTATAGACATGTTGTTTCATGGTCAACGAGAAACCAGGAATATGTTCTACTTGGCAGTTCACGGTCACTTCTTTTTCACTTATAAGAGTTATGGAAATAAGGAAATAGATGCCTTTTAAAAGAAAATAACAGTATACTCTACTGCCTGCTGTTGTTTGCCCACAAGCTTGGTGCATTTGTGTAGTAGAAGGCCATGCTCCAGCGAGATAGAAAATGAGGCACAACAAACCCTCTGACTCATCTCATGGAAGAAACAGAAACAATGTTCCTTCCCTCTATTCGCATCTTCCCCGCTGCAAAGCTAGATGTGGGCTAAGATCAACCTCACTCTCTCTCTCTTTTTTCCCTCAATTCATCGTTTATCTGAGACCCAACCCCACAGGGGGGAGACATTCCTTCACATCTGATGGAGTGATAAAGGTGCCCCCTTTCCGTTCACTTGACCAGACATGGTCGCCACACTCTGTCGCTCTCTCCTTCTTTCTGTCGCATGCACACACACACACAAAATGCCCCCGTTGATTCAGGTTGATGCCGTCAGAGGAGGATCTCAGGGGAAGCTAATTAAGTTGAAGGCAGGCCCTGCTGTCTGCTGATGAGCTGCAGAGACTCAGACTAGCCAGCATCTGAGTTCTCATAACTTGCCTGTATTATCTACAGCACTGCCTTCATATAGTTCGGTTCTGCCTGTCAGGAGATTACTGTCTGTCATTTATGCATAACTGGCTAGGAATGGAAGATTAGGAAGAAAGAGAGCGAGAGAGAGAGAGTGAGAAGATGGATAAATCAGTCTGAGAGCTGGTTTTGAGAAGTCTGATAGTAGACAGGGGGCACCATTGAGCAATTCATGCTTTTTTATTAGTTGGAAATTAATGCACACCTCTATAATACCTGGGTTGTTACTGAAATTGCACCCATATGCGTATTTAGCACACTAATTGAGTGGACAAACATTTGTAAGGGTGTCAAAAAAAAAAAATTGTGGACATTATCAAGTGCATTAGTTCAGTCTCACAATGTACCTCAATAATGAGTATACAACCGACGTGGCTACAGTATATATGCACTGTGAGAACTGCAGCGTCTGAATTAAATCATTATTTTTTTTTTATTCAGTGGACTATATTAGTGGTCTAATGTCGGAAATAGTGAATGAGGGTATTGGGGGGATTTCGGATACTGCCCTGGAGAAAGTCATCCGTTAGCATTCCCATGCATATCAATAATCTGAGATGTAAATGCCATGTTACTAATCATAATAACACTGATTGGCTGATGACACCACAAGAACAACAATAAATCCTTCACTAGCGTCTCTCCAGAGCTGTGATGTCAAAGGCACCAGACGGGGCAAAATAGTCTATGTCTCACTTTTAAGACCACTAACAAAACAACTGGGAATTAAAATAAATAAATAAATAAATAAATAAAAACTAATATATTGTAATAACATTTTACATTTAAATGATGCTTGCATAAAAACATGTTTGCTATTTAGTGAGAACAATAGTAAATTCAATTTGATGGCCAATGGAGATCTTGCAAAATTATATATTTCTTCCCCAGTGCTTGATCAAACATGTAGCCCATTATCATGAAGACTTGTTCTAGTTAATAAAGAGCTTTTTTCTTTTTTTTTTTCTTTTTTTTAACATGGAATGCAAATCTAGTAGGCTAAGCTGTTAGCTTGCTAACCAAGACACTGAAAACAACAAAAAAATTGAAATATTTGACTATTTTTAGCTTTAGTAATGTACGGTGATACAGTAATCTCATTTAAACACATTGCCATGAGTAAATATACAATTACATGACTTCATCAAACAAACATTGAATAGAGTATCCATAAAAAAACTCTTAATCAGTGAAATTCCTTTGTTAAAATGATTCTACATAGATTACATGTGTATAAAATATCATGAAAATAACTAACTGAACAATGTTACTGTACGTCCAAAAATGTCAGAAAACTGGAAAAGTGCAGACCCTGAACAATCACTTGACTTCATACAGAATACCTCTCATATTGACGGTCCTCTTTCTTTGAAGGAGTCAACTAATTACAACTTTTGGGTCTATTGATTTAAATAATACCTTAACAACTGAAAACATGTTCTCATCCTCTTCTCTTCCACAGTGAGAATTACTGTAGGAAAAGGGAAAAATATGGCGCGGAAAAGCTCCCTCAGCTTGTGTACGCAAGAGCATTCTTCCTTACCCTTTCTCATTTTACATTCACATCGTGCTGTTCTCAGCAGCATCCAGATTGCCTGTTGTTTTTCTATAGCGACTCAAATCATGTTAGCCACACATTTAAAACATTTAAAAGATTTCAGTGGGTGGAGCTAAAGAGTGACGAGCACTTGAGTGCTGAATGGCAGCAAAACAAACCCTTGATGATTTTCTGTGATTAGGCTACCCCTGACTTGTATATACCCTGTAGGTTTTTTCTTCTTCTTTCTTTCTCTTTTCTTGTACCTTTTGTTTATTTTTTTTCTCCATCTTTCAGTATCAAACGATGTGCAAATGCAGGCACATTTTTCTGGGATAAATGGCTAAATAAGGAGTTCCACCCTGGCACGGAAACTTTGGCTGGGGACATCCCATAGGCGTAATGGTTTTTATAAACTGTATATTCTATGGCAAAACACCAACCCTACACTTAACCCTAACCCTCACAGGAAACTTTGTGCTTTTTTACTTTCTCAAAAAAAAAAAAAAAAAAAAAAATCATTCTGTATGGTTTATAAGCATTTTGAAAAATAGGGACGTGGGTTATGTCCTCATAAGTCACCCTCTCCTAATACCTGTGTCATACCCATGTCATCATACAAAGTTGTGTCCTGATATGTCACAAAAACATGCCCACACACACACACACAGCAGTGGGCAGCCATTTATGCTGCAGCACCCAGAGAGCAGTTGGGGGTTCGATGCTTTGCTCAAGGGCACCTCAGTCATGGTATTGCCAGCTCAAGACCCAAACCCAAAACCTTAGGGTTAGGAGTCAAACTCTCTAACTATTAGCCCACGACTTTCCATGGTATACAATAAGATACAAATGTTTCAGAGTAGGATGCTAAAGTGTTGTCACATGACAAAACATTAATTCAGCACAGCTGCTGAGGTTGTTACCTCACAAATAAATGTACTAACCATTCTTTTTACAAAGGCTTGTTAATTAAGGATTCATAAACAATGCTATATTGCCCAATTGAACTCATTTAATAATTAATGGACTTTTCATACTGAGCAGAACTATTAATAATTGTGTAACTAGTAGTCAGGTGGTAGATATTTATATTTCAGTACTGTAATACATTATAAAAAAGTATGAGATGTGTTTAAATTATCATACTTTTTCCTCTCATTGGTGGGCGGAGTAAATATAAATAGTCTTTGCCAACAAATTACGTTATTTATATATTATATTACCTTCAATATTTTTATTTTTCAATATCTTTTAAATAAACTGTACTGTATAAAGCACTATAGAGATAATGGTGGCATCGTTTGACTTGATCGGAAACATGCTGTAGAGATTGAAGTACAAATTTACACACAGTTCACAGCATACATACTGGATCCTGCAGAAATAGTAAGAGTAGTATGATCGTACGGCATTTTGAACACAGCATCAGTCTATTCTTAGCATGAGAATCCAACTCTTTAACACTGTAAACAACTCTGAATGCATGAAACAGCATTTTACCCCCACTTTAAAGAGCAATAAGTGTCTTGGAATTTCTTTTCAAATGCAATTGAATGGGCATATTTCTCTAAACATATATAAACACAGCGTGTTTACATTTATTAAAATATTTGAACTGAATAAAATTAAATAAATAAAATGGAATAAATGAAAATCAAACATAGCTGTTAATAATGCACAGTTTAATATGTATATATATATATATATATATATATATATATATATATATATATATATATATATATATATATATATATATATATATATATATATATATATATTAAACTGTCTTGTTCCTGTTAGCATTTACAACTATAATTTTCAACCATTTCCACCTCAGAGCAATAAATTAAATTGTGAGGTGAAGTATAAAATGAGAAATAATCACATTATCAGATATGAAGTCACACTTATGAGAAATATATAATGAGAAAAACTTTCAATAGTGAGATATGCAATTGCAATTATACAAGATAAATTCACAATTATAAGTAAAAGTTGAAATGTAAGAATGTGAAATGTAAGTTGCAATAAAATAGGTCGTTGTAGTAGAACCAAGACCACTCTAAACATACCTAGACAAGCCTTTAATAAAATATTGTGGAATATATCAAATGCTAGATATTAACAAAAATAATAATAACAATTCAATACTGGGCATTTTCCCCTGAGTGTTTAAATATCTGTGGCCTTTTTTCAATGCTTCCTGTCCAACAGAGCTCTTACCTGTTTTTACATTATCCTATATGTATTCTGATATGTATTCTCATCTTTTTCATGTTTTTGCATACTTCCTTTTCTCTATCTCACTGTTTGCTCTCTCCCTCTCTTTTCTGCTAATACCCTGGTGCTCAGCAGGGCCCTACGCCCCACAGTGTGTCTGCCTGCATCTCACGCTCATTAAGATTAAACATGGGACTCTACCAGTGCACAGGCAGAGCTGTGAGCATGAAGGTAACCCAGGTTCACCAGCTGATTGTAGCAATTATGATTTTATTTTTAGCTGTCAGACGAGGAACATGAGCGTGATTCAGTGTTTAATACAATCCCGTGTTCCTCATGCAAGTTCACATGTCCCACTCTTAACAAGTGGGATAAAAATATGCTGTTCTGTCTCAATAAATGCTGTTTGTTTCATAAACATAAACTTCAGCAAATTCCAAAGCTTCGATTCAGACAGAAATGGAACAAATAAATAAGACCAACTCAGTCATTATTTCACTTTATAAGTCAACCAGCTAATTCTCTTTGGCTGGGAATTTCGCATGGGAATGCGAAAGATGATATTAAGCAGAATGTCTGTTTTTGCTAGTACAGTGGAAGTAATTGGGGTACAAATCAACACTTTATGTACAAAAAAAAAAAACACTGAAACATTTTAAAATATTTCACTAAAGAAAGAAAGTAGTACAGGTTTGGAACGACAATGAGGGTTGAGTAATGATGACTGAATGTTTTATTTTGGGTGAACTAACCTTTCAAGAACAGTGTGAACATTTTGTTCCTCAAACAGAAGCTTTTAAACTATTGTGTGCTTTTAAAAGTCAGCTGCTAACAAGTTGCTAAGAAATACCACTACCACAAGAAAGTGAGTTTTATGTGCTTTCTGAATCAGAGAACCATTGTATTCCTTAGGTCTCTATTCTAAAAACCCATACACAATTCCTAAGGGAAATTCCCATGACTTATTATCTTTTGGGTTTCAGAGCTACAAACTGAACGGCTCAATCAGAATGTAATGTTTTCACAAGCCCATGCTGATGCATTTTTGAGTTTGAAAAAGTTACGTTATAAAGCCGCACCATCTCAATGATCCTGTGTTTGGCTGTTGGCGCAATCCGCCTTCCTTCACAGACAACTCGCTCTTCATTATGCATCTAGGAAGATAGGGGTCTCGTCTCTGTAATATTATCTCATGCTTGGTAAAAAGGCTGCTGCATAATTAGAGGTGGGAAAACTGATGGATGGGGGAGCAGTGCAGTGTGATGCTGTGAGCGGTGTGACCCCTCTGACCTTGTTATCATTACGGGTGGTAGGGTTGACCAGTCCAGCCCCTGCTTCAGCAAGCAGCTGTTGCCTTTAATGGCATAATTTGCACTTGACCTTGTCACCCCTCTACCTTTTTCCCACTAACTCTCTCTCTGTCTCTTCCTCTCTGTGGTATCTTGTCTCATGGTCAAGGGCAATAGAGAGCATGCCAAATCTGACTGGCAGCCTCATCAAGGTGAGGACTCCAATGGCATTGGAACTGTACCACCAAGATGGGATGATTCTTCTGAAAACCTTAAAGATATATATTTTTAAATAAACATTTCCAAATAGACTGTATATGAATTTAAAGATTACTTCCTTCATACATGAATACAAAATATATAGTAGATGTCTGACTATTATTGCATTTTTGCAAACTGAGTTGTCTCCATTTTAAAGAAAAAGAACACAATCAAAGAAGTTATATTTAAAATAGATCCAGCATTCCAAATAGAAATTTGTAGACACTTACCAATTGTACGCTGCCAATTTCACTAAATTTGCTTGGAAACCTGCAAGCTGACTTTACATATCCACTGAAATTACCAGCTGGGTAATATAAATTGTAATTCAAAATAAAGAGAAAAGTGTAAGTGTGTCAAACACTTTTTGGAGAAAGAAAAAAATACAGGAAATAATGAATTACAGAAATAACTACAGTACTACAGAAAGAAATAAGGAACTACAGAAAGAAAGGACTACAGAAGGAAAGAGAACTACAGAAAGAAAGAAGGAAAGAAAGAAAATATTAAATAAAGAAATAAAATCAGAGACAAAAGAAAAATACAGAAATACAGAATGAAAAAATAAAATTAGTACAGACAGACAGAAAGAAAAAGAAAGAAAGGTTTTCTTAATGATCTAACAACTCTTTGTGCAAGTAAGGGTGACGGAGACACAGATGTTCCTTCTGTTTTTCTCCTTACAAATGCGGAAAATATTGCTCGGTAGCTGCTTGACAAATGTATCATTAAAAATCCAGCACAACTGGCTCACTTTGGTTACATGTGAGGAGGTGCCGCGGCCGCTTCATCAGTGAGCACGTGATGGGGAACTTAAGCTTTAAGAGAATGAATCTCCTGCTGTGGGATTAAATTGAGTTCTCTGGTAGCTTGATGAGTCAGTCTCATACGCACACAGTCTGAGGCAGCCTGAAGGCCAGGCGACACAGCAGACTCTCCTGAGCTCACTGAATTTAAGTGGCAGTTCAGAGCATGGCCATCTGCACTATTTAGGTCAAGGACTTTGGGTTTCGATGTGCATATATGACAATGCAGTGCTTAGCTATGGAGATATCTCAGTGTAGTGAGTGTTTCCGAGAGCTCCTAAGCAGGTGTACTGTCTGAGAGATTGGGAGGGTGGAGTGAGAAATAATGGGAATGAAAGCTGCAGAATGCCGCAGTGCTGGAGCTCACCTTGTCAAGCCCCTCTCTGCGGGTGGGCCTTGTCCTTGCAAACAGCAGACCACAGGCAGGTGTTTGGAGTTATAGGCTACAATGCGGCAGCTGAAATGGCAGCAAACGGGACCAATTTTTTTTTATTATTTATCAGTAATGTACGTTTGAACCCACAGTCCATTCTAATGGACAGACACATTTGAAAAAAATCCTGATTTAAAACTTGCAATTCTACAATCGATTTTAAACTTTAAATAATAAGTTCAATCCTTCTCTTTGACATACAAACTATGAAATACTGCCAAACATATATATATATATATATATATATATATATATATATATATATATATATATTTTTTTTTTTTTTTTTTTTTTATAAACCCATAGAAAATGCTGCTAACTTCTGTGTTTTGAGTTAAGTGCTGCCATGCTTCTCTTCAATGTAGTGAGTTTTTTTTTTTTTTTTAATTACCACATGCAGAGCTTTACTGCCATTTGATTGGAAGACAAACGTCCAATCTCATGGACTGCAGGCTTTGGTGAAATGCTCCAGAAGTAAAATAATAATAATAATAATAATAATAATAATAAATAAATAAATAAATAAAAAGCAAAACAGTTGGTACAGTCTTGTGTCACAAGAAATAAATCTGCCATTTCACTTTAAGATTATTCACTAATGACACCGTAATGAAAAATTACACGGACCCAACCCCCCATAAGATCATTAATATTTTAATGTTATTTTAACATTAATATATTAAATGATTTTGTTATAGTAGTCTAGCCTACATTATTTTTTTATGTATTTATTTTTCAGATAAAACGTGTGTATTATTTGACCTATAAAACAGTTTAGATTGTTTTCCACACTAAAATCGTGTTACTATTCATATAGTTTTGAAACGAGTACTTTGATGTTGTTACTTTTGGCCCCATTCACTTCACTGTAAGTGCCTCACTGTGAAAACAGATGTTTGGTTGTTTAAGAAAAGGAAGGACGGTAGGAAATGAATTTTGCTGTGATCAACATTATGACAGCAATGTTGTTTAACTTGTACTTAGTAGCCTGTCTTTACAGTACCCTTCGTCACTCTGAAGCGGCTTCCTCGAGCACACCGGAGTAGTTCGCTCCGTGTGTTTACTTCTCTCGGGTACGTTTCTTCTCCCTTCCAATATTTTGCAGCCTCTGATTCCGGCAGCTTCAAAGACTAACAAAATAAACTCTGATGCAAACTTCTCTCTTCGCATTAGCGCATCACAACAACAAGCGATGAGGGTTTCTGACAGAATCTTCTCTGACTTTATCGCAAGAGATATCAAACAGTCAGACTAGTTCTGAGGCAGCAGTTAGTTAGGCTGATGCCGTTCCAGGCAGCTGTCATGGAAACAGATGTCTGTTCGGTTACAAGCTGCAGATTTGCTCCCGTGGTAACGGGTTGCCGGTGCCTTTGATTGTGCCTGCTCCGAATGTGGCTTCCATTGAAGTCCCTGCACAAAGATGCCTCATCGTGTGATTGTTGGATTCATTGGTGGAAATTCCCTTGCACTTTCTTCCAGATTTGAGGGCCGATTCAGCTGTGACATGGTTTCTGAAGAGAGCAGAGACCAGATGTGCTGTAATGATGGGGTGTTTTTGGTGTGCCTCCTCCTTCCCTTAATCTCCAACAAATTATCACCGTGTTTGATTAACAAACAGCCTTCAGATGAGTTCTAAACCTTACCAGTTGGAACAGCTAACTTCTATAATTATTACAAAATGAGCTAATCTACATTCCCCATTAGGCTTGGGATAGTTTTCATCTTCAGATCCCACAAT